>NC_024803.2:6123754-6455660 GCF_000309985.2 Brassica rapa | reverse complement strand
ACAATATTTATAAAACAAGCATTTATTTTCACTAAATCAATTCAATTCCCCAAGAGTAGTTCCAGTTCTTTTATTATATAAAGAATATAATTAATTCTTTACAAATAATACGAGAAAATACAAAATTCTAACTACATACCTTCAGCTTATCATGCTTAATAGTACTAAGTAATTAACTCTGATCAACTCTGATCATGCTGATCAAAGTAATGTTTAGTAAATAAAAAAACTATTTATTAAACAATCTTCTTTCTAAATATAAAATTTTATTCGAACTTTAATCCAAATGAACATATTCTGTCATCTACTCACTTTTGTATCACACTTTTTTCTTACATATACAAATTTTTTAGGTCATATATGTTAGTGATAGAAAATCTTATATAGTCACCAACTTTTTTTTTTTTTTGAAACACTGTTTTTTTGAAACACATAGTCACCAACTTTTCATTATACCATATTAATACTTGAATAACTGATTTTAGTGTGAGAAATCAAATTTTCAAGCTTAAAAGAATAATATTGAATAACTGGTTTTCTAAATTTTGCAAAGCTTCTATTTGGTCCCCATCTGTGTATATATAACTCAACACCTTCCACACTATTTTCTATATCTCCCCCACATACAAAACCTAAAATCTCTTTTGCTTAAGTTCTTTTCTTGGTAAAGTAAAAGTTCACTCTCTCTCTCTAGATCACTGTATTCTTCCGATCTATTCTTCATCTTGATCTTGAAATGGAGCAACCGCAACATCATCACCATCACCATCAACAAACCGACCAAGAGAGCGGTAACAACAATAAGTCCGGCTCTGGTGGTTACCCATGTCGCCAAACGAGCACAAGATGGACACCAACGACGGAGCAGATCAGAATCCTCAAAGATCTCTACTACAACAACGGAGTTCGGTCACCAACAGCCGACCAGATCCAGAAGATCTCTGCACGGCTGAGACAGTACGGAAAGATCGAGGGTAAGAACGTCTTTTACTGGTTCCAGAACCATAAGGCTCGCGAGCGACAGAAGAAGAGATTCAACGGCACAACCATGACCACACCAACAACTTCATCCCCCAACTCGGTTATGATGGCCAACGACCATTATCATCATAACCATCATCCTCTTCTTCAGCACCATCATCATGGTGTTACCATGCATAGGCCTGCTTCGGTCAATATTAAGCTTGACCAAGAAAATCATCTCCTTCATCAGAACATATCTTATCCCAACTTTCAGAACGGTGACTAATTTCTTTATCTATGTGTTATTTTTTTTTCTGACTTTGATGTCTTTTCAGTTTACACTACGTACTATGAATCATTTACACCACTAGCTATTATATGAATAAGCAAATAAAATGCAGGAACCTAAGAAGATTTACATGTTACATATATGTATAAATGAGTCATGATACATATGTATATGTAATTACGTATACATAAAGTTTATTACAAAATTCTTGAAATGTTATTTTTCAATGAATTTATTCAGTTGATTTTCCAAGTGTAGATAAATTTACACCCGAGCTATTACATGTAGATAGCAAAACAAAGAAGAATAAGAACCTAAACCAGCCGTAAAAAAAAACTAAACCAAAATAGATTTTCATGTATATATGATATATTTTGATAGATATCTGTATACTTTTGATAGATATATGTATATATAATGACGTATGTGTGAAGTTATGGATCTTGATTTGGGAAAACCAGATTTGATCTGGAGAACGGTTTCTTTGTTGTGTCATGGAAACTAGCTTCACGTGTTGCGATTGATAAAAATATTAGGGATCTGGGTTTTGTAGAAAATAGCCTATTTTATGTTTTTACAATTTCTCTACATATTAAGTAGACGGTGTGGAAACATATACATACATATTAATTTATTCTTACAAAACCGTATATATATGTTTGAAGGGAATTTAAATCATGCAAGTTCAGGCGCTGAATATGGTGCTCTTAATGCTTCTTCTAATGGCTACATGAGTAGCCATCTCTATGGATCTATGGTACGTCTGAAACTGTTTTAAGTCATTTAATTCAAAAATATCCTGCATATCTGAATATATAAATTCTATTTACATTTAGTGAAACTTGATTTTTTTGATGAAGGAACAAGATTATTCAGTGAGCTACAACAACGTAAGTGGAGGATGGACAAACATGGATCATAATCATCATTACTCAGCTCCAGCTTACAACTTCTTCGATAGACCAAAGCCTCTGTCTGGACTGGAAGATCATGAAGAAGAAGAATATGGTGGCGATGCTTATCTGGAACATAGTCGTACACTTTCCCTCTTCCCTATGCACGGTGAGGATAACATCAACGGCGGTGGTGGTGCCTTTTTGAAGTACGGACAATCGGACGGTCGTGATTATTATGGTAGAGGCTCTTGTGCTTCTCTCAAGTTATGTTTAAACTCCTACGCAGGCGTCTCACCGGATTAAACTCCCTTTCGCCATCTTTATCTCTCTCTCTTATGTTTCGCTGCTGACTAATGATGCAATAATCATCTAATAATGATATATCTCGTACGTAGTTTAGTTATTTGTAATTACTAATATCGCCTCCCCCGGTTAAGCTTTCATTGAGTGCGTTTTTCTCCTTTTCTTTTTAATGTAAGACGTTAAACTTTTATTACTATGAACCTGGAGTCTATTTCAATAGATATAAGTATTTACAAATAAGAACTTCAAAAAGATCCGGAGGCATGAAACAAACGGCAGATATGTATTTCAACGAGATCATGCATCACATGATTTTATTCATTATAGGCATATTTCGTTATGTTAAAATGGGCTAACCTAACATGGTTAATCTTAACTCTTAACCATGTATCAATTTTTTTAACCCTAACCCTGATTTTTGAGACACGGCAAAAATAGGACTAAACATAATTAGTCCATGAGCTGTACAGAGTTAAGTTTTAGCCTGTTGATTTTGCTTCACACCATTTTATATAATATTTTATGCATATTAAATTTTAAAATTTGTTTGATTATTCAAAACAGAGTTTTCCTCACAAAACCATTAAATGAAATTTTCACCCCAGAACTGCAACACTCTAGTTTTTGCCAAAACAACAAAAACCTAGTTTTTTTCACTAAAACTGTAAAATCGATTTTTTTTCGACAAAATGCAAAATATTGTTTTCTTTCCAAATCAAAATTTTATATTAAACCATAAAATCATTTTTTTACCAAAACTGTAAAATTGAATTTTTTTCTGTATAAACCACAAAATTACGTTATCAAATTTTTTACCAAAATCACAAAAAAAGTTTTTCCAACTAAAACGAATTTTTCTACCAAAACTGTAAAATTACTATATTTATCTAACTCACAAGTTAATATTGTTTATTTGTATTTTTGAAATATTATGAAATAAGTTAACCGTGGCTTAGCCCATTCATGTATAAACTATTAAGAGTAAAAGTATAGGTTAGTGCTAGAATAGGGTTGGGCTTAAATCCCATATATAACATCCTAGGCATATTACAATCTAATAATGCTTTGCTAAATCATGTAAACGACACCTGTTAGACTATCTCCAGCCTATTTTTATATATAGATCTTTAAATTAGAGGAAAAAATAGAAATGAAGTTTTTACTTCAATATATTCCATCTATAATAGAAGATTGTTACATTTGCTTCTATTATAGAAGAACACATTAGAACAAAAACTTATTTTTATTTTTTCTTCTATGTTAGAGATCTTTATTATAAATAGGAGCTGGAGTGCTTTTAGGGCTTGCTCTCTTAGCCAGATCCTTGTATCTTATAATCGTGATCAATGATCGTTTTTGTTATGTCGTATGAATTAAACCTTCACATTTAATCTGTTTCATCCCGTTTTTTCTTAGTTATGTCATATACCGGTTTATTTAGTGAAAGCAAAGTACATATATGAACTTGATTGTCTTCATTACTTTTATATTTATACTAAATAGGAAATGAAGGTAAATCATATATAAGAAAATTTGATGATATAAAGATTTATGATCCTTTGAAATTAAAATTGTGTAGTTGTGTCAGTTTTGTATTTAATCGTAACTATACATGTAGATGATTAGATGAAGCTTTTGGATCTCGTATGCCCTTGAATTGTTCGAAAATAATGTTGGTGAAGCATGCTTTTTTTCCCCTTATGTTTTTGTCCTTATCGTAAAAACGGAAAGTTAATGATGCTAATCAATGATTTGTCACCAAACTGTCTCATTTTAATTCAGTTTATAACTTCATCGAGTGTATGTATATACATGATCACTGTTTCACTTCAGTTATTTAATGGATTACTTTATTTTATTTTTTTGTCGAAATGTTAATTACTTTATTCTTAAAACATAGGGTTTCTTCGAGCTGCGTGAACTAAGATGACGCCAGTAAGAATAATGATTCTGATTAGTTACTTTTTGTCATAAAACTTGTTTAAAAATAGTATCAAATATCAATATCATATTCTTCGTAGAAACTAAAGAATCAAGATAGTTGTGTTGCTAAATTAGGAGAAGAACTTCACTTTCCTCACATTTTTGTTGTCTCCCTAACCCATGATTTAAATGGAGATTTAGCTATTTTTTAGCAGGATACTGTGTAGTTTTCCATTCTTTCCTACATTTTATCACACTGATGTATATATTGATGATGGAACTAATAAATTTTGTCTTAACTGTATTTATGGGCATCCAAACCGGACCATTAGTCAAAGACAATGGAGTAGAATGATAAATTTGCTCAGAATGGATTATTACCGAAGGTATCCAAGAGTGGTTTTAGGAGATTTCAACAACATTGTTTATGGGCACTTAGTTGACATTTATAGCCATATACTATCAGTTTTTCCTAAGTTTTTGAGATATAGTCTAAAAACAGATTACTTATCGCATAAACAAATTTATTAAAGTCAATAAAACGTTCAAGCGGGCTAAAACACCATTAAAACGAAAAAGACATAAATCATTACAAGGAAGTTAAACTGCTAATATCTTTGGTCAATCCTTTTCTCAGTAGCTGGTCAATATCTTGGTAATCGTTGTTTTCCTGAACTAGGTCTTTGACCATAGTCTTTTCTTGAAGATCCTTGGTTTGAGCCAACTTTAATCTGATTTGCTGATCAGTACTAGCACGAGTCTGAGTTGGAACCTCTACAATCATAGTACGTGATAAAGGAGATAAAGCGAATCACCATCTTCAAGATCATCAACCTCCATCTCCTCATATTCCGTATCATATTTGGCTTCATCTCGACTCAGTTGGTCCATCACCTCCTTCTAAACTCCAAGGCCCTTAGTAATCATCTTGTCAAGGCATTTTTTCGTACCTCGAGCCTAACTAAGAAGGATAATTTTTTTTGTGCACAACTTGTTGATTGGCCATGTACATGCGAAGCTTTCCGAAAACAAGCTACCAATTTTGATCTCATTTCGGCTTAAACGCATTGTTTTGCCAAAGCGACCTCCTTCTCCCGGGTTTTTCTCAGACGGGCTTGTTCAATATTCAGACTCGGTGCAAGTTCATCCTTTTTGGCAACCAACTTCACCACCGTCGCCGTAGAAGCCCCCAGGGCCTTTGGCTTTTCGTAGTTTGCAAGTTTCTTCGTTGCCGGCCTAAGCTTAGTAACACCTCAGTTCTTCTCGGTTACTTTCTTTACAGCTCTTTCAGAAAAATCCTAGATTGCTACTCCAATCGTATATGACTTCAAGCCGGGTTACTCGGAGTGCACTGGAAATCCCATCGCCGAAGCCATAGTGCTAAAACTGAGAATATACCACAATTCAAATGGATTTTTTTGAAGAATACCCATACCGGAGCATGAACAAGCTTCATCTCAGATAATTTAATTGAAGGATGCCAAATCATAGCTGCGAAAGAACAATCGGCTGAATGCTATAAACCCACGTCATTTGACGAGTAACTGTGCAAGGAATAAAAATCAAACACGACGGCTGAGAATGTTGCTTAACTGAAATGTTTCCATTCTTCCCCCATATATGATTTAGACCAGCGAAGATTTTTGCTGGAGATAGAGGTCAACCATGAAAAAGGGCACCAAATGATTTTTCCAAACTGTAGAAGAAACGAGAGTTATTGTGTCTAAAGCTTTGATAGACGGGATTCCATCGAGAGAGGCAAACGGTGAAGCCACTCTAACCAAACGTTGGAAGGCCGATTTCACCTTAGTAACCCAAGAATCCGATGGTTTCACAGTCTGCGCAACAACTACATGGACCACGCTGTCAAACCACGAATCTCTGCTCCTGGAGGAGAAACAAGAGGTTGTTGCCCGCCTCTGACCAAAAAACAGACAGATGAAAGGAAAAATTGGGACCTGACGAAGGGTGGAGGGAGAGCAGATCGGGACTAAATGATGACAATCCTATCCCATATTATTAGCTTAATTAGAAAATACGACATGCATAGCCCAAAGTTCGTATGACTTAATGATGCTAACAAAATCTGATAATAAAACATCTTTTATTTCTGATTTATAAGAGCTAAATCTTATCACCGTTTGTCATTGAAAACTTGGCTAGTAATGTCTACGGATATTCTATTCAAACGGGCTTGTGGTTGTTTTGGAGGAAACTCATACTCCGCCGGCTGAATGACATGATGGATCGAGGGTGAAGTGAGAAGTCTATGCTCAACCCTGTCTTCGGTCCCTTGATTTTGTGGTTTATGTCAAGTCTTTAGTTGGATTGTTTCTTAATTCAGTTTTTATCTAGTCTTTATTGATGTGTTTGTGATTATTTATTTGATTATTATTTCTATAAAAAAATTCTTGTTGGGTTAAAGTCTCTGGGGATAATTTGTATACCAATTTTCAATTTATGTGGTTGTTTTTTAACCGTTGGATTTTTATGATAACCTTTCG
This sequence comes from Brassica rapa, assembly GCF_000309985.2. Taxonomy (NCBI): domain Eukaryota; kingdom Viridiplantae; phylum Streptophyta; class Magnoliopsida; order Brassicales; family Brassicaceae; genus Brassica; species Brassica rapa. Next base: position 6,448,782 of record NC_024803.2, on the reverse strand, counting down.
ATTTAGGAGGACTTCATCTCTAAAACCTCATAACAAAACCCTTTCATCTTTTTTTTTTCTTAAACAAAAAAATAAAAAAGTATTGTGGGCTTTAGAAATAAACTGGGCTTAGCTTCCGGGCCCATTAAATAGAAATGGAAAACTAATAAATTGGTGAACACAACAAGCAGGCGATCTCATGAACTGTGTCTGAGTTCACAAAACTCATTACTCAAAAGAAGTCACAGAGAAGAGGAGAGAGTGAACGCTGCTCAGAGAATCATCATCTTCATCATCCTATCGAAGTCGTTGCTCCTCGCGCTCAGTAAATCTCCAGAATTGTCTCCAGTTCAGTAGCACCTTCTGTAAAAACCCTAGCTAACCCCAATTGCTTTTGACCTAGCCTGAACACTTCTTCCCCGGCGCGTTTTGAGATCGCCGGAGACGGCGGAGATCCTCCGCCGTGTAAATTATTTCCCTTAGGTCATCTCCTACTTTCGCCATGAGTCCAATTCAGAATTTCGAGCAACACTCCCGCCGTCTCGTGGATCCTGACCTACGTAAGCCTCCCTCTTAGATTCTCAAAAGATTCTCAAAAGATTCTCAAAAGATTCTCAAAAGATTCTGTTATTGTTTTGTTCCTCTTCTGATTCATTCTCTTTTGGGAAACGAATTGTTTTTTTTTTGTGTAGCCATCCAAACAAGGCTTGAGATGGTGGTGGAGGTGAGGGACAGCTTGGAGATAGCTCACACCGCTGAGTACTTGAACTTCTTGAAATGCTACTTCCCTGCCTTCTCAGTCATTCTCCTACAGATCACCAAGCCTCAGCTCGTTGATAACCCCGAGCACAAGCTACGGAACATCGTCGTTGAGATTCTTAACCGTCTCCCCCACAGCGAGGTCCTCCGTCCCTTTGTGCAAGACCTCTTGAAAGTCGCAATGCAGGTGCTCACGACGGATAACGAGGAGAACGGGTTGATATGCATTCGCATTATCTTCGACCTTCTTAGGAACTTTAGGCCCACGCTGGAGAACGAGGTTCAGCCGTTTTTGGACTTTGTCTGCAAGATCTATCAGGTTTTTAGGTTCACTGTTAGCCATTTCTTTGATAACGTTAAGATGGAGGAGGTGAAGCCTGTGGAGACGTCTGCTTCTTCGGATCAGTCACTTACCCCTGTTGCACCTGTTGGGAATGGGCAGCTTAACCCGAGCACGAGGTCGTTTAAGATAATCACTGAGAGTCCTCTTGTTGTTATGTTCCTTTTCCAGCTTTATAGCCGGCTTGTTCAGACCAATATTCCTCACTTGCTTCCCTTGATGGTTGCTGCTATATCCGTCCCTGGTCCTGAGAATGTACCTTCACATTTGAAGCCTCAGTTCATAGAGCTGAAGGGTGCACAGGTTAAGGTGAGACAGTGGCTCTGTGTCATGAAGGAAATTAAACCTCTCTGCCATGTTGAAATATGATTATATTTTACTTGTAAAGGGCTTTGGCATGGTTAGATTGACTTTCATTTTGGGGTTTTATTTGCAGACGGTTTCCTTTTTGACATATTTGTTAAAAAGTTGCGCTGAATATATCCGGCCGCATGAAGAAAGCATATGCAAAAGCATTGTAAATTTGCTTGTGACCTGTTCAGATTCTGCATCTATCAGAAAGGTGGAAAACCTTTTCTTCCTTATCTTCATTTTTTATTAAAAATTCTTATTGCACCAGCAATGGATTTCAGTTAATTTTAATTTTATTTTGGTTACATGATATGCAGGAACTTTTAGTCTCACTAAAGCATGTACTTGGGACGGATTTCAAGAGAGGTCTATTTCCTCTTATCGACACTCTTTTAGATGAGAGGTATGTGAGCTATGAAACATCTCTGAAATTTTTAAAGTTCTATATTTTTCAAGGAGGTGTTATGTTTGATAAGCACACTTTTGTCTCTCCATACAATCTGTGAAGCTGAATTTTTTTTTTCTTGTGTGTCAGGGTTTTAGTTGGATCTGGGCGAGCTTGTTTTGAGTCTTTAAGGCCTTTGGCTTACAGCCTACTCGCGGAAATCGTTCACCACGTTCGCGGAGATCTGTCTCTTTCTCAGGTTATTATCGACGAAGAGCTTTAAATTGTGTTTAACATTGACCTTGACATCCTCTGGATTCCACCATAAGAGGAATACGTCCTTACAATACGCAGTTATTGCTCTCTGTATATGGAAATTTATAGGAATGTAACATTTTGTCAGTTTTAGTAAGTGTGCTTTCCTTTACATTCCTCTGAATTTATACTATAATCAACGTTTCAGTTATCCCGGATTATCTACCTGTTTTCAAGAAACATGCACGACTCTACCCTCTCTCTTAGTATCCATACAACATGTGCCAGGCTGATGCTAAATCTGGTAAGTGTGCTCTCCCCATCGTGCTTGTCTTGTTTAATTTGATAAACTACTTTTGAACTATATGCATCATTTAATACTTAATACTTGTGTTGGGTTCAGGTAGAACCAATATTCGAGAAAGGTGTTGATCAGCAGTCAATGGATGAAGCACGGATTTTACTGGTAAACATTCACTTGAGAGCAAAATATAGAATTGGTCGGCTTCTCTACCCATTAACTCATGCAACATTGTATATAGGGACGTATCCTGGATGCCTTTGTTGGGAAATTCAGTACTTTCAAGCGAACTATTCCTCAGGTAATCCTACTCTTGAGCTAATTCTCTTCTCAAATATACAATTTCATTGAATTCTTTACAACTCATTCTTGCTTTGTGATACGTAGCTTTTGGAGGAGGGTGAGGTGGGAAAGGATCGGGTCACTTTGAGGGCTAAACTTGAACTTCCTGTTCAGGTAATTTGTGTTTATTTCTTAGATTCTTAGATTTCATACCACGCTTTTTGTCTCTTTACATAACATTATGCATTCTTATTAATAGGGTTGTATATTTTGTTTTAATCAACTCTTAGATTATCTAGTAGCTTTTGGTAATTGCTCGTCCACACTGGTTGCAGGCAGTTTTGAATTTGCAGGTTCCTGTCGAACATTCAAAAGAAGTGAATGATTGTAAAAATCTGATCAAGACACTGGTCATGGGTACTGATACTTGGAAAAATTTGTCTTCTTACTTTGATTATGATTCTGTACTTGAAGATCAATATGTTTTTTTCCCCTGACTTGTCTTCAGGAATGAAAACAATAATATGGAGTATAACACATGCTCATTTGCCTCGACCTCAGGTTTGTGTTCAGTTGTCTCTAGTATTCAGTGTTGTGTTTTTTTTGTCATGCAAGTATATTAATTTTAAGGTTTCTTATGCTTCCTAGGGGTTGAACCCTCAAGCTCTTGCTTCACAAGCATCTGCCCCTCAGGGTTTTAAAGGAATGAGAGAAGATGAGGTATTGCTTGTGAGATTGTTTGCTCTAGTCATTAATAGTGCATTGCTGCTAAACTTCTAATAATTTCTGCCTATACGCAGGTGTGGAAAGCCTCTGGTGTTTTAAAGAGTGGTGTCCACTGCTTAGCTCTCTTCAAAGAAAAGGATGAGGAGAAGGAAATGCTTAGTCTTTTCTCCCAGATTCTTGCTATTATGGAACCTCGAGATCTGATGGACATGTTCTCTTTATGCATGCCGGAGCTTTTTGAGTGCATGATTAACAATAATCAACTGGTTCAGATATTTGCAGCACTTCTGCAAGCTCCCAAAGTCTACAAGTCATTTGCGGATGTTTTGATTAATTTACTAGTAAGCAGTAAACTCGATGTCTTGAAGAATCCAGATTCAGATGCAACTAAACTAGTTTTGCATCTGTTTAGATGCATCTTTGGGGCTGTAACCAAAGCACCATTGGATTTTGAAAGAATATTACAGCACCACGTACCTGTTATTATGGAAGTCTGCATGAAGAATGCTACCGAGGTTGAAAAGCCTCTTGGTTATATGCAATTGCTCCGCACAGTGTTCAGAGGTCTCGCTGGGTGTAAATATGAGCTGCTTCTGAGAGATTTGATACCAATGCTGCTACCTTGTCTTAATATTCTGCTAACAATGCTCGAGGGCCCAGCTGGGGAAGACATGAAAGATCTTTTGCTAGAGCTTTGTTTGACGCTTCCTGCGCGCTTAAGCTCATTATTGCCATACCTTCCCCGTCTCATGAAGCCTCTTGTATTTTGCTTGAGGGGAAGCGATGAGCTTGTGAGCTTGGGGTTACGCACCCTTGAATTCTGGGTGGATAGTCTGAATCCTGATTTTCTGGAACCTAGCATGGCGAATGTGATGTCTGAAGTGATCTTAGCATTATGGTCCCATTTGAGGCCTGTGCCATATCCTTGGGGTGGAAAAGCGTTACAGATTCTTGGAAAGTTGGGTGGTCGCAACCGAAGATTTTTGAAAGAGCCACTTACACTTGAATGCAAAGATAATCCTGAGCATGGTCTCCGCGTAGTTCTTACATTTGAGCCATCCACGCCTTTTCTGGTGCCGTTAGATAAATTCATTAATCTTGCTGTAGGAGCGGTTATTCACAGGAACCAAGGCATAGACATCTACTACAGAAAGCAAGCTCTAAAGTTCCTTCGTGTATGCCTGTTGTCTCAGCTTAATTTGCCTGGCTGTGTCACTGATGTGGGCCAAACGCCCAGGCAATTATCAACTCTGTTGCGTTCCTCTGTTGATTCATCTTGGCACAGGAGTGAATCAGTGGAAGTGAAGGTTAGTTTTAATCTAAATCCGTCATAATTTGTCTCTTTTCTTATAATTCCTGGTCATTTGCTTACAATGCTGAAGAAGGATCCCTTTTATTAAATACGATGTCTTCTTGCTATCGCAGGCTGACTTAGGAGTAAAAACAAAGACCCAGTTAATGGCTGAGAAGTCAATCTTCAAGACACTGTTGATCACCATACTTGCTGCCAGTTCTGATCCGGATCTTAGAGACTCGGATGATGACTTTGTAGTAAACATTTGCCGCCATTTTGCGATTATCTTGCATATCGACTATACCTCCACAAATGCATCAACTAGCACTGGTTCACTTGGGGGTTCTGTGATTTCGGCGAGTTCAAGGACCAAGGGTAATCGATCATCTAACTTAAAGCAGTTAGATCCTTTGATATTTCTAGACGCCCTGGTCGATGTGCTTGCAGATGAAAATAGGCTCCACGCCAAAGCTGCTCTTAATGCGTTAAATGTCTTTTCTGAAACACTTTTGTTCCTTGCTCGTGTCAAACATGCTGATGTGCTGATGGCTAGGGGTGGTCACAATGCTTCCATGATTGTCTCCAGCCCTTCTACTAATCCAGTATATTCACCCCATCCAAGTGTGCGAATACCAGTGTTTGAACAACTTTTGCCCCGGCTTTTGCATGGCTGTTACGGGAGCACATGGCAAGCACAGATGGGAGGCGTTATGGGGTTAGGTGCATTGGTGGGGAAAGTGAATGTCGAAACATTATGTCATTTCCAAGTAAAGATTGTGCGTGGTCTGGTGTATGTTCTAAAGAGGCTTCCTGTTTATGCTAGCAAAGAGCAGGAAGAGACGAGTCAGGTTCTTATGCAGATTCTACGAGTGGTTAATAATGTTGACGAAGCAAACAGTGAGGCACGTAGAAAAAGCTTTCAAGATGTGGTAGAATATCTTGCTACAGAGCTGTTCAATCCTAACGCATCCATCCCTGTGAGGAAAAATGTGCAGAACTGCCTTGCACTTTTGGCCAGCCGAACTGGAAGTGAGGTAACCGAGTTGCTTGAGCCTTTATACCAAGTATTGCTGCAGCCACTTATAATGCGTCCACTCCGATCAAAGACAGTTGATCAACAGGTGCCGCACACTTCTATGTTTCCTTTTGTGCATCTCTTTCGGCATTGTCTTCCTCTTGGTCTTTATTAGCTTATTTTAATTTACCTTACAGGTTGGAACTGTTGCAGCTCTGAATTTTTGCTTGGCACTGAGGCCTCCTCTTCTTAAAGTGACTCCAGAGTTGGTTAATTTTCTGCAAGAAGCATTACAAATAGCTGAGGCTGATGAAACTGTCTGGACGGTGAAGTTGATGAATCCTAAAGTGCTTACATCATTGAATAGGCTTCGAACAGCTTGTATTGAGCTTCTGTGCACAACTATGGCATGGACTGATTTCCGAACGCAGGCTCACAATGAACTACGTGCCAAGATAATTTCCATGTTTTTCAAGTCGCTAACGTGTAGAGCACCAGAAATAGTGGCGGTTGCTAAGGAGGGTTTAAGACAGGTTCGTAGTTGTCTTTTATCTTAATTTGGCTTCTTGCAAAGCACATTGAATTTGTGTATGAGGAGCTTGCTCACCCGAGTTATTACCATATACAATTATTTGCTTTTTAAATAATCTATTTTCTGATGTAGGTTATTAATCAACAACGAATGCCCAAGGAGCTTCTTCAGAGTAGCCTCAGGCCGATACTAGTTAATTTGGCGCACACAAAGAATCTCAGTATGCCGTTACTGCAAGGTCTGGCACGCCTGCTTGAACTTCTCTCAAATTGGTTTAATGTGACATTAGGAGGAAAGTTGTTAGAGCACCTGAAGAAATGGTTGGAGCCGGAGAAACTTGCGCAGTCCCAGAAATCATGGAAAGCTGGAGAAGAGCCAAAAATAGCAGCTGGTAATTTATGTTTTGAAAATATATCAAGCGACTTCTGGTTGTATGATTATTCACCTGAACGCACCTCTTTTGTTTCCGTGGCAGCTATTATCGAGCTCTTTCACTTACTTCCACAAGCTGCCTCAAAATTTCTAGATGAACTTGTAACCTTAACGATTGACTTAGAAGCAGCTCTTCCTCCTGGGCAAGTGTACAGTGAGATTAATAGCCCATACCGTCTACCGCTTACCAAGTTCTTGAATCGATATGCGAGCCTCGCTGTTGATTATTTTCTTTCTAGATTAAGTGAACCAAAATATTTCCGAAGGTGAGGACTATATCTTATGATAAATTTCTTAGTTCACTGCATCTTGTTATAGGTTAAGCGTGCGCTTGGAGTACATTTATTACAAATATGCTAACGATAGCTGCGTATTTCTATTTTGAAAAACTCAGGTTTATGTATATAATCCGATCAGATGCGGGTCAACCGTTAAGAGAAGAACTAGCAAAGTCTCCACAGAAGATACTTTCATATGCCTTTCCTGAAATGTTGCCAAAACCTGATGCTACAATGAGCATGGAAGCTTCAACTCTTCCAGCTAAATCATGTGGAGATGAGAATCTTGTCTCTGTTAAATCAGAGAGTTCTAATACGGCACAGACAAAGGCTAATGTAGCATCGGATGCGTATTTTCAGGGTCTCTACCTCATCAAAACAATGGTGAAACTGATACCCAGCTGGCTGCAGAGTAACCGCAGTGTTTTCGATACCTTGGTTCTCATTTGGAAATCGCCTTCAAGGATATCTCGCTTGCAGAATGAGCAAGAGCTGAACTTAGTTCAGGTAGTTTATTATATCTTGTCTGCTTAGATCTGAATAATCTTCTTTTCGAGTTATGTAAGATATTTGAATAGTTGAAGTCGTTTGCATTCTCAATTTCACAGGTGAAAGAGAGCAAATGGCTTGTGAAGTGCTTCTTGAATTACCTACGGCATGAAAAATCTGAAGTGAATGTTCTCTTCGACATTCTCTCGATTTTCTTGTTTCATAGCCGCATTGACTACACCTTTCTGAAGGAATTCTACATTATTGAGGTATCTGAGAGTTTCAAGCTTACTATATTCTTTCTCTTTGCATTTAATTCACAAACATTTCAGCTCTAGTATAATAACTGGAATCTATTCAATCAGGTTGCAGAAGGGTATCCGCCCAACATAAAAAGGGCACTTCTTCTGCATTTTCTGGACCTTTTCCATTCCAAAGAACTCGGCCATGATCATTTAGTTCAGGCAATGCAAATGCTTATTCTTCCAATGCTTTCCCATGCTTTCCAAAACGGCCAAACATGGGAGGTCATTGACCCTGATATTGTCAAAACCATTGTGGAGAGGCTTCTTGATCCACCCGAAGAGGTTATTCATTTTCTTCCCTAAACAACTCACATTTGTGGGGAAGGCTTCTGTATAATAATCATGCTGGTTATTATTGCATCTGTACAGTTTTTTTTGGGTAGCCCTGTGCAGATGTTTTTCTTAAGTTTTAACCGCGCGTTCTGAATTATATTATTGTTTTATTGTTAATCTCCCCTTGATTGTTGTAGGTTTCGGCTGAATATGATGAACCTTTGAGGATCGAACTTTTGCAATTAGCAACTTTGCTTCTAAAATATCTTCAGAGTGACTTGGTTCATCATAGAAAAGAGCTCATTAAGTTTGGATGGAATCATCTCAAACGGGAAGATAGTGCCAGTAAACAGTGGGCATTTGTTAATGTTTGCCACTTCTTGGATGCTTACCAGGCTCCCGAGAAAATTATTCTTCAGGTAACGCATATATTTGCTGCGCCATTATTGTTTTTTTAAGAATGATATAAAAGAATCTCAGTGAACTTCAGATACCAGCCTATTTTCCGTTGGTAAAACTCCGTCGATTATGTCATAACTTCGTATATGACTGAGACTGTCAATTTTTTAGCTTAAGCTACATCTGAATGCATATTTGTCTTAATAATTCATGCATGTCTTCAAAATGCATGTTTTGTTAGATTTCATGATACTATGAAATGCATATGGGTATTTTTAATTTATGATACTCTTCCCTGAATCCGAGTAAACTGACAAGACCTACATGACAACTTTTTCGAAATTTTAACTGATACAAATGTAATTTGCCAATTTGATGTAGGTTTTCGTTGCGCTCCTTAGGACATGCCAGCCGGAGAATAAGATGCTTGTTAAGCAAGCGCTAGATATTCTAATGCCAGCGTTACCTAAAAGGCTACCTCTTGGGGATTCACGCATGCCAATTTGGATAAGATACACGAAAAAAATATTGGTGGAGGAAGGTCATTCAATTCCAAATTTGATCCACATATTCCTACTTGTTGTTCGGCACTCAGATCTCTTTTACAGCTGTAGAGCACAATTTGTCCCTCAGATGGTGAATTCTTTGAGTCGTCTAGGTTTGCCGTATAATACTACTGCAGAGAATAGGCGGCTGGCAATTGAACTTGCTGGATTGGTTGTCAGTTGGGAAAGGCAAAGACAGAATGAAATGAAAACGGTCACTGATACTGATGGAACCAGTCATGCCACTGATGAATTGCATATGTCATCTGGTGCTGATCCTAAGCGTTCAACAGATGGATCTGCAACATCAGAGGATCCAAGTAAACGAGTTAAAATTGAACCTGGTCTCCAATCAATTTGTGTCATGTCACCTGGTGGTGCATCATCAATCCCCAACGTAGAAACTCCTGGATCTGCTACTCAGCCTGATGAGGAATTCAAGCCAAATGCTGCCATGGAAGAAATGATCATTAATTTTCTCATAAGAGTAAGGCTTAATGCTCGTTCCTTCCACTGACTATATATTTACTTTGGCCATCTTTCCAATTCTCTCAACCATGTCACCTCATGTCTAAGAGGATACGTGCATAACTTTGCTCTAGTAAATTCATTTTATATATCGGGACATGAGTTGTAGTTATGTTTCTCTATATTGAAAATATTTCGCTTTCTTTAACAGGTAGCATTGGTAATTGAGCCGAAGGACAGGGAAACCAACACAATGTACAAACAGGCATTAGATCTGCTTTCGGAAGCTTTGGAGGTTTGGCCAAGTGCTAACGTCAAGTTCAACTATTTAGAAAAATTGCTGAGCAGCATGCCACCGTCCCAGTCAGATCCGTCAACAGCACTTGCTCAGGGATTAGATGTCATGAACAAAGTTCTGGAGAAGCAGCCGCATCTTTTCATTAGGAACAACATCAACCAGATTTCGCAGGTACGCTTGCTGCAGCTGGCTTTTATTCTAATATTCAAAACAGAAATGCTCTTTGCTTGCTGCTCACTGTTTGTTTCTTCACCAGATTCTTGAACCGTGTTTCAAACACAAGATGCTCGATGCTGGTAAATCTTTATGCTCTTTGTTGAAGATGGTCTTCACCGCATTCCCACTGGATGCAGCTAGTACACCTCCTGACATAAAGCTATTGTACCAGAAAGTGAATGAGCTGATAAACAAACATGTGAGTGCTGTTACTGCTCCACAAGCTTCAGGAGATGATACCTCTTTTGGTTCAATTAGCTTTGTACTTCTTGTCATTAAAACCTTGGCCAAGGTACATAAGAACTTTGTTGATTCATATGTGGTGGTGCGTATCCTTCAACGCCTTGCGCGAGACCTGGGATCAGCAGTGGGTTCCCATCCTAGACAAGTACGTTATTCTTTCTTAATATCTTGTTTTTGTGCTTAGAGATCATTAGTGCTTGCTTTCTGTTTTATGGAAATTTTAAATGGCAACTGAATCTCCTATGCATCTTTTTAGCTTTGCACCGATCACTTCAAATTTAGACCGGTGCCTCTTATTCTTCACCTTGCTTGTCCAATTTATTTGCTTTATGTATATATGTTAGTTGTTGGCTTTTTCAGATATCATTTCTATCCGTTTTACTAGCTCGTGTAATTTACTTCTATTTTCCGTCTGACTAATGGATAGTAACTGGAGAACCCAGTCATTCTCAATCATGGCTTACTCTGGGCCTTTTATTTTTCATTCCAGGGTCCGCGAGCAGATACAGATTCTGCAGTAACGTCTTCTCGTCAAAGTGCTGATGTTGGATCAGTCATATGTAATATAAAGTCGGTCCTGGAACTTATTGATGAAACGGTCATGCTTATACCAGATTGCAAAAGATCTGTTACTCAAATACTGAACACCTTGCTTTCTGAAAAGGGTACTGATGCTAGTGTGCTTCTCTGCATACTAGACATGCTAAAAAGGTGGGTTGAGGATGATTTCAGCAAAACAAGTGCATCTGGAATGTCTGGTTCTTTCCTTACCCAAAAGGATGTAGTTGCTTTTCTCAGTAAGCTTTCATATATTGACAAGCAACACTTCTCATCTGATGCTTTGGAAGAGTGGGATCAGAAGTATCTTCAGCTGCTATATGGACTTTGTGCTGATTCAACAAAGTATGTTTACGGCTTTTATAATCTATTCTTTCCTTACGTCATTGTTTTTTATGTGAGGGATAATGTCATCTTCATCTAATTATTGATTAGGTACCCTCTGGCCCTACGACAAGAGGTCTCTCTGAAAGTTGAAAGACATTTCATGCTGGGTTTACGGGCAAGGGATCCTGAGATGAGAAGGAAGTTCTTCTTGTTATATCACGAGTCTCTTGGGAAAAATTTGTTCTCACGGTTGCAGTACATTATTCAAATTCAGGATTGGGAAGCTTTAAGTGATGTTTTTTGGCTCAAACAGGGTCTTGATCTCCTTCTAGCTATATTAGTCGAGGACAAGCCAATTAGTCTGGCGCCAAATTCTGCCAGGGTGATACCGCTTTTGCCTTCTGAGAATTCGGGAATACAACACCAACCTCTGGCTACCTTAGAGGGTCCTGACGAAGTTACTTCAATGTTTGACAACATTGTTATGAAACATGCCCAATTTCTGAGCGCGGCAAGCAAACTTCAGGTGATTATGAATCATTTGAAACTCCCTTTGTGTTATTATGGTGCTTTCTTCTTTGTTCTGCTTAGTCTAAAATGTTTTACTTAATTATATAATTACCATGGTGATCTTATCCACCTGATCAGCTTGTGATAATCTGAAGAATACATTATTCATATCCTTAAGTTTTAAACCTTTTTGAATTACCACTGTAGGTGGCTGATGTTGTAATCCCTTTAAGGGAGCTGGCACACACGGATGCCAATGTTGCATATCATCTATGGGTTTTGGTGTTTCCAATTGTATGGGTAACCCTTCTCAAGGAAGAACAGGTAGCTTTGGCTAAGCCTATGATATCTCTCCTGTCAAAGGATTACCATAAGAAGCAGCAAGGACACCGGCCAAATGTTGTGCAAGCACTTCTAGAAGGGCTTCAGTTGAGCCACCCTCAACCTAGGATGCCTAGTGAGCTTATCAAATATATAGGAAAAACGTACAATGCATGGCATCTCGCATTGGCGCTGCTGGAGAGCCATGTGATGTTGTTCATGAATGATTCAAAATGTGCCGAGTCTCTTGCTGAGCTTTATCGTTTGTTAAACGAAGAAGATATGAGATTTGGGTTGTGGAAGAAGAGGTCCATCACTGCTGAAACAAGAGCTGGACTCTCATTAGTTCAGCATGGTTTTTGGCAGCATTCTCAGAGCCTCTTTTATCAGGCAATGGTTAAGGCAACCCAAGGCACTTATAATAACACGGTCCCTAAAGCTGAAATGTGCCTGTGGGAGGAGCAGTGGCTTCACTGTGCCGCACAGCTTGGTCAATGGGATGCCCTGGTAGACTTTGGAAAAAGCATTGAGAATTATGAAATCCTGCTTGATGGTCTCTGGAAACTACCAGATTGGGCATACTTGAAGGACAACGTGATACCAAAGGCGCAAGTGGAGGAGACTCCAAAGCTTCGCCTCGTTCAAGCTTATTTTGCCCTTCATGACAGAAACTCAAATGGTGTCGGAGATGCTGAGAACATAGTTGGGAAAGGCGTTGATCTTGCCTTGGAACAATGGTGGCAGTTGCCTGAAATGTCTGTTCATGCTAGAGTGCCATTACTACAGCAATTCCAGCAACTAGTTGAGGTTCAGGAGTCTGCAAGAATTCATGTTGACATCGCAAATGGGAACAAAGTTTCAGGAAACGCTGCTGTTGGTGCACTGGGAAATCGTTATGCAGATCTGAAGGATATTCTCGAGACTTGGAGGCTGAGGACTCCAAATGAATGGGACAATATGACAGTCTGGTATGATATGCTGCAGTGGAGGAATGAAATGTATAATGTTGTTATTGAGGCGTTTAAGGACTTTGCTGCTTCAAACTCTCCACTTCATCACCTTGGGTTCCGTGACAAAGCATGGAACGTCAATAAGCTTGCCAGGATAGCTCGGAAACAAGGGCTTTATGATGTTTGTGTGCAGATACTTGAAAAAATGTATGGACACTCGACAATGGAAGTTCAGGTACGTTTCTCCAAAGTCTTTAATCTTTCCAGAATTTTGGGCAGAGTTGAATTAGTAGATGAAAGACCTGCTTTTTTCTTGTTTGAGCTTCAAAGACAGTTATTAATAAAAATATCTTCCTGATCTTTTTTTCTGGGTGTGTGAGTGCAGGAAGCCTTTGTTAAAATTAGAGAGCAGGCAAAAGCCTATCTAGAAATGAAGGGAGAGCTTGCTAGTGGTCTTAATCTGATCAATAGCACAAATTTGGAGTATTTTCCAGATAAAATCAAAGCAGAGATCGTTCGTCTGAAGGGGGATTTTCATCTAAAATTAAATGACACTGAAGGTGCTAATATCGCATATTCTAATGCGATCACCCTGTTCAAGAATTTACCCAAAGGATGGATAAGCTGGGGAAATTATTGTGACATGGTATTTTCTTATGATTGTGTTGTGTTTATTTATTTTCTCTTAACATTCCTTTGATGTTTTGTATGCCTTGTACTTATATGATACTCTGTTTTGTAGGCCTACCAAGAAACACAAGATGAAATCTGGCTTGAATATGCTGTGAATTGCTTTCTTCAGGGTATAAAATTTGGAGTTTCCAATTCCAGAAGTCATATAGCTCGTGTTCTTTATCTTCTTAGCTTCGATACAGCGAATGAGCCTGTTGGCAGGGTGTTTGATAAACACTTAGAACAAGTTCCTCACTGGGTGTGGCTTTCTTGGATCCCACAACTGTTGCTTTCCCTACAAAGAACTGAAGCACCCCATTGCAAACTAGTCTTATTGAAAATTGCTACAGTCTTCCCACAGGTAATTTATAATTTACCTTTTAGCGTTTTATTACTAAATCGTGCATTTTGATTATTTATCTGGGGATTTTCTGTTTCAGGCTCTCTATTACTGGTTGCGCACATACTTACTCGAGCGACGTGATGCGGTAAATAAGTCTGAACTTGGGAGAATGGTTTTAGCTCAAAGAATGCAGCAAAACGCTTCTGGTGTAGCGGGTCATGGTGGAGGCAATTTACCATCGGAAACTCATCAAGGTGCTCAAATTAGTGGAGCCGGTGGAACCCATAACAGTGGTAACCCACATGGCCAAGAAAGTGAACGCTCCACAGCTGAAAATAATGCTCATCCCGGGAATGATCAATCTATGCACCAGAGCAACTCTACTAATAGTGAAAACACAGCGAGACAGAATGGTGCATCCCTAGCAATCTCTGCTGCAGGTGCTTTTGACGCTGCCAAGGATATCATGGAAGCTCTTAGGAGTAAACATAACAACTTAGCCAGTGAACTCGAGGTGATATGTTTTCTCTTTGTACATAATAGATAACTGATTTTGTGTCCTGCCTCTTTCGTTTGGATGAGTCTAAACAAGTAATCTTCGTTTTCAGGTTCTTCTCACGGAAATAGGTTCGAGATTTGTTACATTACCAGAAGAAAGATTACTGGCTGTTGTGAATGCTTTGTTGCATCGTTGTTACAAGTATCCAACTGCAACCACTGCTGAAGTTCCCCAACCGCTCAAAAAAGAACTGTCGGGTGTCTGCAGAGCTTGTTTCTCGGCAGATGCTGTGACCAAGCATGTCGAATTTGTGAAAGAGTACAAGCAGGAGTTTGAGAATCATCTTGATCCAGAAAGTACAAGTACATTCCCGGCCACACTTGCTGAGCTTACAAACCGACTGAAAAATTGGAAAAACATTCTTCAGAGCAATGTTGAAGACAGGTTTCCAGCTGTGTTGAGATTGGAGGATGAAAGCAGGGTATTGCGTGACTTCAATGTTGTTGACGTGGAGATACCAGGGCAGTACTTTTCTGATCAGGTAGAATTAAGTCTTTAATATTGAAGTAATCAGGCTACACTTCTTTTCGCTTGCATTTTACTTGTGAAACTAATCATGCGCTCAACTATCCAGGAAGTAGCACCTGATCATACAGTAAAGCTAGATAGGGTTGGAGCAGATGTGCCTATTGTTCGAAGGCATGGAAGCAGCTTCAGGCGGTTGACTCTTATTGGCTCAGATGGCTCTCAAAAGCATTTTATTGTCCAGACATCATTGACGCCTAACGCCCGAAGTGATGAACGCATTTTACAGCTTTTCCGTGTGATGAACCAAATGTTTGATAAGCATAAGGAATCAAGAAGACGACACATTGGAATTCACACTCCAATCATCATTCCTGTCTGGTCTCAGGTGATTTTTAATACCATAAATCAGATTTGATGAATATTGATGCGTGTGGTTCACTGCACAAGATTCCCTCAAATCTCTACCTCGTCTCTCTCTCTCTCTCAGCATGGTTTTTAAACAACATGTTTGGTTTCAGGTCCGAATGGTTGAGGATGATCTCATGTACAACACTTTCCTTGAGGTGTATGAGAACCACTGTGCACGGAATGACCGAGAGGCAGATCTTCCAATTAGCCACTTCAAGGAGCAACTCAATCAAGCTATATCAGGGCAAGTCTCAGCAGAGGCAATAGGAGATCTACGTTTGCAGGCTTACAGTGAGATCACAAAAACCTTGGTCAACGACAGTATATTCTCTCAGTACATGTACAAGACATTGATGAGCGGAAGCCACATGTGGGCTTTCAAGAAGCAGTTTGCAGTCCAGCTAGCTGTCTCTAGTTTCATGTCCTTCATGCTGCAAATTGGTGGGAGGTCCCCCAACAAGGTTTTGTTTGCAAAAAACACCGGGAAGATGTTCCAGACAGATTTTCACCCCGCCTACGACGCCAACGGGATGATCGAGTTTAATGAACCTGTGCCCTTCCGCCTCACGAGGAACATGCAAGCGTTCTTCTCTCAGTTTGGAGTCGAAGGTCTTCTCATGTCATCCATGTGTTCAGCAGCTCAAGCTGTTATCTCCTCCAAGGTAACCAAACATAGATACAAAAGGCTAATGGATGCAACAACAAGCCATTGATTGATCTTTAAACTCTATTCTTGTTTTTATTAAATTTCAGCAAAACGACCATCTTCGGTATCAACTGGCTATGTTCTTCCGTGATGAATTGCTGTCGTGGTTTGGAAGACGACCTCTTGGTATGCCGATTCCTCCCGCTGGAGGGATTGCTACATTGAACTCAGCCGAGTTGAAGGAGAAAGTTAACTCCAACGTGAACGATGTCATTGGCCGGATCAGAGGAATAGCCCCACAGTACTTTTCCGAAGAGGTACATACCTGATCAACCATCATTTATCATCATTGATTATATAAGATGAAAAATTCTTA
Source organism: Brassica rapa (assembly GCF_000309985.2). NCBI lineage: Eukaryota > Viridiplantae > Streptophyta > Magnoliopsida > Brassicales > Brassicaceae > Brassica > Brassica rapa. The sequence continues at coordinate 6,432,479 of NC_024803.2, read as the reverse complement.
TTGATTTTTGTTTTGTAGGATGAGAACATTGTAGAGCCGCCACAGTCAGTGCAAAGGGGAGTGAACGAGCTGGTAGAGGCAGCCTTATCGCCTCGCAACTTATGTATGATGGATCCAACATGGCACCCTTGGTTCTAACATTTGAAAATACTTTAGAAACTGTGTTTTCTTTTTTTAATCTAAAGATGGAAGGTAACATTATTCATTAGGTTTGTAAATAAATGTATGACTGTATGTTATTTTATCACAACTTTTGGTTAATGTTTAGTTACATTTTATGTACTATATTTCTTCTTACACTCGAAAATGTCTCGAGTAGTGCCGACCCAAAAAATCCGTTTGATCGGTTCCTATCGCATATCCGAAATGCTAAAAAACAATGTATCTAAGTACTTTTAAATACTAACAAATATTTCTTACTTTGGGTTTTTATTTATTTATTAAATATACATGTAGATAGTGCTAATGGAAGTAGAAAGCTAGAGATGAGCTTTGATTTACTGCAAATTAATGGAAGAATTTCAAATTTACCCTAAAATGATATTAAGAATGTGGTACTTTAATCAATTTCGTCAATTTTATATAATGATGGCAAAATCAGTCTCCATGAGTTTTGTAGACTTTTGAGAACTGCAAGTATCATCCTGGTTATATCAAGAATCAAGAAAGTTATTTGATGTGCTGTTGTAACATATTTTCATAAGTTCTATAACCAGTAATCGGCAATGAAATTTAGGGGTATATGACGATTTATTAAAGATTTCAACAACATTTTTTTTTACAAATTTCGAAGTCTAAATGGTTTTTTTGGGATCTATGTCTGTAGCTTCTGAAAAATAATTTATGGGTTTGTGGCGAATGTTTCACTCAGCCTGCTAGTAACAAAGATATATATAACCAATTAGGACAATGTAATGATGAGTATATCTTCTGTGTATAACCTTTTCAAGCAGAGTGTTAAAATACAAGCTTGTCTACTAGTTTATGGCATGTACAGGCCGTTTAGAGCTTGAGCATAAATGCATAAACACACGCTTGAACGAACGTGCATTTGAAACCATTCTTTATGTATTCCGATTCGAATGAGAATGCATAATCACAAATTTGGTTTTAAGCTCTGACCAAGGAGTCTACCACCAAGGCTTGACCAACCATGACGCTATATATAGGCAGAGCCGGTATTGATCATCTGAAATATATTATCAAAGCATACAGAATTTTACAAGAGCCAAAAAAGGAAAACATAGCCGGCTGAAGAATGTTATATCCCAGAAAAAAAACATAGCCGGTTTTGATCCCTAAAAGTAATTGGAAATGAAACTCGTTGCTCGGCATGAGCATTTAAGGTAGTTATAAAGAGTAAATTTGCCTAATACTGAAAGTAGTGAAACCAAGCACATACACGTGTTAAAAAGGTTTTTCTTTTGCATGCATATTGACTTTGAAGAAGCAGATATTGACAATGATGGGGCAATCAGTCATTCGGTCTTCATAAGCTTCGTAGACTTTTTAAGAATTACAAGTGTTAAGTCAAGGAGTTGTGGTGTTGGAGAGGAAAGACAATCAAAATCATGTCTTCATATGTTGTTGTCACATTTTCCTAAATTTTATAATCAGTGGCCAAAAAATCTTCATATAAATAAACGTGTGAAATATATTGGGGCCAAGAGTGTTACACGTTCTCATCTTTTGACATGATCTGGAAATGAAGATTAGCTCGGAAGCAGACAGAATAAATTTGATATTATGAACAGAAAAATGCATTGTATTTAGCTTTTCTTTTTTGGCAATCAATGCATTGCATTTAGCCTAGAAGCAGACAGGAACAGAAAAATTCGTTGTACTTGGCTTGTTTTATTAGAATGTGAAAATAAACACTTTTTACTTATTAGGTATTAGTCTCTGAGAGAGATGGCACACGCAAAGGCCAACCCATGTTTGAATGCTTTATCTAGTGTTTACAAATTAGAATGATCATAATTAGGCTGAAGTGGGGACTATAGAGAGAGAGAGAGAGAGAGAGAGAGAGAGAGAGAGAGAGAGAGAGAGAGAGAGAGAGAGAGAGAGAGAGAGAGAGAGAGAGAGAGAGAGAGAGAGGAGAGAGAGAGAGAGAGAGAGAGAGAGAGAGAGAGAGAGAGAATAAACGAAAACCCGGGTTTGTTTTGGACCTTTGGTAGAACTGATCAAATATCAATTCCATTTGGTATTTGCCCCACTTTTATCTCAATTTTTCATTCATAATGATACACAAAAAAAACATATATCCAAATAAAATATGTTAATTTCTTAAAATTTTAAAACAAATCACAAATATCAATTTTTGTAGGTTTCCCATCATTCACCACCCATTAGGGGTTTTGGGTTGGTTTCTCTTTTCTGAAGTCATCCCTCCATCATATCCTAATCTTATGCATTTAATCCATTAAGATTTAATCTTACTATTTCCTGAAGTCTTCCCTCCATCATATCTTAATCTCATCCATTTCAGTCATTGAAATCCTTGAATTTGCTCTAAGTATTTTTACACATGTGTGTTCCCCATGCAGTTGATATTTTTATTATAGGAGTAACTGAGGATCTGTCAATGTCTTTGCAAATCAAGAACCAAAATATTTCAAATGCCATGCTACTGTAGATTCAACAAAACGGTGATTGCAAAAGTTTCGAGAAAATGGATGAGACATGCTGATGGGTAAAGTTCTATTTATTTTTTGAGGGAAAATACATTACATTATGAAGTAAACCTATTTTGTACTTCATTATGACGTACAAAATGGAAAAGGATTAGAAAATTTTTATTCTAAATTTCTTCTTGAAATGTAATTTGAGTATGGTTGGAGATGATCTGGGTTATTTGATCTATTTCTCGACTTGTCTAAACTTTTTCAGTTCTTGCTTCATCATAATTCTTTTCCGATCATTACTGATCTGACTATATCACCATACTTGGTTAAAGATCTAGTCCCTCCAATAGTCCCTTTTGGATTTATATACAACCACTTTCACTTCTTTTTTTTTTTACTTTTATTCTTCGACCATATATGTTAAAATCTTGTTTATCCTAAATTTGATGTCTCTTTTGCAGGACTGTGGTGGATTATAGTAGTTGACTAAATGCTTTTAGTGGGGGTTATTAGTTGGTGTATTTTGATGGACTTAAAAATTCAAACTAAATCTAGTGTTATTGGTTCTATGATTTTAAAATATGTATTGAAATCATGTGTTATTCGTTTAGTGATTCATAAATTCTAATTCAAATCAAGTGTTATTCGTTTAATGATTCATCAATTCTAATTCAAATCAAGTGTTATTCAATCGTACGGATTTACTAATAGATTTGATTTTATAATGTATTTGAATGGATTTGCATGGATTTCTTTGTGAAAAATACAAAGGCTCAAATCCGAATGAAAACTTTCGGATTTGTAAATACTAATCCGAGAATTTGAAAATTTGTATATTTTACTTGGATTTATAAATATTATATGAATTTCTAAATCAATAAAAATACATAAACCAATAACACCTCCTTAATATTTAATTGCAGATTTTATGCATTTTAATAATTTTGGTATTAGTCAAAAATATAATTTCAAAAATAATTTTTTATTTAAAGTTCAGGTAAACATAAAAATCATATGGAAATAAACTTTCTACCAAGTTATTTACGAAATGTGTCACTAATATCTACTAATGTATATATCAAGACTGAAATGAAAAATTTAATACATGATTTAACATATAAATTTTAAATAATTTTAAGTTTTCAAAGTTCAGATAAAATTATATACTTAAGACTTTAAGTTTAAATGTAATCAATTTAAATACTTAAAATTGATGAGTCATGGCATGACGATGAAAAAATACTAGATGGGTTATGTATGATTAATGGTATTATTTTTAGGGTTTAAGCTTTTTAATCAGGATAAATATCTTATATATAATGTTAATGGCATACTATGTTTGATTTTAAAATGTTTATCAAGATGTTTATCTCTTTTACAGTCTGAAGTTGAAGTTTAGTTTTGGTCCATAAAATATTTATTAGAGAAAATAGTAGATCAACAGACTGTTCCAATTTAACGTGAACATAATTGACCATCATTTTTCGTCTATGTTAATCCTCATGTTTTAATGTTTTTTTCAATAAATGAAAATTTGACATCAATACATTTTTTATGCTTAAAAATAAATAATATAATCTTTTTTTTAGAAATTGTAACAAAATATGTTTTGAAAAATGTAGAAATCTTTTACAACCCAACTTAGGTTTTGAATGGAGGAGTGGAAGAAAGGGGGTTCAGATTATTACAATCCATTTCTTATAGGTTTTGATACTACAAAATAATTTCAATTAAAATCAACTCAATTAAATTAATATATTATTTTATTTATATTTTCGTAAAAAAAAATTACATTCAACTAAATTTTAAAAAAAATTCATATTAAATTAAATACTGAATATAAATAAAATGCAATAAATTGATATAAACTAAATTTAATAATTAAAAACTCTATCAAATATATCATAAAATTAATCAAATAAAGTACATAGATTTTATTAAGAATTCATAACAAAACAATTTGAAATAATTAAAACTAAATTAAATAGTATCTTATACAATTTCATATTTAATAGTCAAAATAATATAATAATATATATAAATATTCAAATACACTAAAATAAGTATATTAAAACATTTTGTTTTCGTAACTTATATTTCCTTAAAAATATCATTCGCTTTAAAAGTATGTTAAACAGTGTCTATGACTGGAACAACATATAACTTGTGTGGTCTGCGATTCCGACAGAAACCAAAAAAAAAAGATTATGCGAAAGTTTATTTGTTGTTCCCGATTAAAAAAGTTATTAGATGATGAATTTCAATTTAGAAATGGATAATTAACAAAATCCGTTGGGTCAATCTCTATTTATATTCATATCCTTTTTTTTTGGGTTAATCTTTTCAAACAACTAAAAATTATTTTATAGAAAATGGATACAAAAATAAAGTTATAGAATTTTTTTTTGCATCAAAATATAGCTGTAGAATACTAGATAGCTAACTGAATAAAATTTACATACATTTTAATCACTTAAAAATCTTCTTTTATGCTATAATTAAATTATATAGAGCAAAATAGTATATATATGACGTATACTTAATATGATATATATGAATACAAATATGTATTCATATTTCTATATGTTACCAACATCAGTTATTTTTGTATGCACTAATTTATGATATATAAGTAACATAATAATTTCATAATAGTCATTACATAAATAAATATATATATATATATATATATAACATTATACATTGAAAATTACTACATTTTGCAATAAGTATAATAACAAAAATAATTATGAAAATGTTCAAAATATATATTATCTGAAGATAAATGCTTAAAATTAATTATAAACAAAGAATTTAAACAGATTATAATATGAATCAAATTATTAGTAAGATAAATTACAAAAAAACAATTATAATAATGTTTATTAAGTTACATAAAATAAATATTATACAACTAAATCCCTCTTAATATTAAACAACATTTAATTAATTTATAAAATTTGTTTTAATCAATTTAAAATTCTGTATTAAAAATTAGCAAAAAATTTAAGGTGAACATAAGATGGCCTGATTTTCTACTTAATTAGCCAATTTTCCAAACAAAATGAAGTTGCTCAAAGTTTGCGTTCTTAATTCTTATCGCATTCTCCGACAAAATTTCCAACTAGATAAGCTATTCGTCTGACTCAGCTTCCGTGATCCGAAACGACCCCACCTGACCCAACTCAAACTTAACTTAACCCGACAAGAATCTTTAATCGCATTCACAAACGGCTAAATTATCAATTAATTAAATTAAGTTAATTATCTAATAGTAATGACCTCGTCGCCTATAAATTAAAACTCTCTTCTCTAAACTTCCTCACACAATCACACTGCATCCCATAACATCGGAACTACAAATAAAAACAGCAAACGCCGTCGTTTCACAATGCTCTCTTCTTCCTCAACCTTCTTCGCTCCTCCATTTCTCTCCTCTTCTCTCTCACCACCGTCTCGAACTTCCAGGATCTCGCCGCCTCTTTCTGCCACCACCGCCGCCTCTTCTTACTACACATGCGCCGACGATCCACCAAGACTGCGGCAGATCCCGCAGCGATTGTCGGCGGCAGCGTCTCTCTACGAGATTCTCGAAATCCCCGTCGGCTCGACGAGCCAAGAGATCAAATCGTCTTACCGGCGGCTGGCGAGGATCTGCCATCCCGACGTGGCGGGAAACGGTCGGTCGGCGGACGAGTTTGTGAAGATCCACGCCGCGTACTGCACGCTTTCTGATCCCGAGAAACGCGCCGTTTACGATCGGAGGATCCTTCGTCGGAGCCGGCCGTTGAGTGTCGGCGTTTCTGGATTCGGCAGTTACGTTGGAGGGAATTGGGAAACTGATCAGTGCTGGTAGCGAGTCGTCTCGGTGATGGAGTTTAACCAATGCATTAAGTTTTTTTTATAATCGTAATTAATAGTGCAAAATCCAGAGATTAATGGGGTTGTAAATGATAAAGTCTAAATGTTGTATGATTAGTTGCTTAATATGGCGTATTGGCGATAATCAGAATGCTAATAATATCCGCTGAATCTCTTTTCATTTTAAGTAAAAAACTAGATTTTGACCCGCGCTTTTAAAGCGCAGGATTTCTTTTGTTGATTTTTTATTTATTTAGAAATGCATTAACATTTTAGGTAATGAATATTTTTCATGCACCATCCATTAAATTTAAATTTTTGAAGCAAATTAAGTTCTTATAAATGTTATATTGTAAAAATTGAAATCTTTAAATAATAAATTTTTGAGTAAAATCTGAAACCTTGTTTAACGACGATAGATATTAAGTTTTTATGATATGCAAAGACTAAAATTTCAAAAAACTGTAAAATATTTTATTTATTGTTTTCTTAGATGTGATATTAAAACAGATTTTATCAGTCTATTCTTTTTAAATTTTGTAACCCTAGTATTTTCTTCCCTTTTGCAGCACTAGTTTTATCACTTTTCATTTTAAGTAAAAAATATGTGTCGGCTGATACCACGTAGGAATTAGGATCAACGCGTTTACTGAAATCTTCTACGTAAAAACTAGATTTGGGCATTTCACCTAGACTCAAAAATTTGAATTAAATACCTGATCCAAAATCAAATTTAAAATATACAAAAATCTATTTGGATCTAAAATTTTTCTACTCCAAAAAACCAAACTCGAAAAGAATCGAATAAATCTAATCCGGATAGATCCGATCTGATAAAAACTGATTTTTATCTGTTTTAAAACATAAATATCTAAAATTCTGACTCTATCTATTTTATTTTCTGTATTTTAATTTTTAAATTAGTAGTAATATATTTTTGTTTACGCTTTTCATTATTATTTTTATAATATTTTAAGTAAGATGATTTTCAGTGTCAAATTTTGAGTTAAAAATGTTTAATTTTAATTACTAGTTTATTTTTAGTTATTTTAAACTATTTTAGATAATGTGATGATTATTATCTAAATTTTATTGGGATTTGGATACTTTGGATATTTTTAGATCTTAAATAAACCAATCTAGATTTATTACGTACGAGATTCTAACCGGTTTGTGGCAAAAAAGAACTGATCCAGACCTGAATCGAGAACTTATGCCTAGTTGGATTCAAATGTTCAAATTCCAAAAAAACTAAATCCAATAAACCGATCTAAACTTTATCTGAAAATCTGAATACCCAGAGCTAATAAAAACTAAAAAAAAAATCATGTATTACAGTAAAACAGTGGCCCAAGTCCGTAATTAGCGACTACTAAATTACAAAATAACGTATAAGATTTAATGTTCATGTAGAACACGACATGCGACAGAGTATTTTCCTTAGTTACCAGTAGATTCAAAAAAAAAAACTGGTAAGCAAATACGTCAGACAGGTTTCTTCTCGTCGTTATGATAATGTATGAGGATGCCATGTTCTGGAACATTTGCATCCCACGAATCGTCATTGTTTGACAAAATCGTATTCTTTTCACACACAAATAATTTTTAATTGAAATAATTAACTAATTGTTCATTCAACCTTTTGTGTTAAGGTGGTATGTCATCTACACTGTATAATACTAAAATGTGCTTTCTCCGTATAGAGTGTCAATCCATATTATTTTTATTAATATTTGAGCGATTAGTTACTAATTAATGAATCAATTTAGAAAATAATATTTTATCTTCATTAGAATTTTAACCCAAAAATGAATATCATTACAGAGGGACCAATGGGTACACCGGAAAAACATCAATTATTAAATTACAAAAAAAGAATGCTAAATCTAAATCGTAAGACATCACAACAACATACATAAGGCCATGGAAAAGAAAGACCGAAGAGCAAGATGTTCTTTCCGATGAACACCCAGGGCCGGCTTAGGCCATGGGACAAGGGGGTGTGTGCTCCATGGCCCGATCAATTTTTAACAAAAATAATGTTAAAAAAGGGTTCAATTTTAAAAAAAATTAAGTTGCCCATAGATTCATGTAAAAAGTTTTTATTGCCCAAATACCCATATATACCGTGAGCCGGCACTATGAACACCAAGTCAGATTTTCGAGACATCACGACCAAGGTATTCAAATCGGGTGCAACTCTATCACCTGTCACCCTCAAAGATAACACTATCCATAGAGTCTTCCTTGCGGCCACAAATGCCAGTTCCTAAATTGAGACATGACTCTGAAACCCTAATCGCCATCATCTGCAACAGATCCGCCTCTGCAGCAGTCTGAGAAGCTGTGACTTCGCCTCCCTCATGGCGGTGAGGAGAAGAAATCAGGCCGAAGAGAAACAAAACATGGGGAATCGTCACCCCGCATGCAAGTCACCAATAGTCTTCTCAACCGTCGATACAAGCATCCGCCCCCTGGTGACTAACAAGCAACTTATGGCGTCTCCATGTTGTCATTTAATAGAGAGAGTAGACCTTACACCAATGAGCCACCAAAATATAAAGCCATCCTAAAAGTACTATACGGCAGAAAAACTCACCCGATTCACTGAGAGAGAAGGAGAAGACCATCCAAAAATACCGGTATTGTTTGTTTCATTATGTTTGATCGAAAATCGAGAGAGAGAAAACCGCTACGAGCACCGACAAGATCGCCGTAGACTGTATGACCAGTGGGTCGCTATCGTTGCGAAACCAAAGATTAAGGTTTTGGGAAAAAGTGTAGACGTACGTTAGATGCACCTCACCGTTCAAAGATCATTCAAACTTATATAGTTTCTATGTATTGTTTTTGGAAAAATGTTTTTTTGGGGTCAAATTGGAAAATAGTTTCAAGAATAAAAAATGTTAGGAAGTCAAAAACAAATCAAGTATGTTGAATAAAGATGTGCTCTCTACCAAGGAAAAGATTGGTATCATGTGCTCCCACACCTTATATGAATATATCCAATAGTTTCTTGTTCATAAAGTATGGGATGCTTTTCGTTGCTACGTTCTAGAAGAAAAATCGATCGCATCATTATGACTTAAAAGAATATAGAACTGCAAAAGTTAAAAAAAAAAATCAAAGTATTTGTAGTCAATTAGAATTTCCCATAGAGAACTATAGTTAGTTCGTGATCAGTAATGTATAATAGGGTCTAGCATTTGAAGTTTGTCAAGGAAAAGCTAAAAGAGAAACAATTTCAAACCAAATGCAATATCCAATATGTCTAGATTCTAGAGTCTTGTTCTCTCGGTCATTCTCTTAACTTATATTATCAATAAAAACTAATTTAGAAAACATATATTTTAAATACCTAATTTATATAACCGTTGAATTTTTTTAAAAATCAAAATCCAATTTCAAACCATTATGGAACTTCCCATCAAATTAGAATCGAAGCTTTAAAGAAGTTTTTACCAATTATTATTAGTTCAACTGAAAAACACTGTACACAAAACTTTAAAAGAATCAGTTTTGTACACAAAGCTAAAAAGAATACAGTTTGAAAGAAAACTCTTATTTTATTTTACAAAAAAAAAAAAATATTGCATATTATAGTTTTGAGTATGAAAATACCAGTTATGGTAAGAAAGCTTACAACAATAACGCTTTCCAGCAAAATCCTCGTCACCGAGACTATCCAGACTTATGGTGGGACCCTGGTTTAAATCCAAAATAAAGTCACCACGTCGCGAGAATTTAGGACTTGCCAAATTTTTTTTATATCATCTAAATGATATTCATTAACGAAAGTACGAAGGTTACCACGATAAGTTATAGCTAAAAATACAAATCCCAACGGAACCTAACAAAACAACAGTCTAGGCTATGCTGCGATCACTCGCAAACATATGAGAACACCATCTAAGATGACCCCTAGCGACATAAGACTGATATCTGTTATCAAACACGACACTAGTAGCTATCAGGCGGGCACTTCTGTTTGCAACAAAAGATTCAGACAAAACCTGCCAATCCAACGAGGTTAATCTCACCTTTTCGTGATGTTCGTCGATGACTGAAAACAACAATTGATGCTCAGAGAAATTGGTTATGGTCTACTGGAACGCGTCGGGTGATGGATTGAACGAAGCTAGTTAAGAATCTTTTGATTTGGATAATTTTATTCGAATCAACTTGTAACTAAAATCGTATTCCTGGTTTGGGTTGAATTAATAAATCTAAAATCTAATCTATTAATTTAGGATCCTATTTTTATCTACCATAAAAAATCTATGCTAGACAAACTAAAAATTTAACTAAATATCCTAAATTTACTCATATATAATATTTTTCTAACAGAAAAAAATAAAAATATACATCTAATTCTAAACAATTACATTCCTAAGAAAAGCCACATATATTTCCATTATGCTATTATTTTTAATTGTTTATCATATTTAATCTAGACAAATTATATATATATATATATATATTTCAGTAATTAATTTTAAAATTAAATAGTACATTCCAATTCTTTTTGAATTATCATATTAACTTTTTATAAAACAAAATAAATAATAATTTATTGATTGTAACATTTTATGTTTGATTTTTGTAGTAAAAAAAACACCAAACTGAAATATAATATATAAATAAATAATATTTTAAAATATAATATTAAATAATTTTATTTAGTCTCATACAAACATTTTGAGAATAATTATTTTGGAAAAAAATAATAAAAGTTGTAATAATTCATGTAAACTAATGTTTAAAATTAAACTATTAATATGATGTTGCATTTTTATATAAATAAACAAAATAGGTGATTAATATATGATTAGTACAATTTCATCAAAACAAAATTCAAAAAATATAAAATTTTATAAATAAAATTACATACTTAAAAAATGATATTAAAAATTCCACTGCTTTTTGGTTTTAATGAGGGCCTGGTCCTAAAGCAACACTAAGTTTCCTTTCTGGATGTTTACGGATCTGCCGTTTCTGAGAAAAGCTCGGAGACTGCATGCTGTTTTTAAAATAGGTTAAAATAATAATAAAATTTTGAGAAAGTTGGCCTATACAGGTTTCGAACCTGTGACCTTCGCGTTATTAGCACGACGCTCTAACCAACTGAGCTAATAGGCCAGTTGAACAAGTAATCTATATAATAACTTTAATTATCTGTGACCTTGACTGGTATTATTTGTACAGAAATGTGAATGCTTTTCCACACTATTTTTGTCAGCTTAAGGAAAAAAACGCCTGAAATAGTATAACTGTGTGTTAATAACTAAGTTTGTACTAAATCTGAAACCCTGAGAATGTTACAATTTTTCTTGTAGAAAGGTAATTTCTTTTTTACACACTATATATGACAGCTTAATTTAAGTACATTATTTAAAACTGCTCATACAGGTTTCGAACCTGTGACTTTGGCGTTAAGGCTCTAACTAACTAATTATATACATATTCAAAGACAGATGGATATACTAAAGAGAAAAAGACAAAAATAGCACTAACTCAAGTTTTTGTTCCCAAACTAGCATTCAAGGCCAAAAGTCACAAAAATAGCACTCAAGGGGTGGGGTATAGGGTTTAGATTTTAGGGTTTAGGGTTTAGGTTTTAGGGTTTAGAGTTGAAAAGTGAAGTTTTGGGGATAAAATTTCAAATTTTGAAAAATAAAATAATTTAAATTTTTCAAAAGATAAAATGCTATTTTGGTCATTTTAGTTTTTGAGTGCTATTTTTGTGATATAAACTTAAAAAGTGCTATTTTGGAGATTTGCCCTATACTAAAGGTGCAACTCTGAGTTTCTGCCTATAGTACGACTACGCTAAGTTTACTTAACCTGTTTTTGACAGCTGAGGGAAGAAAACACCTGAAGTAGTATTATGTATCTTGACAAATGACACAATTAAGAACAGTAACACCATACAAGGTGAAAACAAGTTCTTGTCTGAAACGGCAACTTTTTAGGTTTCAACTTTTGTTCTTGAACAACGATAGGAAGGAAGAATAGAGATAATGAAAAAGAGAAGAAGCAGTGCAATATTAGCCCTCAGCTAAAGCAGGAAACTATTTATCAGTAAAACAGAAGAAGTAACCGAGTTTTACTAAGGATTAAAAAAGCTTATAACAAACCAACTCTGAACCATCTATGAGCCCCAATGTGTTTTCTTCTTCTAAGCCATCACTATAGAGTGGCAGAGACAATAGAAAGAGAGAGATATGAGCGTGGAAAAATTACAAAATGGAGCAGGCCTTTTGTGCTTTGCCCTTCTTTTTCTTCTTGTTTGGAGGTTGAAGTACCACTCTGATCGCTGCATCAAACACCCCCTTCACGTTCTGCATTTCATTAATAAAAACAGTCTCAAGCTCCAGGAATCTAAGAAGTAAAAAAGCAAACTCTTACTCAATGTCGTATTCATCACAAGGGAAGTTTCTTTTTGTCTTACCTCCTGTGATTTTGAACTGCACTCGATGTACGCAGGAGCTCCAATGAGCTTCTTCAGTTCCTCTCCCTTTAATGCCCAAAGTGGGGAATGGTTAAGAGGAATTCTTTTTAAAGTATCAAGCGTAGTAAAATTGAATTGAGTTTTAAATAAATTATGTATACCTGAGCGTTGGTAATAGGTACAGCACCAGGGTGGTCAACGAAGAACTGTTTATCATCCCGAAGATCTGCCACATTTGATGAGAACACAAACCATAAGTAAAAGATGAAAGCCAAATAATCAAAAGGGGAACAAACCTAGTTTGGTACCAACAAGAACAATAGGGACACCAGGGGCATAGTGCTCCAGCTCTGGGATCCACTAGCAAACACAAGAATAACAAAACATCAAAATCAAAAAAGCAAGAAACTTTAATAAAAAAAACTTGTGTTGTAAGCAAAAGAAGGAGGAACGCACTCACCTTCTTGGAGACATTCTCATAGCTAGCCTTACTAATGAGAGAGAAGGCTAAGATGAAAACATCAGCACCGCGGTAACTCAAGGGTCTTAACCTGTTATAATCCTCCTGCCCTGTTCCACAAACAAAAACCAAGTTCAGAAGAAGAAAGATAAGAAAGACCAAGCTTGAAATAGAGAGAGGGTACCAGCGGTATCCCACAAGCCAAGGTTGACAGTGGCTCCGTTAACAACCACATTAGCGCTAAAGTTATCGAAAACAGTGGGTACATAATCCTGCCTCAAAAAATGAAGAATATAATCAATCATATTATTCAGAAAGAGAGTAAAGAAAGACAATTATTGGAGAAGAAGATAGTATTTGATAGGATACCGTAGGGAAAGTGTTGCTGGTGTAGGAAATGAGCAAACATGTTTTGCCCACTGCTCCGTCACCTACTGTTACGCACTTTATGAACCGTGATGCGCTCATTTTCCTCAGATCTCTCTCTCTACACCTCTGAGGTAACACAACAAGAATAAATGCTCCCTCCTACTTTCAATCCGCCATCTCCAGTGGTGCAAGAAAAACCCCTAGGATATCTGTAGTATACGAAACCCTGATCGAAATTGCAAATGTGAGAGAATGAGAACAAGTGTGTGATCAGAGAAGAGAGATGATGGATCGTATCGAGAGAGAGAGAGAGAGAGAGGGAAGTAGCAAAAGTGAAGGCCGGCAATTTATGCAATTGAACCGTTCGAACTATCTCCTCCATCCAATCAAACTTCCCTGATTCTTTTGCTTTTATTTATTTTCTCCTTTCACCCTTCTGTTAATTTGTTTCTTTGGAAAATGATAATTTGTTTTTCCTAAATATTTTAGGGAAAATTGTTTTTTTAGAGCAAAAAAATAGAAACTATGTCCATTTAGACTAATCTCATATTTGTACCATTTTTGCCTATAATATCCTTTAATATTTCTGAAAATAAATTAAATAAATAGTTTTACAAACAAAAAAAATTTGGAAAAATAGTAACTACTAATAAAATACCTATATAAACTTAGTGGTATTCTTTTTCATTTTTAGAAATGTTTAAATCATAATTTCAAATTATGTTCTAAATAAAGTAGAATTGACATTCTACAAAGTAGAAAACAAAATCTACTTTTTTCATTGAATCTACAACGTTTAGAATACATGATCTACGTAAATAAGAGTTTTCTAAAAATATTTAGAATACACATTCCGCGCTTAATCTATCGATCTAAAACATGTAGAAACCAACTTCTACATATTTACTATAAATCTAAAACAAGTATAAACCGAATTCTACAGATTTACTGTAAATTTAAAACATGTAGAAATCAAAATCTACACATTACAAAAATTCTAAAAAATATGTAGAAACCGATTTCTACAGATTAACTGTATTCTACGGATAAGAATAATCTGTTCCGAAAAATAAGGAAAAAAATATTTGGAAATATTCAATTTCCTATTTTGAAAACCGATTTTTTTTTAAAAAAAAACAAAAAATATGTGGAAATATTCTGTTACCATTTTTGAAAAATCGAATTTGTTAATAAAAGATCACTTACTAGCCATTTTTTTGGAAAAAAAACACTTATTAGCCTTTCTTCTCAAAATACCTAAATTTTCCTTTGATTTTTCACAAAGTTAGGAGCTTTTTCATATGGTTGGTACAATCTATCTACCTAACTCTTGTCTGTTTGTATGAATCTTCCATCAGATTCTTCTTCGTGCTCAGGATGATATATGTAAAATATGATTTAGTGTTCGGGGCCTATATCATTAATTTCGAATGTCCTCAGAATCCCATGAGATTGAAACGTCAAGCACTAAAGTAATATGTTAACACATTTGATGTCATGTGGAGCTGTTTCTTGGATCAGTTAGTGAACTCATAAACTAAACCCACAAAATGATATTAGACAAGCTTCAAATATTTACAGTGTAGTAAAACAAATAAAGAGCATTCTCTTCCATAGTAATAGCAACAGTAAAACAAAAGACATCAAGCCAAAAAAAACCCTTAAAGAACATTAGAAGAACCAAAGAAACATCACAAACTGAATAAGATCAACCTAGCTTCTGTTTCTTCCTTTTACTTGCTTCACAAGTATCCTGCATATTATATACTAAGATTTTTTCATTATATGTTTCAACAAACAATATCATAAGTCAAGACAAGATAGTCTAGACCATTAGCTTCAGACGTTTTCATCACACGAATCCTTTTAACCGAGGTGATGAGCATTCTAAGATATATACAAAACCCAGATTAGATCATTGTAAATCATTCATCAGACATTAAGAGATGGTTTTTAGTTCTTTTACCTCCATGGAACATCACCAACGAGCATCCAATCTCCTTCCTTATCTTCATAAGTACAAACTCAGATGATCCAACGGTTTGGTGAACTGACCCATTAACCCGATAGTACCAGGATTAGTGCCAAATTACATATCTTCTAGTGTCTGCGCTGGCGATACCAACATCAACAACAATGACACGAAATCAAAACTAACCAATCTCTTCAAAATATCGATTGACAAACCCGTATGGTAAAGCAAATTGATAAGATTACATACACATGTAACATAGATTAACTGTAGGTTCTTATGGTAATCACAAATTGATAAGAACAGAACACAAACACATATAACAAACTGGTGTGTTATTAAATCGATTGACAAGAACACAAAAACATATACCGAAGCACTAATCTATTTGCTTTTCACAGAACTATTATCGATTAAAGAACATGCAAAGAAGATTTAAAACAAAATAGGAATGAGAAGTGTCGATGTTACCTTCGTTTTACATGAGAGAATAAGAGATTAAGCCGGAGAAGAAGATACTAAGCCGGAGAAGAAGAGATTTACGCCGGAGAAGACGAGATTTGAGTCGGTATCTTCTTCTCCCCACCAATAGAGACCTGTTGACTTTGTCGCCACCAGAATTAGAGAGGCCTAGAGAATGAGACTGAAATAATTAGGGTTAGGGGTTTTGATTTGGGGATTTAAAAAAAAAAAAAATTAATTGGTTCTGTATATTATATTAATTTAATGTATTACAGTTAGTTTTAAAATTGTATTTCGAAGGACTAAACTGGGATTTTCAAAATTATTAGCTTAATGAGACAATTGTAGGTTGGGATTATTCTATTAGGACAATGTTTATATTTTTTTGCTCTAAAAAAACAATTTTCCCAATATTTTATCATTCATTTTACAACATTATTTACACCGTCTATTTTTCTCAATCACTTGGAAATTACAGAAAAATCGGGTTATATTACAACGGAAAATTATACTTATAGAAGTAGTTATTGGGTGCAAATTCCCCTTATAGAACTAGATTTAAATTTTTCTGGACTAAAAAAATTGGAAATTTCAGGAAAGAGTGTGTTCTTCAACCGTTGCAATAGATAGATGCTGTGAAATGATATTATGTGTGTGGGTGGAGGTTAAAAGCAACATGATATAGTTAGAAAAATAGACTTTTTGGTAAAACCAACAAAACCATAAGTTAAAGAAGAAAATAAGACAGCGATCATATTAGAAAGATCACTGTATAGTGTAGATTTTATACCAAAATAAAACTGTGGAAACTCAAATCTCTGAGATGTAAACTCAATTTTGATATTACTTAGAGAAAAAGACTAGGATAGCACCAAACCAAGTTTTTGTTCCCAAAGTAGCACTCAAGGCTCAAAGTCACAAAAATAGGTTTCATTAAAGAGGTAAATATACACTTATACCCCTTGGGTTAATTAATCCAAACCTTAGGGTTTAGAGTTAAGGGGTGGGGTTTTGGAATTAGGGTTTAAAATTTTATAAAAAATAAATACTAAAATAAAAAATAAAAATTTTAAAAACTGTTTTAAAAAGTATTTTTAAATTATAAAAAGAAAATTTGAAAAAAAAAAATAAAAAAAAAATTTCAAAAAAAAATTTCAAAATTTTTTTTATAAAATTTCGAATCTGAAAACATATAATCTTTAATTTTTTTAATTTTTAATTTTTAATTTTTTTTATTTTTGTTTATTTATTTAATTTTAAATCAAGGGTATTAGGGATATTTTACCCTTTAATAAATGTCATTTTTGTGACTTTCTCCTTCTAGTGCTATTTTTGAGACATAAACTTCAAAAGGTGCTATTATTGACAATTGCCCTATTACTTACTATATATATTTATAGTGCATCTACAAATAATCACACATATACCTCCGAGTTCAAAATGCTAATCTAAAATACATAGGGAAACAAAGCTTTGGGGAAATCAGAAGGGTACAGTGAATGGCAATGCGTGTAGTTCGGCTTCTGGAAGAATCTGAGCAGTTGGCCACACCATCGAACTACTTCCCTTGCTGCTTGTCTGAACGCTAACTTGATGATGTCTTTTGGCGCCAACTTTCATCAACAACCATCCTTCTTGATCTTCAGAGTCTGCGAGCTTACTCTCAAACCGATCAGGAGCCCAGTTCTCGATGAGTTTCAAGAATCGCATGGCCGTGGAAGGAGGGCATTTGCTGCAGAGCTTTGAAGGTCCAATAATTTCTTGATGACTAGAGGCCGAACACTGTTTTTGACCCTTGTTGGTCATCATCACCTCAGGATATTTCTGCCCTTTGTCATGTAACAAGACCCGTGTGCTAGTTTCTTCAAAACCCATAGCAACAATTCGAAGAAAGAGAGTCATCATCGTGGTGGCAAGCACGTGAAGCAAAACAGACCCAGCAACAAGTAAACAAACAAACTCACCAGAGTCGTTATGCCTACCGTTGAGGGGCTGACTCTTGTCATTCTCATTGCTACGAAGAGTGCTATCACAAGAAGTCTGAGAAGACGCTTGATGGTCAAGTTCTATCGTAAGGCAGCTCTTCTCCAGGGACTCAACCTTCTTACTACTAGCATTGGCGTTTTCATCTTTGCTCTGTCTCTTATGGTGTTTACTGCTTCGGCCAGCGTCGTTATCCCTCTCTTTCCTCTTTTTATCCTTGTTGTGTTTTCTATCTTTCTTTTCTCTCTTAACTTCCTCCTTTGTCCCCTGGATTCTCAAACCAACGGAACAACAACAGTTAGTGTCCATACCTTGGTTATCCAGTAAAACTCCAAACCGTTCCAAGAGGCAAATAAGCACAAACAATGCATAATTGTTGCTGGGGCAATAACATACTCTAATGCCACAAATAGATACCTCTACATTGGTTTTGTTTCAAAGTTATATACTTTGGATTGTTATCTTACAGGAACCGATTCAAAGAGTCCAATTAATCATTTTTTCATTATTTTTTTTAAAAGCCAATCAAGTATTTCGATTTTTCACATAAGGTGGGGCAGAGAAGCAAGCTTGTTAACTGAGAACATAAAAGGCATGGACTTTCTAATTGCTCAACAAACCTTTTTGATCGGTTCGATCAGAGACTCGTCCCGAACTTGGTTCGGTACAAAGCCAGGTGGAGGGAACGGGTAACACCGTGACATCCTCTCTCACGCGATCACAGACCAAACTCAGAGGCGAACCCGCGAAACCCTAGATTGAGAGATTGACTGCGAGAGAATCGCAAGTGTGAGGGCTTATATAAATGGAGAAACCTAATCACTTCTGGTAAAAATAATTCGATGATCAGAGAAGAAGAACGAGAGATCCCCAGGCTTCGCAGCTCTCCGATCTAGGATTTTTTTTTCTGTTATTCCATCAAAGATCCGTTATTTATAGACCAAGAACGAATAAGAGGTGTTTGGCAACAGGAATAAGTACTCAGACTCAAAGAAGGCCCAAAACGTCCAACAGGCCCTAAAAGTCCAATAGGCCTATACTTGTAGGAAATTGTATTCAATAAGAAACAATAACCAATTCGACTTGTTAGGCCGTATTCGTTTACAAGTGGCAGCGATTTGGGACTCCGACCTAGGACCAGTTGCATGTCGCAGGTTGTAGTTTGCTGTACGTTTTTCTTTTGTAAAACTTATTGCATGATTAAATTATAGGTCACAAATTGCATATTATTATTCGTTTTTGATATCGTGTGACTAGACGCAGGTCATATTGTTGAAAATTTAGTGACTAAAAATTAAAATATTTTGGTCACAAATCATAGGTTGCAATCCCAAGCAGGGCCGGACCTGAATAGAGGCACATAAAACATGTGCTTGGGGCCGTACAGATATATATCTATCCTATACTAAAAGGAAGATATACTCATCATATAACTATGCCACGTATTACAAAATAATCAACCAATCATATTCTTTTTTTTTACACATCAGATGGACCTCAACATGTGGGCTTCGTCCTACTTCTGCTATTCACGTTTGGACCTGATTCTTTTTTTCCAAATTAACAAACGAACTCGGCATCTTCTTCTATACCCTTTCGTTTTCTCCGATTGAAAAACTTGAAGAATGAGTTCAGATCTATGCTTTACTTCAATCAATTTCTCCTTTATGATAAACTTTAAGCATGTCAATATTTTGCTTCGTTTTCTTTGTTTCAATCATCCATTGATAGTTTTGTTTCGTTTTCTTTGTTTCATCCCTATTTATACGAAGATGCCTTTTCATTTTAGAAACCCTAATCGAAAACTCACTCTCCTCAATGAAACACTATGTCGACAAAGCCAAACAGCAAATCGATCATCTCCTCTCCGACGGCAACGGCGAGTCGAAAACCGGATCTAATCCCGTTCAATCCGCCGTGGTTAAAGCGAACGGCAAGACGCATGTTTCCTCTCGCTTTTGTTGCTGTCAAAGATATTTAGTATCATGTTCTTCGTATGATGTTTAAGTGATTAACCTCTTGCTTTTGTTACTGTCAAAGATATTTAGTATCAATATTTCAAACGTTGTGTCTATGAATCCCAAGGTTGAGACCCCCAAGGTTAAAGTAGACATGGAAGCAAAACTGCAAGCTTGGCTGGAATCAAAAGGCAAGACGAAAAGCTCGCATAGGATGATGGCTATACGTTCTCCGCTGATAGGTACAAATCAAAGTTGGGTCAAGAAACTCGGAGTTTATAGATCAGCCGTTGCAGAAAATGCTAAACTTACTAGCAAAGAACAGAGGTACCCCTTTGAATGGTTGAGTTTATTAATTGTTCCATATGCCAGAACCTCTTCCCTCATAATGTACCCGTACACAGGAACGCATTTGTGAGCGCCAGGAACTTATTTGGTGGAGAAACTCCTGATGCTTCACATTTATGGGTAAATACATATACATAACGTAAAGCCGCATGAATTTACATAATCTCTGCTTCCGTAGTCAACATTGGTTTAACTTCTTCACATGGCTCTGTTTCATGTCTTTCTCGCAGGGGATTGGAGAGAAGATGGCTGAGTACATAATCGAACTCAGAGAAACAAGCCCTGTGAAATCGGTATTTCATTCATTCTTCTCCCCCAAACTTAAACTCTCTTTTGATTAACTTTGAAACCGCTTTGGAGAGCTTCTTTTGAATTTTAATTATGTTAATTCTTTTTTTTTTCACTTACGCTCGAACTTCATTTGTTTGCAGGAGACCGTTATTCAAGGCTTTGTCCCACCGGGAAGAATCAAAAAATTCATGCCACATATGAGACAAGGCGGTCTCTACACTCTCACCAACTTCTACGGATTCAGAAACAAAGAGGTGTTCCGGGTTGCTGCTCACAGCGTGACAATCTCCTTCTCCCACACTTCCGAGTTGGCACCCCTTGAGAACAGTCCTGTGGACTTTGAGGAGGACCGTTTCCGGTTCCATTCCTATGAAGACTTCGAAGCTGGCTGTGATATAAAAGGTGATCTTTACGGTAAGTTTTCTATCATTTAGTAATATGTTGCTTCCACATACTTGGTTTGTTATTTTGTACACAATATCTCACAATTAGTAGCTAACTATCTACAAAAAACAGTATCTGATTTTAGATTAGGGTGTTATCTTAAATTCATAACTTATTAATTATAAGCTTTCTCAACAACATTCTGCTTCTCAACCTGTACCAGATGTTATTGGACACTTGAAACTGGTTAACGGCTAGAGCCTCAATATGCATCCCTTCTTTGACGATGCCGAGCTCGCAACCACTCGGCGTTTATTGGTGCATGTGCAGTCGCATGCGTAAGTGTTTACGTTTACCTTTTTGTCCAAATCACACAGTACACTATGGTATTTTCCAAAACTGAAAATGTTAATCATTTGCAGGGGACCTGTTATGAAGCTCTATCTTTGGGACCAAGCTGCTGTGGATTTCTGCAAGAAGTTCAAGTCTTCTGACAACACTCCCTCCATGATTTTGGTGACTACTGTTTACCCCAAACGTTTAGGAGGTACACTTTTCACTATCTCAGACTGAATCGCACCTTACAATCTTAAATTCTCTGTATAGCCCATATACTTTACCTCTGTGTCATCGCAGTCGTTTAGCTTTGCTCTTTGTAGTTGTTTAATTTTTATAAATATTGCATAGAGAGTAAAAGCATAAACAAAGAACTAATATGTATATTTTCTGTTTCGTTTGCCTTTGTCTATGACAACATAATACTACAGGCACACTTGCTCTCACATCCATGACCTCCTCACGGGTCTTTTTGACTACAAGGTCCAACCAACTAAAGAGTATATCGGCTGGTATGTTTATAAATTTAGTATATAATAATTAGAACCCTTGCCAGTTACAATCAGTTTGAGTTATGAAATGTTTTCAAACGTTGGAGCAGGTTGGGAAGAAATCCATATATTGCCAAGCAGGTCAATGCAGATGTGGTTACAAAAACTGAGACATTGACTATTGAAGAAATATTCTCCTACATGAAGCAGGGAGCTGTGAAGGTATAAAAAAATATATTTGTTTCTAATTCATTGTTTAACATATTTGTACTTATCTTAATTGCTTACACATTGTCTCAGGATGCTTTCTTTGTGTGCACTGCGACAATCGATGATGTTGTCCACGACTCTCCTTGGTATTATATAGCATGCGGTGGGTGCAAAACAAAGGCAACCAAAGGGCCAACCTCCCTTATGTGCGCGAAATGTGGCAAGAACGATGTTGCCGGTGAACCACAGTATGAACTCTAACCCCTTGATTCAATTTTAGTTTAGCGGTGACTAACTGCTAATATTTTAATGCCAGATACCTAGCTAAGATTTATGTTTATGATAAGAGTGATGAGGCTGTTTTTGTTCTCCTTGGCGATGCCGGTCGTGAGCTAACAGGGAAGCATGCGTCGGAGTTGGTTAGCAATTATTTTGAGGTACAAACTCAATTATTTTGAGGTACAAACTCATTATTTACACACTTACGGTCTCAGATAACAACTATTTTAAAACATGCCAGGCCAATGGAAATAAAGAAAATGGATTCGAGGTGCCCGTTCCGCAAGTTTTGCTCAACACAATAGGGCAAACACACAAGTTCAATGTAAAGGTGACTGAGCACAATTTTTCAGGCAGGACGCGGGTAATAACCGTGACGAATGTCCTGTCCCCATCTGCTCCACCATCTACACAAGATCCAGTTGCTGATCAAATTAGTGGCTCTGGTAATGGAACACTTGCGACTGGGTATGACGTTATTGAGCCATCCAAAAGCCCTCAAGATTCTGCAGAGGTAGTGCTGAAAAGGATGGGTGATGGTGTTGAGATAGGCAACGCTAAACGTTTTAAAGATGGGAACTAATATGCCTCTCATCGTGGCAAAGAATGCAACTTTTACTACACTTATCTGTTTTAGCTTTCCAGTTTTTTTGGCTTTTGTTTGACTCTTTCTCCTAATTCTGCTTATTTCATACTTTTGAATCTAATTTGGAAACAATTTGTTTTTTAAAGTATGGTACTAACTTTTTTTGAATCAGCATGAGTTTCACGTTAAAAGCATGGTACTAATTTTTTTTTTTAAATTACCGGACCCAAATTAGTGCTACCAAATAATATCTAATGCCTTGATTTATGCCCCATATCAAAAGAATCAATTGCACAATTAAGTTGAATATTTTTTTTCCATATTTGTAAATCCTTACCTTAAAAACCAGAGCCAATATATTATCTCCATAGAAGTCTATGTCACTCATTAGCTTGATTTTACTCTTAATACAAGTTTTGATTTTCATTGAACGTGGATTAAAAGTTTTATATCTCCTTCGATATTTGAAAACAAAACAAAAACACCTAGATTAAGTCCCCTTTGTCTAAAAAAATTAGACTATATTTTTTTCGTGGAATTTTTTTCCAAAAAGACTGATTATCATAGGATAGAATTTTGTTTTTTTTGTCTACCATTGATTTGTTTAGTTCCCTGGCACACAGGTTGTGTTTCCAGTGAGTATATACGAAAAATATAGAACACTAAGAGAAGCCAAACTCTGGAAAGCATAGCCAAACCACGCTTGGCCAACATATAAATGTTAGATGTTAGTAACTATTAATTTGGCTAAATGGTTTCCTATAAGTATGCCAGTATACACACAGATACATAGTTGTATGCTTATTATTATATCAAGCTATTCTACAGCTTCGCTATTTCCCCCATGGTATGAGAATATTACTAAACCAAGTAATAAAATATAATTAATATGCTAAGTCTAATGAGACAATCAAATTATAAA
Source organism: Brassica rapa (assembly GCF_000309985.2). Classification (NCBI taxonomy): domain Eukaryota; kingdom Viridiplantae; phylum Streptophyta; class Magnoliopsida; order Brassicales; family Brassicaceae; genus Brassica; species Brassica rapa. The sequence continues at coordinate 6,408,492 of NC_024803.2, read as the reverse complement.
AGTTATCTTTATATCAAACTATTCAACAGACCTTTTTGAGAACTTGATTATAAATTCACCATTGTTGTCTATTCAAATTATATTAGCATACTTATTTTAGTCAGTGGACATAAATATTAGGTATTACAGTAAAAATATTTCAGATTTACCTACCAACTTGAAGGAAATGTTTCTTTTCCCTGCAATTACCGAGGACATTAAAACCAAGATGTTTCAACACATGTTTTAAAAGCCACCAAAAAAAATTCAAAAAAATACACCAGTTTCCAAAGTAATCAGATGTAAGTTTTAACACAAATTTAGTGTAAAGGTGGATCCAAAAAAAAAACTATTGTATTGAATATTTTGTATTTTTAATCAATTAGGTTTACAGAATTCCTCAAAGGTTAATGATGGAAAAAATAAAAATAAAATAAATTTAGAAATTACCACTTTAAAAACCTCCCTAGGGTAAACATTTATTAAAAAAAAAAACTATACACATTGGATACTATATTATGAATCAAACTATGCCTACATGGTTTTTAGAAAATATAGACTACTATCTGTTCAGAAGTTTAATGTCAAATAATTATACTCTACTATTACTAAGTTATACTTTTTCAAATTAGCATAATTTATACTTTTATATCTAAAAAAATATTCCAAACGTTTACACAAAATATTCCAAACATTTACACTAAATATTATATTCAACTAGGTGTTCCGCCCGCACATGCGGACATAGTATTTTTATAGATATTTATCCTTTTATAAATATTAAATCAAAACCAACATAATAAATTATTAATTATATTTTTAAAAAGATAAAATCAAACATTAAACTTTATATTTTATAATTAAAAATATTATTTCAGATAAAAACACAACATATTTAAGAATTATCTTATGTTTTAAAAATTTATTTTATTTTTGAGAATTTTATTATATTTACTTATAGTCAATTATCAGATATAACATATAAATAAAATATTATTAATATATATTCATTACTTTCCCTACTTTTTATCAAAATATATATATGCTTATTGTTGTGTTAAATTTTAAAGACATTCACATATATTTTAGAAAATATATTTATTTGTTTGATTAGCATTTAATTATAAATTATTTTATATCTAACTATAAATTTTATAATAAAATATTATTTCCAGATAACAACAGAATATATATAACAATTATCTTATGTTTTAAAACATGTTTTTATTTTTGACTATTTATATAATTTATTCATTAAAGGTATAAACGATTTATTATTAATTTTAATCATTTTTTAATCAGATAGATTTGAAATTCGTTTTCATATTTCTACTAATTTATATAATTATTCATTAAGGGTATAAACGATATTAACCGTTCTAACTTTTAACGTGAGAGCTCCGTTGTAAAAATTTATTTCGCAAATAATAATATAGATATAGATACATACTAATTAAAAAAACGAGTATAATAATTCTTAACACAACCAAATAATAAATACAAAAACCTATATATATATATTTTAAAGCAGGTAATTCTAAAGACTTTGTAATACAAAATTGTGAATAAAATATAATAAATAATTATTCACATTTACACCACACTGTGCTCTATGCAGGGCATTCCAAGACTTCATCGACTGTCGCTACTTAACAGCTTGTGAGTCTATGTGGTGAATGTTTGCATTCCATATTCACAAAAGGAAACCATTAGTCCAAAAGCTAATCATTCACTTGGAAGGTGAACATAATATCACAGTTAAAGAAACAGATGATGTGGGGCGTGTTCTCCGAAAACCTGACATCGAAAAAACTATGTTCATTAAGTGGATGGTTTTATGCATAAGATCGGAGTTCACACGTAGAGAAAGTGAAGAATATAGTCTATAAAGAAATCTTTATATATCTCCCAGCTCACAACGGTAAAAAAAAATATTCTATGATAATTTCAACATCTATATCTCATATATTATGATCAACAGTTTCCATTTAAATGATTGGCAGCCCTTTAGCCACCAAACAACTGGGAAAAACATCACATAAGCTTCTTCCACCAAAAGATTACTAAGGAACTCTACAAAGTACATGACTCCAATATCCCTCCAGCCCACTCTTCTGCAGCACAACCATTTTTTCTTTTGTCTACGTTGTTAAACAATAAACAAACTCCTCTTTATTTCGTACACAATTCTCCAAACATTTTAATACAGTTTTATTTCCATGCTATATTTTAATTTCCGTAATAATTTTTTTATCAAAAAATACCTTTCCGCGCGTAGCGCGGACAAACAATCTAGTATATTTAAAAGGCCAATAATAACATAAACTTTACACTAATTCTATTGGTAAGAGTGCCGGGACACGCATAAGAGGTGCCGAGTTCGAATCATTAGATTGCATTTCCTGCCACTTTTCTGATTTTTGAAAATAATGGACCAAAAAAATTTTGTTTGTTTTTGGGCCAAAATTTTTCAGGCCCGACCCTAATCCCAAGCGACAACAAAACAAATAACATTTTAACTACATTGTTGAATCTTAAATCCGGTAATGGAGTTTAGAAGACTTATAATTAGGAGTTAAATGTGATTAGAAAAGGGCTAAAGGTTTCGTTTATTGGAGTGTAAGCAAAATACCGAAAAGGTATACAAAGAAGAACTCGTCGTTGTATGACGAACGTAGAAACTCGAAGTTATTTCCCTCTCTAATCTCTCTCTCAATTTCGCTCTTGTGTCCTCCCCTTTCTAGGTCCTGAGCCTTCCTTTTTTATACACGTTGCGTGGGAAAGAGTTGTTGGTTCGTTATCATTACTTTCTGACTTGCCACGGTGCTCGGCGGAGGTGTCTTCTCCTATCCTTGCTTCCCGGGGTGTCGATGGTGTGTGTCAGGTCGTTCTGACGGACAGGTAAGCTGGCTGTCTCGAGGCGGGTTGTACTTGATGGCCACACTTTCTTCTTGGGCTTTGCTCCCGCGCTTGGGCTTTTACTTCCGAAATTGGGTCGAGTGAACTCATAGGCCATGACGCGAGACCGGGCCCATATCCAACATACATGTTGTAGTGACATGCAAACGAATATGATTTTAAAGTATCTGAACGAATATTGTAAAAAGGGTATTTTTTTATCGAAAACAATACAAACCCGATTGATACGTGAAAATCCAAAAAAAAGACACCCCAAAAAGTAAATCCAAAAATCAGATTTAACGTGGAAGCGGTTAAAGTTTAAAAGTTTCTATAAGTTTCAATTTTCGGAGAAAACAATTTATTAAACAATTATACAGACTATAAAAAAAAAATTTACAAAAGATCTTCAACATGGTGCAAAATAAATTCTGCCAGACGTACGTCTTCGTAGGACAGCTCATGTGATGCAGATATAGATCCTCATAAAACAAGAAGTATTTTCGGTTGTTGAATCGTTTAGGTAATCTTTATTATAATTGTAATATCATAATAAATCAACATTAAAAAAATCAGAATTAATATTCAAATGATTTTAAATTCAAATAACCAACTAAAATACTCAATATCAGATTTATTTTAATATAATTTTTAAATAATTTAAATTATTTTATTCCAACATGAGTTTGAAACCACAATAAATCTGTAAAAAAAATATAAAATTTACCCAAAATATTATTAATCAAACCCAATACAAAATAAAAGTTTTAATAAACGAAGTTCGGAAATTTTAAAACAAAAAAAAAATCCGATCCCATCCCCAATGTCCAATGCCTATTTATTTTGGTTTTGTTGTATACACCGCTTCAACTTTCATGGTGTATGGGAGGTTAAAACTATACGTGGTAGATTTGTAATTATCTAGAGTGACACATAGCCTTGATTCGTAATCCAGAAACTCGTGAAATGGGACTTCAGTTCCTACGTGGCAAGTAAAGACATGAGACAAGATAATCCATTACCAAACTATCACCGAAACACTCAGTGACCTTCTTCACTTCTTCTTCTCTTTCTTATCTCCAAGCGGTAAGGACAGAAAGATTCCAAAATGGCTCACTCATGGGATCAACTAGGCGAAATAGCTTCAGTGGCGCAGCTCACAGGAGTAGACGCCGTGAAACTCATCGGAATGATAGTCGCCGCCGCGAACACAGCTCGCATGCACAAGAAGAACTGCCGTCAGTTCGCACAGCATCTCAAGCTCATTGGTAACTTGCTCGAGCAGCTTAAAATCTCCGAAATGAAGAAGACGCGTCCCGAGGTTCAGGAGCCTCTCGAAGGGCTTGAGGACGCTCTTAGAAGATCTTACCTTCTTGTCAACAGCTGCCAAGACAAGAGTTATCTCTACTTGTTAGCCATGGGATGGAACATTGTTTACCAGTTTCGTAAGGCTCAGGACGAGATCGATCGTTATCTCAAGATCATTCCGCTTATCACTTTGGTCGACAACGTTCGGGTTCGGGTAAGTCAGTGTTTTATAAAAAAAATTATTCAAATCTTTATTAAATCATCTTTATTAAATCGTCTATAACCCCCAAAATCATTTTATTAAATTGTCTATAACCCCAAAATTCAGGGCAATGTCTATAGCCCCTAAAATATTTTTGTAACATTCTTGTTGTTGTTGTTGTTGACATTGTCGGAAAACTGAATATGGAGTTTTGTGTTGATAGGAGAGGCTTGAAGTTATTGACAGTGATCAGCGTGAGTACACGCTCGATGAAGAAGATAGAAAGGTGCAAGATGTTATTTTGAAACAAGAATCCACTAGAGAAGCTGCTGCGTCGGTTCTCAAGAAGACGCTATCTCGTTCTTACCCGGAGATGGGTTTCTGCGAAGCGCTTAAAACGGAGAATGGGAAGTTGCAAGTTGAGTTGCAACGTTCGCGTGCGCGCTATGACACGGACCAGTGCCAAGTCATTCAGCGTTTGATTGCTGTTACTGAAACTGTTGAAGATGTTGATGATGAACCTGTGAAAGATGAGTCCTATGATACCGTTTATGCAAAGAAAAGTAGGACTAGAGGAATGGAATCATCACAGCACCAGGAAGAATGGCACACTGACTTGTTGGATTGTTGCTCAGAGCCTACTCTATGTAAGCCATCTTCCTCTGTTCTCACTTTCAAGATTAATTCTTTTCTTTTAAAATCAAATATGTGAATAATTTAAGGTAATGTAGTAAACTCGCAGGCTTGAAGACATTCTTTTTCCCGTGTGGTACATTGGCAAAGATATCCACTGTGGCTACTAACAAACAAATCAGTAAGAAATCTTATATGAGGGCAGACTCATTTGTGATCTGAGTCTCCATGAATTTGACTCAAAAGCTTTTGTTTCAGCTTCAAGTGAAGCTTGTAGTGAGCTAATGGTGTATTCTTTGATGCTCTCATGCTGCTGCTATACTTGTAGCATAAGGAAGAAGCTTCGGAAGACGCTGAAAATAAAGGTACATCCATTTAAATCTTTGTTCCCTTATTATGTCAAGCGATTCAATCACAAAATATGGATGTATTGACGTGGCAGGGAGGGTCCATTGACGACTTTTTATCACATCTGATGTGTTGTTGTTGTGCTCTTGTCCAAGAACTGAGAGAAGTTGAGATTCATGGAGCTTCGTACGGTAAATAAATACATTTATAGATAGATAGAATTTTTTTTTTTGAACGGCTTATAGATAGATAGATTAACATGCCAATTTTTGAATATTTGGTTCTAATATTTGAAGCAGAGAAGAAGAAGAAAAATATGACTCCACCATCACCTCAGTTCATGGAAGAATGAAACTTTTCTAACACGGAACAGAACATTTATCTTGGATGATTTTCCTTGAATATTTAATGTAAATTAGAGTCTCCATGGATACTTTCAGAACGCTCCTTGTGCTTTTCTTTTACATAGAATATGTAATTATGTAGGTGACGAGAACATTTGTAAGCAATAATGGACATTTGACGAAAATATCATGAACCAAACTCGTCGTTCCAGTGTTTCAAACTTTCAGAAAACTTCAGATGCCACCATATTTGCTATTATGTGTTTATTTTTTCTCTTTTTTTGGTTGCAGATGAAGTATACACAAGAAGAAGAAGTCAACAACTGATAGTGTTTGCACAAAAAAAAAAACAACTGATAGTGAACAGGTAGTCCAGTGCAGTAATGGGTTAAACAGTGAAAAGTAAAAACAGAACCTCAAATGCTACTGTGTTTTGCAATAGAGCATATGTTACAGTACATAATTCAAAAGGTTTTTTTTTTCTCTTGATACATTTCTACACTTACCTAAATTACTACATCGCCAAGTTTACCTTAGGTAAAAATGTACAGATCTTTTCCTTCTCCTCTGCACCATGATGACTTGTTGATTTTCTCAAAAAGGAGATGTCCAAGACCGTTGAAGTATTTTCTTTGTTTGGTGTTGAGTTGCTTCAGCCATTTTCAACTGCATCTTCCCAAAATCAGACAGAAAAAAATTAGGCATAAGTCAACCTTAAGCAGCAGAAACCTTTACACTTCCCATGTCCTTAATATAGAAACAAAAGAAGTAAGTTACTACAAGTAGTAATGCAAAACTTTCTTAAGAAGGAGCTAAACTTCTAAAGGTTTGTACCTGCTTTTCTTGTCTCTTGAGTCTTGTATTTTCCTTCTGCAAGTGCACGATTTCAAGCTCCAGCTCGTTTATATATGATAGTATAGTCAACACTAGAGTTTTCATTTTTATTTATTTTTTCTTGATTCACATGAATTTAATAAGGGGAGGAAGTGTATGGAGAGACACGTTCCTGTTTCCTGGCTCTAGAACGAGCAGCAGATTCTCTGTTCTTGGTCATACGCTTATGCCTTCTATCTCCTCTGCTTTCATCAGAATCTTGGCCTCTTTTCTTCCCAAAGCAACCAAACATCGCAGATTCATCAAAGTGGGTATCAATGGAGTGAGTGTTCAAGCTGATAACAGTTGCAGGAGGAGCAAGAAGAGAGACGTGGTGAGTGGAGGAAGACGAAGGTGGAGGTTCCTGATTCAAAGGCTTGTTGAGGAAATCCTGGAAGATGGATTTATTAGGGTTTTGGTTACTCAACACTGGCTCATGATCAATGTTTAGCTGGCGATGTGGGTGAAGCGAAGCAAGGTTGATTTCTTTCCATACTTCTTCCATAGTGACTTGAGTCATGTTCTTGGCTTGTGAAGGGAATGAGATAATGAGGATGATGTTGATGAGGAAATTGAAAAATCACTATGGTTGATCTTATGCTTTGCTGATGCATAGAAAGCTTTTTCCTTTGGTTTTGGGATGTCAAATGTCTCTTTGAGAGAGAGGAGAGCAGAGAAGAGAGAGATAGCTTTTTCTCTTTCAATCTCACTCAATAGATTTGGTCCAGCAGAAGAGACAAATATGTAACTGTTGTGGAAATAAAAAAATCTTGTAATGACTTCTCACTTAATCCACAACTAGGTTAAGACCCGTGCCTTGCACGGGATAAATATTATATATGAATTATTTTTAAGTATTATATATTTTTTACATATTACAAAATAATAAATATATATTGAATAATTAAAAATTTAGTAACTATTACGTATATAATTAAATTGATACAAATACTTAAATAAATTTTATTTATCCAGACAAACACTTTTTTTATCCATACAAACATTTTTTTCTATTTTATATGTTATAAAATTAAGTTTAAATGATATTTTTTTTGAATTGAATGTTAAATTTAATTCAAAAGAAAAATTCCTTATTACAACAAGTGCAACCTATTTTAAACTTTCCATCCCTCCCCAAATTTTATAAAACGAAAAGATGAATAAAAAACTTCTATCTTGTGCTAAACCACTGTGCCATTCCTCCTTCATACTTCTTATCACCCCTCCTTCTTATCACTGTAAACTTGTTTCTCATCTCTTTATCAATCTTCTTGACAATAAGCACTGCAGGGGCAGGCTTCTCTCCATGTCTTCGTCTATTTCTCTCCATCCAAATAGCATGTACTGCAGATTGAAACACATGCCTCACTATAAACAGACTGAGATCCTCCCATGTGGAATTAGTTGACAGCAGCCCAATGAGATTATCCCAATCCGTCGTATACAAACTCCTCATCACCCCTCTTACAAGTGTTTCCCAAATCTCCCTAGAGTAAAAACACTCAAAAAACAGATGCTTCCTCGTCTCTATTGGCTCACTACAGAACCCACAAGATACATCCACATTTAAATTCCAGCTTCGCAGGCGATCACCAGTAGAGAGTCTGCCATGTATCGCAGTCCAAAGAATAAAAGAGTACCGAGGAGTTGCATGTTTAAACCACACAGCTTTGTGCCAGCCACATAAGAGATGCTTCTCTCGGATTATATTCCAAGTTTCTCTTGTAGAGAAAACCCTTTTGTATTTGCCCTTTTCTGTTTTCCACAATGAGACATCTTCTTCTTGAACCCAATTTGCTTTATAAAGCTCGATCTCCATCTCTACTCTATTCAAGAGTGGGATGCGATGTTGTCTTCTTCTATGGTTCCTACAAGCCGCAACCTTTTCATTAGCGAGTATTCCCAAATCAATGTGACCTCTTCCACTTAAAACATCTTGCAGACAACCCAAAGAAGACCACTTTTCAAACCAGAAAGAAGCTTTATTGCCATCCTTTACCTCCACCTTATAGAGCATTTTCGCCATGTCCCGACATTTCAATATCTTCCGCCACATCCAAGTCCCAGACTGATTATTATCCTTCACCATCCAGATAGACCCCTTCCTGATAAGATAGTTTTGAACCCAATTTACCCAAAGAGAATGAGATGATAATATCCTCCAAATCAGTTTGATACAACACACCAAATTCACTTCCTTTAACGGCCTAATCCCCAGCCCACCTTCTTGCTTCGTCTTACAGATATCCTTCCAAGCAATCTTATTCTTCCTACCATTAAGTTCCGGACCAGACCAGAGGTACGCAGAGCAGATTCTCTCAATCTCCTTAATACAACTACTAGGGAGTCGAAATGCAGCCATCCAAAAATTGGTTAGGCTCATTATAACTGATTGTATCAACTGTGATCTTCCCGCATAAGAAAGAAAACGCCCTGTCCATGAGCTTATTCTTTTCCTAATCTTCTCTATCAATGGCAAATAATCATTGACAGTCATGCGTTTAGTTAATAAAGGGAGCCCCAAATAACGTACCGGAAGCGTCCCTGATGCAAATTGAAACTGATTCTGAACTTCCTCTCTCTTCTGATCAGTACCACCCGCCATGAATAAAATCGATTTCTCCATACTTATCTGCAACCCACTCATTCTGTCAAATCTGTCAAAGACCGTCAATATCCCTTCTATTGATTTCCTTGTGCCATCAGTAAACACCATTAAATCATCTGCAAAACATAGATGTGTAATGTCTATGTTTTTGCATTTCGGGTGATAACCAATCTCTCCTCTACCCGCAGCTTCATCAATCATTCTTGACAACACACTCATACATATAACGAAGAGGCATGGAGATAGAGAACAACCTTGCCTAAGACCTCGTTTGCTCTGAAAATAGCCAGCCAACTCGCCATTAACTTGCACAGAGAAGGACGGCGATGTGATACACAGAGAAATCCACTGAATAAACTTCCCCGGAAATCCCATAGCTTGCAATGTATTCAATAGAAAAGGCCATTGGACCGAATCAAATGCTTTTGCTATATCTATCTGCATAGCACAACGAAGCGAAATATCTTCTCTATGGTAATCTTTCACTAACTCTGATGCTAGGAGAACATTCTCCATCAATAATCTTCCTTTAACAAATGCAGACTGATTAAGAGTAATACATTTCGGCATAATACCCTTCAAACGATTTGCAATGATTTTTGAGATTACCTTATAGAGCACATTGCATAACGAGATTGGTCTGTAATCCTTCATCATTCTTGCTTCCTCCTTCTTTGGAATCAGCCCTAAAATGGTTGAGTTTAGTCCTTTTGGTAGAAATCCTTTTGTGAAGAAAGATTGAACCGCATTTACTACATCTGCTCCAATCACTGGCCAAGCTTCCTTAAAGAATTCCGAAGTGAACCCATCTGGTCCTGGAGATTTACTTGAGGGCATCCGAAAGACTACCTCCTTTATCTCTTCATTTGTGATTTCCCTCTCAAGCTTTGTGCAATCAACCTCACTACACTGAAACCTCAACAAATCTTTAAGACTGTCCACAGTAGCCCCCTCAAAGTCTTGTGGAACTCTTTGCATAAACTCTGCGAAAAAACCCTCTGCCTCCTCTTTGATCTCGTCTTCTGTCTTAGCAAGAGTCCCATCTCCCCTTTGGATTTCATTAATGGCATTATGAACTTCCCTTATTTTCGCAAAGCTATGAAAGAATTTATTGTTCCCATCCCCCACGTCCAACCAGTGAACCTTCGATTTTTGCTTCAAACATTCTTCCTCTATCTCAGCCAGTCTCTGCCATTTCATGTACACCTCTGATTCTTCTCTGATTGCTTCACTCGTAGGATTTTCCATTGTTTCCTGCTGCTTAACACATAGGAGTTGATATGCTTCTCTGGTTCTCTTTGATAATTCTCCCAATTTCTCCTTGCTAAGAGCTCTTAACGGTTGTTTCAGAGCCTTTAGACGCTTTGTGAGACGGAACATTGCTGAGGTAGACTGATATAAAGCTTCATAGTTTTTCCATTGATCCTCCATTAATGGCAAGAACTCCGGCATTTTACCAATCACATTTGTGAACTTGAATGGTTTTCTCCTTTTCTTCACCTCCACCTCCATCTCAATTCTACATCTCATATGATCCGAACATCCACCCGCTTCAAAAACGCAATACGCTGGGTCATTATGTAACCATACATCATTCACTAACACTCTGTCTAGCTTTTTGCAGATTAATCCATCTTCTCTTTTGTTACACCAAGTAAGGAGAGGACCCTGATATCCCATGTCAGATAATCTGCAGTATCTCGAAACTTCTTGGAAATCCCTCATACCAGGTAATGGTCTAGGAGAAGCTTCAAATCCAGAATGTTCTTCACTCTCCAATATCTCATTAAAATCTCCCATCAACATCCATTTCTTATTCTTAAACATCGGAGCATCATTGTGATTTCTCAAATCTTCCCAAAGCTCCTTTCTTTCCTCCACTGTATTGTACGCATAGATAAACGAGCAAAAGAACTCTTCATCCCGTCCCGGTAAAAGTACAGAACACGTAATAATTTGTGCACTCTTAAAAACTGGAGTCAGACGGACAGTCGATCTCCAAACAACCCACAACCTTCCCAACCGATTAAACTCATAATTTGCCATCAGATTCCATCCTTCAAACACCTCTTCTACAATCCTCCCAGCCTTCTTCTCTTTAACCCTTGTTTCAATCAGACATCCAAAATTCATTAATTGATCCCGACACCATTTCCTCACCACTGCTTGCTTCGTTCCTTTATTGAAACCTCTCACATTCCAAAAGAAACCCACCATGTTAATGGTTTTTACGAGAACCCCTTCTCAAAGCCCCTAGACTTTTGTCTTCGGCTTGGACTGAATTCTCTGTCAGTAACACTTTATGATTCGTCTTTGATGCTCGGGGCAACACTTGCCTTGCACCTCCTTTATTCTCTTCAGCCTTCTTTATAGCTTCCTCTATTACTTTATTCAAGGTAAATTCTCTCGGATCTTCAGCCACCATACTCCCCAAATTCTCATTTCCATTTCCCCCATCTTCCTCTAAACTTAGAATAGCAAAACGTGAAGGAGTAACAATTGTTTTTTGCGGTGGAGTTGTAGTTACTCTTGCCTGCGACCCTGTTTGCCATTCATTTATTTCTCCTTCTTCCCTCTGATTTGCACTCCCCACATCCACAATTTGTTTCTCTTCATTTCCTCTTACTGGTGAAACTTCATCCACATTCCTCTCAGAATCCAACCTTCTTATCCCTTCATTTTCCCTTACTGGTGAAACTTCCTCAATATTCCTCACAGAGTTCAACCTTCTTATCTCTTCACTTCCCTCTTCGTTTCCAGACTTCATCCCATCACTCTCTACTCCTTCTTCCTTATCTTCTTTTGATTCCCTCATCTCTACCTTGCAAAACGTTTCATAGTGACCCCACTTTCCACATGTTTTACACTTCGGTGGAAGCCATGGGTAGGTAAAACCAACAACTGTTTCCTTCCCCTGAATCATGTAATTAATCTTCGTAGGCAACTCCTTAGACAGATCAGCTTTCACAAAAACTTTTGCAACTTCAAAATCTTTGCAAGCCAGAGTCTCCGGATGCAGATGATCTGGCACTCCTGCTGCACTAGTGATGAAGCTCAGACCTTCCCAAGAGTACATACTCATAGGAACGTTCGTCAAGTGAACCCAAAGAGGAATCATCTTAGCCTTTGATAGATCTTCAACAGGAGACCATTTAGAAACTATCATAGGCACACCTGCAATGTTCCACATACCCCTTCTTATCACCTTATCTCTCACCCGAGGATTAGTGATACGAACTCTCATCATAGTATCATCCATCTCATACACATCCAACTTCTGATTTTTATCCCCAAATGCCCAGATCTTGTTCAGGATCACGTGAACCTTCGCAATGTGTGGAGCAGCTTCTAAGAACGATACAATGACAAAATCTTCCCACAACGGATTTGATTTCTCTACGATCTCCATTGGCACCTCCACCGACTTTTTCCCATCTGAAATCGCAATATCGAACTCATACTTCTGTAGAATCTGTTTCCTTTGCGTCGCCTCAGCATAGGATCTCAGCAGAACAGGCGGAGGATCCTCTTGAACCTCCGGGGAACTCATCGCTACACCGGCGAGTATAGCGGTGGTGAACAAACTCTCGATCGCCTTTCGAATCACCCAAAATCGCCCTCAGAGTGAAACGGTGCGTTTTTTGTTAGTTATGGAAGTGTGTTCTGTTTAAATGATATTAACATAGATATATAGTACATTTTTAATACTGACATCTATTAAAAATATTATATACTCATACTATTTTTGATTGTTTGCATTTTTTTTATAACAAAAATTTAAAATCAATGATAACAATAAAATTTTTATGGTTGATCTTATGCTTTGCTGATGACAGCATATAAAGCTTTTTCTTTTGGTTTTGGGATGTCAAAGCTCTTTCAATCTCTCTTTGAGAGAGCAGAGAGCAGAGAAGAGAGAGATAGCTTCTTCTCTTTCATTCTCTCTCAATAGATTTGGTCCAGCAGTAGAGACAAAGATGTAACTGTTGTGGAAATAAAAAAAAATCTTGTAATGACTTCTCACTTAATCCACAATGCGAATGGTGATAATCTATAGTTTTATGACGTCAAACTTTTGTCAAGAAGATATCATTTTAAAATTTACAAGATTGATTATCATCCAATTAACATGATTGATCAGCAAATAGGATCAAGCAGACAAGATTAATGCACTGGAACCACTTGCATACACATATAAGGACCAAAGTGGTTAAGTTCTTTGTTTGTTTTTCACGCGCACACAACAAAAGAACAATGAGATAATGATAATCAATTTATTTTAAATTGTAGTCTTATCCTATGATTTTATTATGTTTTACTCCCAAACAATAGCTTTGTCATTAAGCAGTAAGCACCTATCATAATCTGGGTTTGGCCATATTTCGAGTTAAATATGGTCAAGTGAAACAAAAACAGTTACATATTAGTCATCTCCATATCACATGTAAATGTATAACTTTTAATAAAATTTATATAATTATCATATATATAATATAGAGGTAATGGAAACCAACTCTTGTTTGTTAGAAGCAACTTATTTGCCAACACTTTGGTACTGATTGCAAGAACCTGATATCGATGATAAAAAACCTAGAATCGTGGCCAAGATTTTCAATAATGAACTATCAAGAAAGAAGAGTAGATTTGTAGACTTCTCAGTTGTTTATCATCCTCTTTCTGAAAATCAAAAAAACAGATTCATTAGCTAAGGTCTCAAAAGAATACCATATAGATTTTATTATATTGGTTGTTATATATTCCGGTTTAGTTTTCTACACCACCTCAAATTTGAGTATAGATGAACCGATGTTAAAAAAATCCAAAATCACCATTCCCAAAACAAAGATAGTTGCATTTCAAGCTTTTATTTTTTCGAAGATCATGAAATTGGGGATCACAACTATTCATTAACAATTCTGGAGGAGAAATAGTGGTTACTGGATCATAACTCTAGAAAAGTGAAGATTTGACTGAATAAACTAAATTGATTAGTTTGGAACAGACCATAGTTAAAACTATATCCGATGAGTATATTACATCATCCCAAAATAACAGAAAAAGAGAGTCTACTGCTCACTTTAAATGACATGTTAATCAAAACAATAAAAGAAAATTGAAATCAAAAATAAAATTCTGCAAACTAAGTCATAAAACTCAAAATTTTAATCTACACAACTCTTTTAACCTTTTTAAAAGCTTTTCTCAGTTTGTTATATTTGTTTTGGTTTACGGACAAAATGTTAATTGACATCATATGCAAAATGATGGTAGCTTCACATAAATCCAACAATCCTCTCTATGCAAAAGCAAAAACTCCTCCAACTTAGATTTGAAGACGGTATACAACCAACTGATTTCTTATTATTATTATCGGCTTTTTGATTGCTTGAACTTGATCACACTTCTTCTAGTTCTGCTCGAGCTGCATGTTTTAATGGTTGTTAGCCATTGCATATTCTGGGCTCGGATAAAAAGTAACCCGCCAGTCTTGAGGCATAACGTATTTTCTCCAGACATGCCGGTTTCTTATTTCATAGCCCTATAAACAAATACGGAATTGATTATGTAGTCAAATACAAACAAAATAAAATTAGAAGAAAAAAAGCTGGTGTACACAGAATATCTCTTCAGTTTCAACACAAGCATAATAAAATGTTTTCATCAGTGCACCAAATACAACACTGAAACAGTCAAGATTAGATAATTATAAGAAATACCTGCACTTCAATGATATCTGAATCTCGTAGGGAATTCAATATCAGCTGGGCATTACTTGTTAGTGCTTTAAGCTGATAAAAATGCAAATACAAAGAAACAACACATATAAGTACAAGCAGAGAAAATAAAACAAAGTAAGTGCATGTGAAAATATCAATGAAACACGAAACAAAAACATAATTATATAAATTTTTTACCTTATTGAAACTAGAGATAAACTCTATATGAACAAAGCCCTCATCATTCATGCGCTTGCGAAGGTATACGTCGTTTGGTAAATTATCCTCGCTATAACAAGATCAAAAACAAAAATTAAAGGACATTTTCAAAGTGGTAAACAACACAAATAATATGTATTGAAGTGAAAAAAAAATATTACCTCAAATAATATTGAACTTGATTCAGTATCTTGGTTTTAAGGGGAGCTTTTTTATCTTGATTCAGTATCTTGATTTTGAGGGGAGCTTCTTGAACTTGATTCAGTATTTTGGTTTTGAGGGGAGCTTTCTGAGATGGGACCAAGACAGGAGGAGGCTCGATAAAGGGCATGCGGTCCGGATTTTGAGATGGAAACAATACAGCAAGAGGGTCGATGAAGGGCATACGATGTGGATGATACATCATTGGTGGTGGCAAGTCTAAGAAGTAAAACATATGCGTTAGGAAAAAAACACATAAAAGTAAAATACAAAGTTGATATTTTCAGTTTGAGTTAACTTACCAGTAAATGCTATAGGATAAAAATAATGCTGAACTGGAATATGCTGAGCATAGATTGATGGTGGTGATGCCCTTACAAATGCTGGTGTACCTCCTCTTGGTGGAGGTGGGAATCCTCCTTGCCCATTAAATTTTCCTTGAGGATTCCACTTCTGTTTCACATGTTCTTGATTCTGTCTGCCTCCCTGACTTTGCTGGGTAACATGTTGGTTCTCGTCTGAATTCTGTTGATGTTGGTTTTGGGTACTGACATGGGCCCATGATGCAAACTCGTTTCCTTGCTTATGACCCCTAGGAGAAGTGTATGGTAAAGGATTACCATATGAACTTTCTCCTGAGGGTTGAACAACCGTGCCGTGGGTAAAGAATTCTTGGTGCATTCGTTCTGTTTCAGCAAGAATGCTACTTCGCTGAAATAAAAAACAGAGAAGCTATTAGAGACTAATCTCTAATAGAAGCTACATTACTAAATCATAACATTAATACAGATTTCCGGTTTTAAGAATATCAGACATAAACTTACAATCATTGTATCTATTCTTTATCAAAGGTTACACAAATCAAATCCTCTCAACTTTGCAATCCAAGAGTTATAGCTACTTTGTCAACTTCCTAATCAAGTATTTTTATCTACTAGGTCAACTTCGTAACCTTTTAATTCCTTACTAGATAATCCAAAAATTTTAGCTACTAAACTAACATCGTAATCAAACTTCTTTAGCAAATTGATCATTAAGCAAAGCTTTACCAGCATAATCATCAATCAAAGGCAAAGTCAGTCCAATAAAATATGCAGAAGCAAAAGAAAAAGTGTATCATATTAATCAAACAAAATCCTAGTTGATTAATTCAAACCTGAGAGAAAAAAAGAGACCGATGATGATGATCCGTCACAGGCAATACTTTTTAACGAATCAGTGGAAGACTTGTTCGAACAAAGAGCTGCTTTCGCTGTCTCGGTAAGTGATGACCACGACAAAGCTTCCATGATTTGCTTGTTCCTAGCCGGTTTGTCCGCATTACCCTCGAACTTCTCAGAGTAGTCTGATTTTTCCTTCTCCATGATCTTTATAGACGAAACAGACGGAATCGACACTGTTAGTTGCCGTGGTTTCAGAAGGTCTAGACGTCTGCTCTAGTACATTTTGTTTGTACAAAACTATGATCAGTGTCTTAAATAAACATATATATATATATATGATCCCAAGACAAAGAAAAGAAAACTCTTAAAAGTCGGTAAAAGAAAGAATCACGAAACATCTGAGAAATTATGATAAAGGAAAGTCCAATGCAAAATAGAAAAACATAGGAACCAACCAACAAATTTCTCAGAAGATGAAAACGATCAAAACTAAGATGAGACTTCCTCTTCTTCAAACTTTTGATTGTTGTTTAATATATACCCTTTGTACAGCGGAAAAGAAAATTATTAATTTATTCTTAAAACGAATTTCTATAAGTTGTTAAACTGTAAAATATTATTTTTGACACCGTATTGTTAAAACTTTAAAGTTATCTAGATTATTCAGAAAGATTTAATAACAAAATAATAAAATCTTAAAGTATTTTCTAAATATTTTGCAAGATCTTACGGTTGACAAGTATTTCATACACGTCAAATTTATTTTGATCAGTTAAATTAATTAAGGTTTCATCATGAAAATATCAGATATCAAATCATATAAAACCACTAAAACATAAGGACTATGTATTACAACTAGAACAAAATTCTGCGAAAAAATCCAAATATAATAATATAATCCAACTCTCTCAAGCTTCCCATCTCGCCATTCCTATTTTTTTTCACTCACTCTACCTCTCTCTTTTTTCATACGCATTAACATTTTTTTTTTTGCATTTGAAAAATGAATATTTGTTGAAAACGCTTAAGCCCGTATCTGTTTTTGAAAAAAAAAATTAGAGTTCGGGCTTCAAACTAGAATCAACGTTTATTAATAATTCCGAAAGAGAAAATGCACTACATGATTGTGAAATAACAAGTAATCTCCACTATTTACTACAGTAAAATCATAACTCTAGAAAAGTGAAGTATATAACTGAATAAACAAACAAAAAAGCGGGTTAATCAATTCCAAAACAGACCATAATTAAAACTAAATCAGACTAATATATGAAATCATCCCCAATTACCAAAAATGTCTACTTCTGTTAATCCTAATTTATGTAAAACCTGAAAAAGTACATATTAGAGTGTCATAGCAAACTTTAAGTTTCCCCGACATTCCTTTTTCAGTGTTTTTTTTGTTTGTTTAAGATGCGATGTTAATTTACTTCCAAATGATGGTAGCTTCAAATAAATGTATCACAATCCTCTATATGCAGAAGCAAACTCCTTCAGCTTTGATTTGAAGACATCATACAACCAAATTATTATTATTGTTATCATCATTTTGATTGCTTGAACTTGATCCCACTTCTGGTTTTTGCTCAAGCTGCATGTGTTGATGGTTGTTAGCCATTACATATTCTTGGCTCGGATAAAATGTAGTCCGCCAGTTGTGAGGCATTACGTATTTTCTCCAGACACGTCCGTTTCTTTAGTCACATACGAACTAAATAAAAATTAAAAGAAAAAAGCTGGAACACAAAATGTCTCTCAAAATATTTTCAGTTTCAAGCATAATAAAATGTTTTCATCATTACACCAAATCAAAAGGAAACACAGCAATGAAACAGTCAAAAGTGGATAGCTAAAAGAAATACCTTGACTTCAACCATATAGTCAAAGGTATTTCTGATGCAGAACAAACACCAGCATCGTAAGTCGTACTCGAACGTCTCCTCTTCTGAGTTGTGAATGCATATCCTCGAGTACAAAATCTCGGATATGACTTCACAACAAAGTTTGGTCCAACGACCATCTCGCGTATCCAATCGTCAAATGTTTCGCCTCTGGCCAAACCATCACTCACATAAGTAAACATCCATCCACCAAATTCTCTCTGCTTCATTTCTTCTAGTTCGTCCTCTGTGGCGTATCTATATTCTAACCGCTTTTCTGCCATGAAAATCCTTTCATATTGAAGAACATCTTCGCAGTTGGTGAGTAAATATGTTTGCAAATGACTGCGCTCCTGATCAGTAAGTCGACGGTCCTTTGGTTTTCCGCTAAGTCGTCCAACGTCTGTGAAAATGTTTGGAACCTTCCAATGATATGTTGCCCGTTCGCCTCTATCATCATGCCGAGCAGGTCTTCTGTTTTTGGTCTGAACTTCTGCTGGAAAGTAGTACTCGGCAAAGTTTGAAGTTTCTTCATTGATCATCTGTGCGACTATAGACCCTTCCACCCTACTTAAATTTTTCACCATCTTCTTCAAATGGAACATATACCGCTCATACAGATACATCCATCTATACTGCACAGGACCACCAAGTTCCAATTCTCTTACCAGGTGAATAACAAGATGCTCCATAACATCAAAAAATGAGGGAGGAAATATCTTCTCAAGGTTGCACTGAATCACAGCTATGTTAGTCTTCAAATTTTCAATACCTTCAAGAGTCACTGATCTTGTGCATAAATCGCGGAAGAAACCACTTATCCCTGCAATTGCTTCATGAACATTTCGTGGTAATAGTTCCTTGAAGGCAAACGGAAGGAGACGCTGCATCATTACATGGCAATCATGGCTTTTCAAGCCAGTAAACTTTCCTTCCTTTCTGTCGATACAGTTACGCAAATTAGATGCGTAACCGTCTAGAAATTCCACATCGTTTGAAATCCAATCAAAGAACGCATCCTTTCCCGCTGCATCAAGTCGGTATATGGGAAAAGGAGCCCTACCACTCTCATCAACATGAAGTTCTGAACGAGCACATATATCGACTAAATCCAGTCTTGACTTCAAATTATCCTTTGTTTTACCTTGAACATTAAGGATCGTGTTCATGAGATTGTCAAAAAAGTTCTTCTCGATATGCATGACATCTAAATTATGCCTTAGTAGATGATCCTCCCAGTATGGCAGATCCCAAAAAATACTTTTTTTGTGCCAGTTATGTAGGTTTCCAACACCATCTACCGGAAAATGCTCATGTCCACCGACGTCTGGCGTCCTTTCTGCACCAAAATCTCTAAGTTGTGTCTTCAAATCTTTCCCACGAATTTCCGGAGGTGGACTGTCAAACACCCTCTTGTTCTTCGTAAACAAATTCCTACTTCTACGATATGGATGATCTGGTGGTAGAAATCTCCTGTGACAGTCAAACCAACACGTTTTCCTTCCGTGTTTTAGTTGGAAAGCATCAGTGTTATCTTGACAATATGGACATGATAGCCTTCCATGCGTTGTCCATCCAGATAACATACCATATGCTGGAAAATCACTTATTGTCCACATTAGTACTGCCCGCATTTGAAAGTTTTCTTTATACGAAACATCGTATGTTTCAGCACCTTGAGTCCATAGTTGTTGCAACTCATATATTAGTGGCTGAAGAAACACATCAAGTGATCTCTTAGGATGCTCTGGTCCGGGAACGAGAATCGAGAGAAACAAAAACTCTCGTCGCAAGCACAAGTTTGGGGGTAGGTTGTATGGTGTAAGAATGACTGGCCATAGAGAATACTGTCTTCCACTCTTGCCAAACGGACTGAAACCATCAGTACATAATCCAAGGTAGACATTTCTTCTCTCATACGCAAAGTCGGGATACTTTGATTGGAAATGCTTCCACGCTTTTGCATCTGAAGGATGTCTGATCTCACCATCTGTTGAGTGCTCCGCATGCCATCTCATTGGTTGCGCTGTGCGTTCAGACAGATACAGCCTCTGCAACCTTTCCGTCAAAGGCAAATACCACATCCTTTTATATGGTACTGGAACTCTTCCACTCGTATCTTTATAACAAGGCTTCCCACAAAATTTGCATGAAACCCGCTGTTCATCCGCCCTCCAATAAATCATGCAGTTGTCTCTGCATACATCTATTACCTGATACGATAAACCAAGACCAGCTACGAGTTTCTGAACCTCGTAGTATGAGCCAGGAGCTACATTATCTTCGGGTAGAATACCTTTTACATAATCAGCAATCGCATCCACACAGTCTTCAGCCAAATTATAATCCGTCTTAATGCCCATCAATCTTGTAGCAGATGATAAAGCTGAATGACCATCTCTGCAACCTTCGTACAATGGTTGCTTTCCAGCATCCAACATATCATAAAATCTCTTAGCTTCGGCATTGGGTAAATCTTCCCCTCTAAAATGATCATTTACCATCTGCTCAGTACCTACACCGTAATCTACATCCGTTCTAATTGGATCTTCTAATCTAACCGCTGGCTGAGGTTCGCTAGTACTACCAAGTTCATAATCAGTTTCTCCATGATGATACCAAATTTTGTAACTTCGTGTAAACCCACTCAAATATAAATGAGTCCAAACATCCCATTCTTTAATAACTTTTTTATTTTTACAATTAGAGCAAGGACATCTTAACATACCTGTTTTTGCTTCCGGTTGTCGGTGAACTAACCCCATGAATTCGGTTATACCTTGTTGGTATTCTTCCGTAAGCAATCTCGTGTTCGGATCCAAATGAGGTCGATCGATCCAAGAACGAAAATAATTTGAAGAAGACATGTTTTTTATGAATCAAATTCGTGTGTAAAGAAAGTGAGAGGGAGGATGAAGATATGGTGTGAATGAAGAGGAAGAGGGGTGCTTGTATTTATAGTTGAAATCCTGCCGACGGTCCGAGGAAATTCCGACGGAATTCCGATGCAAACGGCTAGTTCGTCGGAATGTCCTCGGAATTTTTAAAATCCCCCCAACGGCTCTCCAACGGCTCTCTAACGTCTATAATATTTCCTCGGAATTCATCGGTTTTTTCCGAGGAATACTAGTTTCCTCGGTATTCCGTCGGAATATTCCGACGAAATGAATTTTCCTCGGAATTCCGTCGGAATATTCCGACGGAATTCCGAGGAACCAAAATTTTGTGTTTCCTCGGAATTGCCTCGGAAATGCCTCGGTATATTCTGAGGAATTCATTTTCCGTCGGAACGTCCGTCAGAATACCGCTGTTTTCTTGTAGTGATATCAGAACCTTGTAGAGAATCCAATATAAGCTGGATATTACTTGTCAGTGCTTTAAGCTGATAGATATACAAATACAAAGAAACAACACTAATAAGTACACAACATAGAAAATAAAACAAAGAGTACGTGAAAAATAAACAACCTATTTTATATGAATATAGAAAAATAAACAAAAAGATAACTATATAAGAATTTCACCTTATTGAATCCAGCAATGAACTCTATATGAACAAAGCCTTCATCATTCATGCGCATGCGAAGATATACGTCGTTTGGTAAATTATCCTCGCTATAATAAGAGTTAAAAAGAGAGTAAAAACTAGAGTTTTTCTGAAGGGCATTTTCAAAGTGGTAAATAAAAGAAAGAATAGGTATTGAAGTGAAAAAAAGTATGTTACCTCAAATAAAATTGAACTTGATTTAGTATCTTGGTTTTAAGGGGAACTTTTTGAACTTGATTCGCTATCTTGGTTTTAAGGGGAGCTTTTTGAACTTGATTGAATGTCTTGGTTTTTAAGGAAGGTTTTTGAGATGGGACCAAGACAGGAGGAGGCTCCATGGAGCGCATGCGGCGGTTTGGATTTTGACGTGGAAACAAGACAGGAGGAGGCTCCATGAAGGGCATGCGATGAGGATGATACATCATCTGTGGTGGAAAGCCTAAGAAGTATAAATATGTGTTAGGAAAAAACTCGTAAAAGTAAAATAAAAAATTGATATTTTGAGTTAACTCACCAGTAAAATCTAGAGGATAATAAAATGGTTGAGGTGGCATATGTTGAGCATAGATTGGTGGCACAAGTAGTGGTGGTGATGGTCTTACAAATCCGCCTAGACCATTAAAGTTTCTTGGAAGATTCACATGTTCCTGATTGTGTCCACCTCGATGACTTTGATGAGGATGATAGCTAACATTTTGGTTGTTGTTTGAATTCCGTTGATGTTGGTTTTGGGCACGGACATGGGACTGTGATGCAAACATGTTCCTTTGGTTATAACTGCTAGGAGAAGTGTATGGTGAAGGACAACCTGAAGCTTGAGCAACCGCTCGTTGGTTAATGTTGCTAATCGCATCAGTTAATGTTTGTTTCATTGGTTCCAGTTCGGCAAGTATACTACGTTGCTGAAATCAAAGACACATAAGCTGCATTACTAAATCATAACATTAATGCAGATTCCACATTTAACAATATGAGAGATAAACTTGCAAATCATTGTACATATTCTTCACAAAGGTTTACACAAATCAAATACATTTTTTTTTTTTTGAATAACCCCTAGGCGCTATGTCAACTTCTGGTTCATAATCAAATACTGTAAAAAGGTCATTAGCTAAACTATAATCATCAATCATTGGCAGAAGCAGTCCAATAAAATCATATGTAAAAGCCAAAAAGAGTATAAGTAATCGAACATAATCTCAATTGTAACAAACCTTGGAGAACGAAGAGACCGATGATGAAGATCCATCGCAGCAAAGACTTTTTAACGAATAAGAGGATGAACAAGAAGCTGCTTTCGCCGCCTCTGAAAGCAATGGCCACGATGACGAAGCTACCATGACTGGCTTGATCCCAGAATCTCCATTAGAGAGCCTGTTCCAAGCAGGTTTCTTTTCTGCATTACCCTGGAACATCTCAGAGTTGTCTGATTTCTCCTTCTCCATGATATTTGTAGGTGAAGTAGAGTATACAGACGGAATCTGCACAAAAAGGGCCGTGGTTTCAGAAGCTAAAGACATCGTCTCTAGTTAGGTCTCTCTATGAAACTTTGATCAGTGTCTTAATACACATCTATGATCCCACACGCACAAAAAGACAAAATCTCTTAAATATAGGTATAAGAAAGAATCAGGAAACATCTGAGAAATTATGACAAGAGGAAAGTACAATGCAAAAGAGGAAAACTGGGAACTAACCAACAAATTTCTCAGAAGATGGAAACGAGAGTCTCCTTCTTCTCCTCCTTCTTTAGTTTTTAATGTTTTTGTTATATATATGGACATTTACAAGAAAAAGAATCCTACAGGCATTCGGCTACTGCCCAAAAGAAAAGATTTATTAATTACTTTTCTTCAACAAGATTAATAGATGATTGTCTCTTAATAGATTCGGTATACTCTGACTACAAAAACAAGTTGTGACAAATCTTTAAATCTATTTTTAAAGAAAGAAAACACACTCAATATTTTGAGTTTCTAAACGGTGAGATCTGATTGGGTAATAAGTATTTGTGAGGATCGACGTGTAAATGCCTAATGTTATCTAGAATATTTTTAAAGAGTTATCATGTAAATAAAATCTTTAAAAAAAAGGAAATCTTGTATGATATATTTTATAGATTACAGATCTTTTGCAAGATCATACGGTTCAGAAATATTTCATACAACCTAATATGTTTCATCATTTAAAATGGATATATAGACTAGGCCTGGGCATTCGGGGTCCCAAACGGGTTTCGGTTTTATCCAATCGGGTTTCGGTTTTTTGGGTTTATCAAAATCAACCTCATTCGGATTATATGAAAGTTCGGTTCGGGACCGGTTCGGGTTCTATCGGGTTCGGGTCGTGGTTAGTAAATCTTCAAAGAACCGGTACAACCCAATATACTTTCGGGTTCGGATTCCAATCGGTTTTTCGGTTTAAAAGTACCTGATTTTCACCTATTTTATAACCAAAACATGAGTAAAATCGGTTCTTCAGTTTTAAAATACCTGATTTGTATCTATTTTGTATCCAAAACTTAAGTAAAATTGATTCAAAAATAAGGAACATCAACCGTGATCATTCAAAATCAAACGAAAAGTAAACATATTTACTGATAAAAAGAAAACCAAATAAATATAATCATAAAATGAAAACCAAGTTCTCATGAAATGAGAAACATTGTTTAACGAAAACAAAATCAAAATCTAAATACTTCAAGATTCAACGGCCATTTTCAACCATCAACCTTCATTTAATAGTACCACCAACCTTCATGCAATAGAACTACCAACCTTCATGTAATAGATAAGTATTTTAGATGTTCAATATTTCATAGTGTATTTTGGATACATATTAGGAATTGAGATCATGTTTGGTACAAGATCTTTTCGAGGTTTTGAATGTTTCGGGTTTTATCGGATATCCATTTAGATTCGGGTTCGGTTCGGATAATACCCATAACCCGAAATACCACAAAACAAGATCCATTCGGTATTTATGTCGGGTTCGGATCGGTTCGGATTCATTTTTATCGGATCAGATTCGGTACGGGTTTTCAGGTTCGATTTATTTGCCCAGCCCTAATATAGACAAACGATTATAATTGGAGGAGAACTCAACGGCTAACATAAATGTGTTGAAGAGACAGAAAACCTGTAGAGATAATATAATATACTGACTCAGCATCAGAAAGTCTTTATTTGGCTCTCTAAAACTGTTGTTCGAAACAACTAGAACAGGTTTGGGCGCAAGAAGTCGAATATAATATACTGACTCAGCATTAGAGAAGCAACCTTAATGCATATAAATACTCAAAAGGCAACTCTAGTGACGTTTGTCCACAGCTAGAGAATTAAACTGCAAAATCATATCGGTTTCAAGACTTGGTCAACAAAGAGCTGCTAAGTCAGATTCTTCACAATCTCAACCAAAAAGGACCTCAAGAGCAGAAAATATACATTAGCAAAAATAAACACAGGAGGATACCGAGACTCTAGATGCTTTGAGTTCACGGACACAATTGGTACAATCACAGGGCAACCTTTACAATCTGTAACTAAAAAAAGTTCTGTTTAAATAATTATGATTTCTTAGTTGTTTGGTATCTAGGGCTGAACACAAGCCAAGTACTCAGACATTTTTGCTCTACTTGCTACTTAACTTGCCCTTCACAGATAGTAAAACTTTCGGCTTATACTTGACTTGCTTTAATCCGATTCTATGATTCCTGTTAACACTTTCATCCTTTGGAAATTGCTAATAGTTTAGGGTCAGTGTCTCAGTGATACGTTTGTTTGAAACTAAACCAACTCTCAATAATAATCATAAACCGGAGATAACCATCAAACAGGATCCAAGCTCTGATCAAGTTACAGAGTGGCCTAGACATGACTCTTGTTTTGACACTTCATATATTATACATAACGTTTGACATATCACTATTTTTCGTGCAATACAACAAATAATACTAAAATGCAATAACTTTATTGAACAGAACAGTAATGCTTAGGGGAGTGAGGCTAAGGAGCGCGCTTCAGTTCTTGTTTCTGCCAAGATTCTTCTTGATGTATCCGATAGTAAATCCAAATACAAGTCCAGGTGCAAAGCCTAACCCTGCTGCTACCCAACTGAAACTTTCCTCCTCTTCTTCTTCTTCGGATGACACTGGTGGTTCAGATTCTGGTGATGTTTTTTCCCTGCAAATATCCTTAAGGGAAGGACCAAAGAGTCCAGGGTTGCCCTCGTAGGAAGAGCAGTTTTGCCGCTGGAACTGTGTACCTTGTGGTATTGAGCCCACGAGCTGATTATGTGAAACATTTATCCACTCAAGAGAAGAGAGATCGCCGAGCTTTGGAGGGATCTCACCAGAAAGCATGTTTTGGGATAGGTCCAGTGATTCCAGCGCTGTAATGTTTGCCAAAGATGATGGGATGTATCCTGTGAAAGCGTTGCTTGACAGATTGAGAACGTGGAGTTCCTTCAAGAGACCGATTGATTCAGGGACTTGTCCGTGGATTCTGTTTCCTGAAAAATCAATGGCTGTGTAGACAGTGAGGATACGTTCCATCACCATTAATACTCCTTTATTCATCAACACAACAGAACTGTAGTATCTGTAGTTAAGAGAAGAATTCCCGATGTAGTGCGGTTGTCTATCCTTATCTTCATTCGAGGATATTGCAGTCCAATTCAGGAAGTAGTCAGATGGTAAGGTACCGAGGAAGTCATTATTTGATACATCAATGATTTTCAACTGAGGAAACCCGAACCAAGCCCCATCGGATTGATATAACTTTCCATGAAATTTATTGGATCGGAGGACAAGAACGTGTAGCTTCTGCAAGGAACTTAACTGGAACGGGAAAGTGTCATTGATTTCGTTGCTCTCCACATTTAGAACTTCCAGAGCAGAACAACTGGTTAGAGATGCAGGTAGTTCTCCCTCCAATCTGTTGTGGCTGACGTCAATCGACTCTAACTCGTAGGCATGCATGAACATGTCGGGAAGACTTCCACTGAGGCTATTGTTTCGTAGATTTAAATCCGCAAGAGAACTCATGTGACTCCCTAAACACCGAGGAATTGACCCGTGGAAGTTGTTGTTGGATAGATCTATGATGGTAGGAGAGGATTGTCCACCACATAACGAACGAGGTATCTCTCCAGTGAAGTTATTGCTCGAAGCAAACAAGTACGCTATAGATGTGGATGGGATAAAGAGTCTCCCCTGGAAAGCATTTGACCTTAGATCTAACATCTGGATATGACTTCCAGGTACAGCTTTCAAGGATCCATCAAAACCGCTTAGGGAGTTGTGAGAAAGATCCAGATCTTGCAGCTCTTGTAGTCTCCATAACCAGTCTGGTACTTGGCCTTTGATGTTGTTGTTGGAAAGGTATAGATACTTTAGATTTCTCTGGTCTCTTATGAACTCAGGAAACTCAGTGATGTTGCAGCCTGAAAAGGACAAAGACTGGAACTTTGATGAAAAATCAGAATCTGAAGTGATGTTTGCTGTTGAAAGAGGGATGCCCGAAAGATATAGCACTACTAGCTGTTTGAGAGAAGAGAAGACATTTAAGTCAACTGGACTACTGACTCTGAAATTGTTAGATATAAAGGAAAGATCTTGTAAATTAGAGAACAGAGAGACATTCTCGAATCCAACGAGATCACTGAGTTGGTAGTCGTCCAATTCGAGTTCTGTCAGTGAAGAGATTTGTAACAGATACGAAGGAACTGCTCCTGTAAATGAATTACCAGAGACAGAAAGGCTTTCCAGTTTGGAGAGTTGGCCAATGTTAGGTGGGAGGGAACCTGTGAACTGGTTGGAATCGAGAAAGATAACACTTAGTTTGGTCAAATTGAGTAGTGCAGATGGAAAGTTCCCGGTGAGCTGATTACTGGAAACGTCAAAGCTGATCAACTGTTTTAGATTGCCAATTGAAGATGGGACTTCACCAGTGAAATGATTTGAAGAAAGACTGAGACTTGAGAGATTAGAAAGTTCACCAAGTGAAGATGGAATCCTCCCAGAGAAATTGGAATATGCGAGGGTCAAATCAACTAAATGTTTAAGGTTGCCGATGGAATCAGGTATGATACCTGAAAACGATGTTTCCCAAAGGCGTAAGACTTGCAGAGAGTTGTTTCTATGAAAAACAGGAAGGCTGCCTCTCAGGACTGGATTGTAATCCAATATAATGGACTGTAAGCTTGGTATCATGAAAACACCGCTTGGAAACTCTCCAACCAGAGAGCATCGCTCAAGATGTAGAGATCTTAGAGAGAGCATGTATGAAAACTCGTGTGGGATTTCTGAAGATATGTTTACGTAGCTCATATCCAAGGCTGTAAGGTTCCTCAGGTTTCGAGCAAGTAGACGGAGAAAAAAAGGTGGGTTTTTAATGGACAACAACAAACTTGGAGAAGGGGAATAAATAGAAACATAAGAAGATAGATCGAGAGACACCAAATTGGTGAGCTGGAGAATTTCTCTTGGGATTTGACCTTTCAATGAAGACCGAGAGAGATTTAGTGTTTTTAACAACATGAGATTGTAGAACTTATCTGGGATCGGAGAAAGAGTGAAGTTGTTGTATGCAAGGTTCAGACTTGTGAGATGTTTCAGTCTAAAAAGACTAGAATTGGGTTGGAACTGACCATGAAGACAGCTGCAACTAAGGTCTAGACCAATCACCTTCCCCGACTCAGTATGGCACGTTACACCATCCCAGTTACAACAGTCCGTGCTGCTGTTCCCCCATGATTCCGTCTTCGGGTAAGAAGTGATCGAGTAACCATCAGGCTTCTGAATCTTGAACTCCGTCTTGAGCTCGAGAAGAATATCTCTCTGATCCGGATGACACAGGTCAGGTGTAAGAGAAGCAAAAGTGCTGACAAAGTTTGAAATGGAAAAGAGAAGAAGAACAATGGCACGAAGAAAGAAGCTGAATGATGATGAATAGTTTGAGCCTATCATAGCTTTTTGCTGTCAATAGCTTAATGGATGCCTCTCTATATAAGAATGTTCTGTATCTCTCTCTCAACAAATAGTCATACATTTATGGGCCATTCGTTTGTTTATTATTCAACACCATTCGTTGGTTCATCCAGATAAACGTTAGGATGGATATGAAAATTACTGTTAATTAATGGTGACAATGAGATAAGTTTTGAGAATAGATCATCAAATAAGTTTTTTTTTTTAACTGGCTAAAATTTTCAAAATTGGCTAACTGAATCAAATTAAACCTAGGAATAATAAAGTTTTCAGTAATTTGGATATGGATCATATAGATACGCTTAAATTAGCTGAAACAGAATCAACACTATGGGCTGAGGCACAAGTAGTGAATGACCAGAGGAAGATACCACAAATAATAGATGCGATATTGCTGTCGATCCCAGGAAGATGGTGTTTACATATGAAGAATTTTGCGTTTTCAGGACAAGGTTGGAACAGTACTTTGGAAGGTTTTGATGGATTGTTGGGGGCGAGAAATGTTAGGGCTAGTCTATCGCCTCTTCATGCAGAGATTGAAGCGTTGCTCTCGGCAATAGAATGTATGAGGAATTTACTTCAATTTCCGGTTACGTTTGCAACGGATTGTTCTCAATTGCTGAAGATGGTTTATGAACCAGAAGAATGGCCAGCTTTTGCAAATTATTTGGAGACCCTGAAAGAGAGCTTCACCCGATCAGAGATTATTTATGTACCATGGACGCAAAATTCAAAGGCGGATCGTCTAGTGCGCAGTGCTAGAAAGCAATCGTCTTTTATCGTTCACATGGATTCAGATCACCCGGTTTGATTTACAGAGTCAGCTGTATTGTTGACGATAAAAAAAAAAAAAATTAAACCATTTGTAAAGAAAAAAATCCAGTGAAAATTAGAGAATGTCGTAAAGCCTTTATCTAAATGTACGATTTTGTTGTAAATGAGCAATAAACACAAGTTCAATGAACTTTGTAACTATTCTGCAATTTTCTGCCAAAATTTAAAATACTTTTAAGTTTTAACCAAAATTGTAAACTATATCTTCCATCAAAATTATAAAATTACATTTTTCGTCAAAACTTCAATATCATATTTTTAACTAAATTTACTAAATGATTATTTTTAACTAAAACCAAAAAACATATTTTCACTAAAACCCCAAAATCATAATTTCATCTAAAAGCTACAATATTACATTGTTTTTCTCCCAGATCCATAAAATCATATTCTCTTTTTCCAAATCTGTAAAATAAAAATTTATCTAAAACCACATATTTTTACCAAGGACGCACATATTTTACGATAAACCACAAAAAAAATGTTAATTCTCTAACATGTACAAAACTACATTTTTACTAAATCTAGAAAATCACATTTATCACCAAAACTTCAAAACCATATTTTTTATCAAACCCGTAAAATTTATATTTTCTACCAAATTGACAAATACGTATTAGTTAAATCTGCAAAATCACATTTTTTGCTAAAGTCAAAATATCATATTTTCTTAAAAATTATAAATTACGTTTTCTCCAAAATTTCAAAATCACATTTTTCGTCAAAAATGCAAAATCACATTTTCAAAACCGCAAGATAACATTTTCTCACCAAAAAGTGAAAAATAATTTTTTCATCAGTCCATAAGTCAAATTTATTGTTAAAATCACAAAGTCACATTTTTACAAAAATTACAAAATAAACATTTTAAAATAAACTTTGTTATTTTATTTTTTCAACATGTTTATATTTACAACGAAATTTTGTAATATATTTGGCGTACCAATTACGGACCGTCACCATAGATCTTTATCGTTGATTGTTTGTCAAAAAGAACTTTTCCACTTAAGAATTGTCAAAAAAAAATAAAAAATTACACTTTGTCAAGATAACATTTTCTCACCAAAAAGTGAAAAATCATTTTTTCATCAGTCCGTAAGTCAAATTTATTGTTAAAATCACAAAGTCACATTTTTACAAAAACTACAAAATAAATATTTTAAAATAAACTTTGTTATTTTATTTTTTCAACATGTTTATATTTACAACGAAATTTTGTAATATATTTGGCGTACCAATTACGGACCGTCACCATAGATCTTTTTCGTTGATTGTTTGTCACAAAGAACTTTTCCACCTAAGAATTGTCAAAAAAAAAAAAATTCCACTTTGAATTGTCTATCGGTCCCAATTTTGATAGCTTTGTACGCATAAAAACATACTTGACTTTGCGCTGCACTTAACATTGACAGACTAACAATGAAATCAGTCTACGCAAAGAAAAAAGATAGAGCCTATATTCCTTTTTACTGTAGCCTACCATAGTAATATTGGTAAAAAAAACTTAAAAGAACAATAATATGCTTTGATGAAATTTATTTTTTGACTAGTCACAGCGTGCTTCTTCGGATTGTGTTTCAGACAACAATTTTTTTTATCTTGTGGAAAGAAAGGAACAACCGGCGTGATGGTGCTTGGCTTTCGGTCGATGTAACAACTCGAGTCATTGACAAATCAGTGCGTAACCACATCTCATCACTCAGATACAGGGAATCACAGGCTAGAGGAACTGCTCAGACGTTGGTTTGAAGCTTTTACCATGTGATCCTTCGTCTACAAGCGACAGTTCTTTACATACTTGGGTTGTTTTGGAACATTAGATTATACATCCTTCTGTAAATGTCTACTCAAATTAGATCAATTTCTTTGGTCAACTACTCAAATTAGATCAAAATATTTGAAATTTCAGTAAAAACTCACTTAAGTTTAATTTATCTTTTTGTTATTTGGTCGGTCATCAATTTAAAATTTATAAGTAGTATACTAGTTTTTTTTTTTTTTGGATTTTTTAGTTTTTTTGTTGTAATTTTGGATTTTAAAATATTTTTAGATAACATAAAGAGTACTCAAATCTGAACCGAACCTTAATTATACATGTGATCTCTTATGTATAAACATTTGCTGACAAAAACAAATAATTCTGATTTTCAGTTTTTTAGTAAGAAAAATAGTTTTGATATTTTTTGTGTATTTATATAAATAAAAGTTAATTTGTGAATAATATCAATATAGTAAACTTATTTATGCATCCAAATCAAATAAACCAAATCTCTCTTTTATAGAATACAAAAATGATAAATTTTGATATACGAAAAGTTTAAAAAATATTTTACTACAAAATAATTCAGAAGAAATTGTTTAAAATACACTAATCAGGCTACCACTTCTCAAAAATATACTTAATCAAACAATACTTTAACTTTTGGATTTAGGATTTAGTAATTATTGTTTAGGGTTTAGTATTTAGGAATGAGGTTGGTTTATAAGCTTCTATAAATGTCTTATACATCATTCTTAAACATTTATAAATGATTTAAGAGAGTAAATTTAATCTTTTATATCACAAATTGTAAGTATTTACGAAAATGATTATCATTTAAGAGTAAATTTGTGGTATCAAAATTGTCGTGAAATTAAAATTCCCCCATAATTCATTTGAAACTGTGAGAGTGAATAAAAATCTAAATAATTCCATCAACCAATTAGAATTTAACAATTATATCATCTTATATTTATTTGTCAAAAAAAAAATATCAGACATTCACTCTCTTTCTACTTGTGTCATTGTGTGGATTATACCAATTCAATTTTATTGGTCAATATCTTTAACGTGGGTCTTACTTTTTGATTTTCAACTAGTGGGAATACGGTTTTTTCATACCTGAGAAATTTCTAAACATATCTAGACTCTCATGTTCATTGACCACGTACATAAACTCGGTATTACAGTTTCACCTAGGGCTGTTCAATATGGTAAAACCGAACCGTACCGAACCGAACCGAAATAGACAATATGGTTTGGATTTGGTATATACCATATAAACCGAATGGATATAATTTTATAAAAACCGTAGGATTTGGATATGGTTTGGTATATAACCGATTAAACCGAATAAACCGAACAAAACCGATTAAAAGTAGAAACATGTAAATATGTATCTATTTTATAACAATACATGAAAATCTATTTGTTTTATAAGTTAAATTTGTGTTAAATTACTATAAACCTTATATAATTTGTAAAACACTTGAACTATAATTAAATAACAATACATCGCAATTCAGACATCTTATTTTCTAAGTCTTTTTTTTATCTTTTTGCTTTATTTTAGTATTCACTAAATTAATATGAAAATGATAAATTTGATGGAAAATAATTAATGAAAAATTTTCACAACTTTTTTCTTATCTATAAACAAAAAGAGTTTCGTGTTCAATCGAAAAAGCATAACTTTAATGAACACTAAATATGGAAGAGTGGAAAAACTTTTCTTTCATGTTTCTGTTTTGTTTCATATTTTTATTTTCAAAATTTCAAGCTCTCATTTTAATTATAGATTTGATGATTTTATTTGATGGTAGAAGCATTTTTACGCTTTTGTTCATTTATTTGAACATGTAATATATTTTTAATAAATGACTGTGTTGACAATATGACTCTAAAATTCATTTTATATGATCTCAAACTAAATAATTATGTTTTTTGGTATAAAACCGAATAAACCGAAAACCGACGGTATATAAACCGAACCGAACCGAAGTAAATATGGATTTAGAATGGTAGTTATATTTTACTAACCGAAATACCGAAAACCGAAAAAAACCGAACCGAAACCGAACCGATATCCGGATTGAACACCCCTAGTTTCACCATACCCCAACTTTATTTAACCGATGTAAACCAACTTGACCGCGAATCTGTGAGTCCACCGTTAATTAGATCAGATGGAAAACGACGTCATCTGATTTTAAAAAAAAATTAAAATGAAAGTGCCAATACGACATCGTTTTGCCTATAAAATCATTTAAGCTTCCATCTTCTTCTTCATGTGGACATCATGCCGAGAGTCCAAGTTTAAGAAGTGATATGGATAAGCTTTTATGACGTTTGGTGTTGGACGTTTGCTGTGTGTTTGTTGTTATGCTTTGGCTTTTATGACTGTTTTACTTGTTGGATATATGTTTATTCTTTTTGGTATGCCTCGATTTTTATAACTATAGGTATTGATGATTTTGTTGGTTTTTGTTTCAACATCAGTAAGGTTTCAAATAATACTTATGAACTCTTATATTGTCTTGCAAACTTGATTACAAACACTACAACCATGGCTAAACTCCATGAAAAGTTCTTAGAGCGAGTAAAAGACAAACCACACAACCAATACAAATCGATTATGCTAGCATAAGATACATAACAACCATTACAAAACCACACACAACCGCAATTTTAAGGATCCACAATTATCTAATGCACTTGGTTGTCTTTTTTCACAAGCTTTAATAACATCTTTCATCTCGTTAATTCCCTTCTCATAGCTTTTCAGAATGGTCTCACCCAGAAACATCCCTTTTCAGATTATCAACCACTTCATGGAACTCTTCAATCTCCTCAACAAGTGACTCATCAGTCCATTTGAATAAATGAGTTTTGTCCTTCATTATAAACATTAAACAGACATGCTAGCATACGAACTCTATACTTAAATCATAATTCAAAAATCAAACTCAGTTGCCCGCTTACATGCTCTGTTCTGTGCGGCAGTGAAACAATCTCCCTAGGTTTTTGATGGTTTCTAAGTCCACAAAACTGTCGCCGCACCGCATATGGGTATTCCGCGGCCTTTATTGACAACTCGAGTTTTTTTTTTTGAACAACTGACAACTCGAGCTTCTGAATCAAATGAAGACATGTTCTTCAGATGATATTTTAGGCAAAACGACACCTATTGCGCTTTCAATTTAATTTTTTTTTTAATCTAAACGACATCGTTTTGCCATTAGCTACAGTTGAAGTTAACGGTTGACTCACGGATAATCGGTCAAAGTTGGTTTACAATACATTGGTTAGCAAAAGTTGGGTATGGTGAAAAAGTAAAATCGAGTGTATGTATGTGGTGAACGAAATTGAAAGTCTAGGTATGTTTAGGACTTTTAGAAACTCTTCAGGTACGAAAAAGCCATTTTTCCTCCAACTAGTTGAACTAAAATGTAATTCACGTCCTTTTTTTTGTCTTTCAAGTTTCAACACCATTAATGTAATTATTCAATAGTTGCAGCGAAAAATAATAATTCAGAAGTTGAGTAATATTTTCAACTACTTCCTAGTACATAGTATAAGAAGATACATCCAGTAACATCCTGCTTTAAAATTAGTAAACTCTGAGGGGTGTAAATGGTAATTGCAAAAAGTAAAAAAAAAAAGAACTGTAATTTACATCGAAACTGAGATGAGGACAAGAAGCTGTGTAGCCGTATCTGAACTGTTTGGTTTAACTGCATTGCGAGAGAGGGGGA
Source organism: Brassica rapa (assembly GCF_000309985.2). Taxonomy (NCBI): domain Eukaryota; kingdom Viridiplantae; phylum Streptophyta; class Magnoliopsida; order Brassicales; family Brassicaceae; genus Brassica; species Brassica rapa. The sequence continues at coordinate 6,373,236 of NC_024803.2, read as the reverse complement.
GGGTAATGAAGAGATAATTAAAGGTCACGTCTGCACACTGGACAAGAACCATGTCTGATGAGCCAATTGCCTATGCAAGGTAAATGAAACATGTGACGACACTGAGGCAAGCTTCTTACTGTTTCACCAAGTTGGAAATCCTTCAGTATCACACAACAATATTAGAGATCTGAGATTGGATGTAATAGGACGACATGCTTTTGCCTCCAAAACCATTTCAGGTAAAAACAGAGCTCGCTTATATAAGAAAGAGAGAGAAAGGTGGGTCTTTGCTTAGTTCTCAAGACACGACGTCCCATTTAAAGCAATCAGGGTGTTTTGCTGTCGCAATCACTGCTGAAATCAAAACAAAAAGTGTTCAACTTTCGTTTTCGGAAGCACGAGTCTAGAGAGATGACTACACGGGGCAACTGGAGAACTTTCTTATTTACTCCATTTTCATTTGGCAAAACCTTTTTAAAAATATAAAAAACTACTAACTTTTTAGCCAAAGATAAGCTGAATTTAGTTTAAATATTCATTTGCATTATTTTTACCTTATTATTTTTGAATTAATCATCAGAAGAAATCGCCGTACGTATGCATTGAGCAAATGCTTTACCTTTATGCATTATGCATAATACTCCGGTCATCGAGAATTCTCCTACTCCCTTTGGTTTTCTACTTCTCTCAATTCCTTTGTTCTTCTGATGGCTTATCTCCCTTCAGAGATCTCCCCTTCAGTCCTCCTTTTGTTTGATCCGTCTTCGCCCAAGCTTGGCCCTTTGGAGGTTCTACAGCTGTTGACTGTTTAGTCTGTGACCTCTGACTTAGTGCAACTCACCACCACTTCCTCGTTGCCAGTTTCATCCAAGACTCTTCTGGTAGTGAACAAAGTGGACCTAGAAGGAGAGAAAAACGTGGTTCAAGCAGTATGCAAGTTAGTTTTGTGGTCTGGCCAAAAGTATCTTAGGGTTTTATTTTCTCAGAAATAATTATATTATACTGAAGATCCGTTAAAAACGGACCGTAACAAAACCCCAGAGATCAGAGAAGGCGCAGGGATAGACCCACTTGAAATGGTAACAAAACCCCCAAAGATCAAAACCGGCGCAGGGACGGGCCCAGTTGAAGTGTCTGGATTCATTCAATTAACACCGATTAATAACAAAAAAATGTGAGATGGTTTCTGTACGAATTTTGAATCTCGTAGGTGAGACGGTGTCTGTACGAGTTTTGAATCTCATGATAAAACCATGTGAGACTGTTTTGCATCACCCAAAACATAATCTACGAACTTAACATCCACATTATACTCTTGAGACTCTATATAAAAAAATCTAAAGAGATTTCTTAGAAGAGTGAGGATTTATGATGTAGTTGGAAGAGTGAGAGTATATGATGTATTAAAGCTTACTAGATCTTGACCCGCCCGACCGGGCGGGTATTTTTTTTATGTTTTTAGTTTTTTTTGTTTATATTAAATGATGCATTGGTAATATTGAAACATAAATTTATATTAAAAATTAATCTTTGCAGCTATAATAAAAATTAAAATTAAAATTTTAATAAAATATTTTGATATAAATTTTAAATTTCCTAATTAAAATAATATAGAGGTGGTCATATTTTTTCCAATTTCAAAATCTAAGTTTCCTTAAAGACAAAGAAAATAAATTTATAAGTACATAAAATATATAAACATATTTGGAACTATAATTTCTATTAAAATAAAATTGATAAAGAAAAATAATCTTGTTGTTGTTATTTATTTCTAGAGCTTGACCCATGACCGTATGAATATTTTCTAAATTAAATTCACAATCAATTAAATATAAATCTTTTAACTTATCTCTATCATATTAATATTATAAACATTCATAAATATCAATAATATACACAAAATATTTATGTAACAAGATAAATTACATTTTTGTCTCATTCTCTCCCACAATTCACGTTACTCTTCTTATTTTTTGAACAAATTCTTCTTCTTACCTATATAAATATATTACATGCACCATTATAATTATTTACAAACTTAACATGTATATAAAATAATTTATTAGACATTTTCATAAAATTTTGATCCACAAACAAAAACAAAATAAAACATTTGAATAGATGCAAGGATCATATTCTAAAAATGGTGGTAATACAATTGACGGTTTACAAGATAATAAAATTTAAAAATATAAACTATAAAATTAATATGCTTATAAATTTTATTAAATAATTATTTAACACAGGTAAAATTTTAAAATACATATTATCACTTAGACAAAATAAATATTTATTTACAAAAATAAAGTCAAACATCTGCAAGGTCGTGGTTTAAATATACACAAATTTAAACTCATTTATAATTTCTTATCGTTACATCAAATTTATATTTTTATTTTATTTTCAATCTTAATTTGTATATGTTCCAAATTTCATAGAATTTTAACGATCATTTTATTTTCTTACAAATATTATAACTAATGTTTCATTTATAAATAGCATACTAATTCATAGTTGTCTATTTTTATACTTTTTATTTAAAAAATTGTTAGCTATATATCTTAGACATGGATATTATTATATAAATTTTAGATTTTTTATATAATACCTAATATCGGTGATACGTTTTACGCTAAAATATAAAATTAAGTACAAATATAACATCTACATTTAAAAATGTGACTACATTAACAAATATATCATTAAATACAAACACAAATTAAATACTCGCGCGGTCGCGCGGGTCAAGGTCTTAGTTGGAAGAGTGAGAGTATATGATGTATTAAAGCTTATGGAAGCTTATCTTCATACATCTTTTTGTTCTAAATGTTTTCACTTGTGTTTTTTTAAGTGTCTTCTAAATGGAGAGATAAAATATCTATTTATAAGAGAGATTTAGTCATAAAGCAATTTTGACATGTATCTTTGAGTTTGCTTAAGCTTTTAACATTTGTTACTAAGTCACCAAAGTTGGACACCAAGTAAGCTTTAGTATTAGCCATTCGTTATTAAGTTGTTTCGCTTGGTCACTAAGTTAGATTAGTCACCAAATTTACTTAGCTTACCATTTATCACCATGGACTTGCAAAATGTGATAAATTTCTTCATATAAAATACAACATTTACTTCACATTAGATTATATTTTTTACTCAGCCAAATAGATTTATAAAATTTTATTCACATATACTCATCTTTAACTCAGCTTAATTGACTCGTGAAAAATAGTTCCAACAACTATATATATCTCCAAAACAAGAACCTTACTCATGCGTGTCAAAGTGAACACAGGAAATTAAGATTAAGCTTTGTAATATCCTAGTGTACTGTAATTGAACATCCTTTGAATTAACAAAATTTTCTCCGTCAGACGTTTTGGTTTCTTGTAGATTCAGATATCTGAAAAGACAAACACTTTTAGATCGTTTGTTTCTCTAGACCCTTATCTTGGACGACAATAGTTTCGCAGATTCTATTCTCTCTTCTCTATACCCTATTTGTATGCCATTCAAGCACGAGATAGTTTTGCTTATGCTATATCCTTTGTGCTAATTTCAACTAAATTATAGTTATCGAAACAAGAGCGAGTCGTGGATACGGTTATTACGTGAGTCCAATCAAACAATGCTGGAAAAGAAATTAAACTCTTTGAGTTTGATTCTGATAACTTGTTAAGTTATACATTAGTGATGGACTGATGGGTAAACAAAACATATTAATCATACGCGCACCCACGTGCATTTGTTTGTACATGTATTCCATATATTTTAATGTCAGCATATTCTTGTGGATATTTCCTCGTATATTAATACAATTATTAGTCTGTCAGACTTTAACTCTTGTTCGATAATTTATGATTATTAGTCACTGTTTCTACTTTTGCAATAATGATGTCGATTTGATAATCTCATTCGCCATCCAGGTTATTCCCAAGTACTTCTCGAGTACTTTTATATACCAAAACATTAATTTTCTGTTGAGAAAAGAGATGATTCTACTGGGACCACAATTCCACACATTTCCATAAATCTGTGGGTATATCTTGTTGGTATATCTGGAAGATGATGAATGACAAACTATTTAATTGGAAAGTCATCTCCGGATTGACACTTTTCAACTAGTTTCCTTTAAGGTAAGAAGTTGCAGAAAACTAATCAAAAAGAGGAGGAAGTGGACGAAGATCATAACAAGTTTCATACTTTAGTTGTTGAGACAATACTTTTTGGATACCTCAAAATCTGATTTGCCAAATCGATGCTTCATGGATTGGTAATGGCAATGTAAGTGGTTTAGGATAGCATTCTAAGGATCACATGGGTATTGAATTATCCGAATTACATGTGTACAACAGAAGCCTCTCGGCTTTACATGATAAGATGGAAGGACTAATTTGGACGGCTTCATGTATGAGAGACATGAAGATTTCCTCGATCTGGTTCGAGACGGACTGCTCATACCTAGTGGATATGTCCACGAACTCGATGGATTGGCCAGCTTTTGCTTCGAAGATTGATGCTTTCAGAAGTCTACAAGATAATTTCGAAAACCTACTTCATATTTCTCAGAACAAAAAATGATCAGGCATACCAACTAGCGAAAAAAACTAGGAATATATGTATTATTTTCGCGGGCATACAAAAATGCTTTTCAGATGAACGTCTCGTCTGACCAAAACTTGGTTTAAAAAAATGGGCATCCGACAAAAAAAAAGATAATCTTGTTCATTTACTATATAATCACTACAAGAAAAAGGAGCTATTGTTAAGATTTTTTGAGACTAGATTTCTTAGTCACATATTTGTGACATAACAGACACTGATTTGTAACTGATCTTTTATGTCAAAAAAAGAGTAGTTATTTGGTCACAATATTGTGACCGGTTTTGCTGTAACCAAATTATGTCACATTTAGTGACATAAATATGACAAAAATAAATGAGACAAAATATGTGACATAATTGTAACTATGTTTATTGTTACCATGGCGACAACTATGCGAGTCTGTGACTAAAGGTTATGACTCCGTTTATATACTAAATGTTTGTGATCAAAACATTGAAAAGGATAACAAATAAAAAATGTTGTAACTTTTCAAGCACACAATTATTTGGGTGATCTTGTAAGTTTTATTTATGTATAGCTCCAGTTTTAACCATAGTTTATCATTGGTTTCAAAAAATAAACCATGATTTATCATTTTTCTTTTGTGGTTGAATATGAAACCTTTTTATAGACTAATCCCTAAACTTAAACCCTAAACTTAATTTTACATACAAAATAATTAATTTGATCTTTTAAAATTTAGAAATTAATTCTTAAACTTTAACTTCAAATATATATTTTAAAAATTTAAACCTATATACTCCAAACACTTAATCCTGAATCAAATAAGTTAAGTCCAAATCTCAAGTCTAAACCCTAAACTACATCAAACCCTATATCATAAATCTGAACTTCAAATATAGTTTTTAAACTTTAATTGTTTTTAAACATAACTTCAAAGTTTGTTTTCTTAAAAATCTTAAATCCCAAGTTTTTTTAACTTAAACTTTTAACCTTACATATACTTCAAACCATATACTCATACTTAACCTTATATCTTAAGACATTAAGTCATATACATACTTCAAACTATTTTTAAATATTTTCTAAATTTTAAACTTAAACCTCAAACTCCGAATCATATATCATAAATTTCATTTCTAAATCTATTTTTCATATCTAGAACTATATAACATGTACTCTAAAACTTATAATTTTAATAACACTTTTTTTTATCAACAATAAAACTTATAATAAACATAAAAACTAAAGAAAAATTAGAAACCAAAATTATATCGCTGTACGAAATGAGATTAGAAACAAAAACTCTAAAACAACTAACATTAAAGAATAAAACTTGTTGACAAAAAAAAAAGAAGAATAAAACTTATTCTGTCAGTTGAGAAATAAAGTATAACAGCCAAAAAGTTCCTATTGGCTGATTCACAAGCACAAGGATCAAGCTTTTCACCGTCGGATGAGATTGGATCCAATGGACCAAAGTTATTCCTTTTCTTCAGATCTCCATTCATATGCTTCCTTAACTGCTGGCCTCCGCATCTCCGCTCTTCTCATTCGTCAGAAGATCTCTGCTCCGTGTACCCTCGCAAGAGCTCTGCCTTCATCGCTCTCCATCTTCTACCGCCTCCGTTAATGGTCGTTTATTATAAGTTTTACTTCCATCATCTCTCTTCTGCATGGCTTTTATTTTGGTGCAGGTTGAATAATTGAATGAGTGATCTCTCTGTCTTCCATCATTTGATGTCACGCTCGCCGTCCACCACCACTCCACCACGGTTCGACATATCTCTCTCTGTCTCTGTCTTTGTCTCTCTCTCTTTGAATCTGATTTTTGTTTGTTTTTTGTAAAGGAAGGTGATGATGCAGAAGAAGCTTGATGGTGGATGAGACAAGACCAGCGGTGGTCGCAGTGGCTGTTGTGCGGCGGAGGCAAGGCCAGACATGGCGGCTGGAGGAGGCAAGGCGAGGCACGCATGGCCGCTTATTTTTTTTAGGGTTGAATTTTTTTTTATGATTTGGTTTAGTTATCTAAACCGAATTTTATTTTAAACCAATTTCATTTTGTAAACCGAGTTATATTTATTTCGATTTATAGACAGTAACCAATTGAAACTGAGATGTTACTATTACTGTCATACTTTTAGACGTTTAATTATGACAAATTAATTTCATAATGAATGTTACAAAATACAAAAAATTGTTACGCAATTATAGTAACGGATAAATATTATTTATTTCGTCATTGATTATTATGTTTTGTGACTAATATTTTTACCATACGAAAGATATATTAGTTATGAATAATGACGGTTTGAGACAATATATATTGTCAGTATCAATGACGGTAAAAAGACTACAATTTCGTCAATATTAGTGACATTTTGTAACAAAAGACCCATCACAATGAGTGATATAGTTGTCACATTAAATAGTCACAAATTAAGACAGTTTGATACAATTTAATAAGTAAGAAATTGCTACAGTTCTATTACTAGTATACAATGTAACTATGTGTGACGATTTGTTACAAAAAGTCTAGTCGCAAGAAATTGTGACATTTTTGTTACTCCAGAACATTTGTGACACACGTATTGTAACCATTAATAATTGGTAACAAAAACGTAACAATGATGATATTGTTACGAATTCTTTACTATTGTGACGGAAAATTTCGTCACAATATCCTTATTTTCTTGTAGTGAATATGTATTACAAAAACTACAAGATGTCAAATGAATTTCATTTATCTAAAGATAATAGTAAAAATTTATTGGTTTTACAACAAAACAAGGCATTAGAGCACTTACAACAAACAAGGCATTAGAGTAGTGTACCTAGAAGAGTTTTCATGGTTTCTCTTTTTAGAACTTGTATTTTTCTCTCTCATGAGTGTTTTCATTTTTTCTAATATTTTAATGTTTACATACTATCTTCGGTCTCACTGCTGGAAGTGATCTTAGAGTGGTGGTTTTAATGCTCGCAACGCCAATCCAAAAGAATTGTTGAGTCTATCCAAAAGTGTCAAGCTTGAGGCTTTGAAATGATTGCATACTGCCTTTAGTTTCACCGATCGAAGTAATCTTAGAATGGTGGTTCTAGTGCTCGCAATGCCAATCCAAAAGAATTGTTGAGTCTATCCAAAAGTGTCAAGCTAGAGGCTTTGAAATTATTCCAATCAATTCATACTCTTCATCTAGTTATTGTATATAGTTTTTCACAGTATGTTTATCAAATTATTTCACCACACTCTACAACTTTTTAACCTTTTCTGAGAAAAGCAAACTTTTAACTTTTTTGAAAAAAAACAAAATTTTTTAACTTCACAAATAAAGTTAAAAATGATTTCATTCCGTGCATGTAACACATAACATCAGCTACTGACTAATTGATGTCCAAATTTATCTCTTCACATATAGTAAAAATTACAATTCTTTTTTTTTTACAGCAAGAAAATTTACAGACTCATATAGACTCCGTAAACCACAGTGGTAACTCTGTATCCATGTGTATGACGAACGATAGTTGTATCCTAGCACTGCGTGCCAAGCGATCCGCCATTTTATTGTCCGTCCTCGAAACATGAATAATTTATGAGTTGGTGAAACTTCTTCTCAAAAGCTTGATATCCTCCAGGTAACTTTCAAATGCTGGTCATTCCTCTGGTTCTGAAACCATCTTCACCAATTGAGAACAATTCGTTGCAAATGTAACCTGATACTGTCTTAAGTTTTTCATACATTCCATTGCCCAAATCAATGCCTCTATCTCCGCATGAAGAGGTGATAAACTTGCCCTTACGTTCCTTGCCCCTAACAGACCCTCAAACCCTGGAAGGGTACCGAGCCAACCTTGACCTGAAAAATCATCTTTATCCTTCCAAGAACCATCCGTAAAACACCATCTGCTTGTGGTCACTAAGGGCAACCTGAACTGAACTCCAGGAGCGACCTTTGGATTATTAACATCATGCGCCTCAGTCCAAAGTCTTGACTCTAATTCTGCTAATTTTAGCGTCTCAGTCGGGTCAACATCAATATTACTGAAAACCTTATTATTCCGGCCCTTCCAAATATACCATAGTATCCATACAAACTGATGATCCTCCATTTTCGGGTTAACTCTCCAAAACAAATGATCCATATTAGTAAAAAGAGAACCAGTTGGAAAAAAATTTAGATTTAATGGAATCTTAGATAATGTCCACACTTGTCGTGCCGGAGGACATTCAAAGAAAACATGATTAACTGATTCCTCTGGATTTCCACACCGTGCACAAAATGTATCTCCTTGTATTCCTCTTGATTTTAAATTCTTTGTCACTGCTATACAACCTGTTATCAACTGCCATATAAAATGCTGTAACTTTGGAGGGAACTTCACTTTCCAAAACAATGCCTTAAGTATATCCACATTGGGACCATAATAATCTGGTGGTTTTTCCTTGTCAGGATAAATCCGTTCTACTTGATACCCTGATTGTACCGAATATTTTCCATTATTAGTGAAATGCCAACCATTCCTATCTTCCATCTGATTTCTACTCAGAAGAATACCTTCAATCAACTTTGCATCGTTGGGCTCCACCAAAGTCCTAAGTGCCTGCAAATTCCAAGTGCGATACTCCTGATGAATAAGAGAATCCACTGTAAGGTCCGGGTAACTGTTGTGAAAATTTTTATTGGCTGGTCTCGGGCGAGTGGATGGGATCCAGAGATCGTTCCATACTGAGATAGATGATCCTGTACCCACCCTTTTAATTAGTCCTTTACAAACCAGAGATCTAGCAGAGGTGATACTCCTCCAGCCATACGACGGGGAGTATGAGCGAATCGGATCCAGGGGTGAGGCATTCCTGTAATACCGTCCTTTGAAAACTCGAGAGAAAAGAAAATTTGGCTTCTCGATCAGTCTCCACAATTGCTTTCCAAGCATTGCCGTATTAAAATCATTCAAATCCTTGAAACCTAATCCACCGTTATCCTTGTGTTCACACAATTTATCCCATGATTTCCAATGCATGCCACGTGTACTTCCTCCTGGGCTCCACCAAAACTGAGCAACCGCACTCGTTAATTTCTTCACTGTGGCTTTCGGTAATCGATACACCGACATTACATGGCTTGGTAGCGCAGTTATCACTGATTTAATAATCACCTCTTTTCCCCCTTTGGTGAAAAATCTAAAAGTCCAACCATTCACCCTATTATTCAACCGATCTTGTACAAAACCAAACACTTGAACCTTGGATCCTTCTAAACTTTCCGGCATACCTAAATAAGAACCCATTCCTCCTAAATTCTGAATCCCCAATATATCTCGCAATTCCTGACGGCTTGATTCCTCAATCTTATATCCAAATTGAATTGAAGATTTTTGGAAATTAATTTGTTGTCCTGATACAGCCTCATAATCCTTTAGTATCCTAAGAATAATGTGACACTCTTCTTTGTTTGCCTTGAAAAAGAATAAACTATCATCTGCAAATAGCAGATGAGAAACAGCTGGACACGCTCGGGCTACCTTCATACCGGTTAATTGTTTCATCCGCTCTGCCTTTTTTTATATTCATAATTAGAGCCTCTGTGCACATAATAAATAAATAAATAAATAAATAAGGAGATAATGGATCTTCCTGCCGTAGTCCCCTCTTAGGGATAATGAGACCTCGTGGCTGCCCATTGAGTAAAACTTTATATTGAACTGAAGATATACATTCTCGCATTAATTTAACCTAATGCGGGTCAAATCCCATTTTATTAAGTAGGAGCCCCTATAAAACTCCACTCTATCCGATCATATGCCTTGCTCATATCCGTTTTAACTGCTATAAACTTATTTTGATAGGATTTGTTGGTTCGCAACCCATGAAACATTTCCTGCGCAATAAGAATATTGTCCGATATTAACCTTCGTGCCACAAAAGCCGATTGCGTCTCTGAAATTAAATGGCGAAGACAAATTTTCAATCTCTGACACAAAACTTTCGAAATGATCTTGTAACCAACGTTACATAGGCTTATCGGCCTTAGTTTCGCCATCCTGGTAGGTCTCTCTACTTTTGGGATCATGCAAATGTTTGTTATATTTAACCGTGAATCCATGTCTCCTGAGACCAAAAAATTATTAACCAAATCAACCACATCCTTCTTAACAACATTCTAGAAATGTTGGAAAAAGAGAGCCGTCATTCCATCTGGGCCAGACGCTTTCTCTGGATGCATCATAAATAGTGCTTGTCGAACTTCTTCTTCCGTAGCTCTTCGTAGTAACAATTGATTCGTCTGGGGGGAAATTGATGGGCCTATGTCCTCCAAAAAGCTATCAAACTCCCTTGGGTTGGTTGAGCTAAACAAAGCAGTAAAATAATCCACTGCCACTTTCTCAACACCATTCTCTTCTGTAATCCAGTTGCCCTCTTCATCATGAAGATCCACTATTTTATTTCAGATCCGGCGTTGCTTTGTCAAAGCATGATAAAACTTAGTATTTAGGTCCCCAGATGAATACCACATATTTCTACTCTTCTGGTGCCAATATTCCTCTTCATCCATATATGCCTCTTGTAATTTCCTGAAATCTCAATAATTTCCTCTTGTGACCTATTATTATCAGTTTGTACTTCTTCCAACGCATTTTGAAGATTATGAATTTTGTCCTTCCCATATGGTTGATTATTTTTCCGCCATGTTGATATTTCATGACGACAATTATTGATCTTTGTCGTAAAACCTTCAGAAAGGCCTTCCTGATTTTCTGTCCATCCTGATACAATTGATTCCATGAGTCCTTCTTGGCCAATCCATCTCTTATCAAACCTGAATTGTCCTCTTTTCCGTCCTGGAACCTTATCGTCCAAAAAAGCTACCACTGGTCTATGATCCGATCCCACCAATCTCAAATATTATGTATAAGAATGTGGGAAAAGTGTATGCCATTCCTCGTTAGCAAAGGCTCTATCCAGGCGATATCTAACCGTAAATACTTCTTTCCCTTTACCTCTTCGTCCTTGCCATGACATCTTATTACCTCGAGCCGGAAATTCAAGTAAACCACTATTTCTAATCATATTAGTAAGAGGAATAAAAGAAGATGCATTGCATAAAGCAACACCATTCTCTTCTGTAATCCAGTTGCCCTCTTCATCATGAAGATCCACTATTTTATTTCAGATCCGGCGTTGCTTTGTCAAAGCATGATAAAACTTAGTATTTAGGTCCCCAGATGAATACCACATATTTCTACTCTTCTGGTGCCAATATTCCTCTTCATCCATATATGCCTCTTGTAATTTCCTGAAATCTCAATAATTTCCTCTTGTGACCTATTATTATCAGTTTGTACTTCTTCCAACGCATTTTGAAGATTATGAATTTTGTCCTTCCCATATGGTTGATTATTTTTCCGCCATGTTGATATTTCATGACGACAATTATTGATCTTTGTCGTAAAACCTTCAGAAAGGCCTTCCTGATTTTCTGTCCATCCTGATACAATTGATTCCATGAGTCCTTCTTGGCCAATCCATCTCTTATCAAACCTGAATTGTCCTCTTTTCCGTCCTGGAACCTTATCGTCCAAAAAAGCTACCACTGGTCTATGATCCGATCCCACCAATCTCAAATATTATGTATAAGAATGTGGGAAAAGTGTATGCCATTCCTCATTAGCAAAGGCTCTATCCAGGCGATATCTAACCGTAAATACTTCTTTCCCTTTACCTCTTCGTCCTTGCCATGACATCTTATTACCTCGAGCCGGAAATTCAAGTAAACCACTATTTCTAATCATATTAGTAAGAGGAATAAAAGAAGATGCATTGCATAAAGCCCCCCCCCCCCCCCCTTCCTCCTCCTCCTCCCATCCTTTTCATGATTTCCAGTAATCTCATTTAGATCTCCAATAATAAACCAAGGCTTCGATCGTGCTAGCCCATACCGAGTTAATCTTTCCCATACTTGTTCTCTAAGCTTTTGAACCGGGTTTCCATAAACAAAAGTAAGAAAGACTTGTTTTCCCCTTAGTCACCGCTTCTATATCAATCATTCTATTACTAGAATATATGATCTTTACTTGGTACTCGTTGTTATAAAAGAGAGCTAACCCACCACTCTTCCCGTTAGTAAAAATTACAGTTCATTATTCAAAACTTAACCCTTTTCTCTACCTTTTGTGCTAACATAGCTATATTTGTTTTGCAGTCTCAAGCGGCATCTACTAGCAATAATATAGCTAATATATATCTGTTTCAAAAATATTATAAATAAGAATAATATATATATATATATATATATATATATTAATCACTGGCAATAGCAAAATGAATAATAAAATGACTGATTATAGCAGCTAATCACTGGAGATATAACAAAAACTAGATTTTAACCCGCACATCCGTGCGGATAACATTTCATTTATAAATATAAAATTTTATATTATTTTGTATATAATAATTTATGATAATATATTACTGTCATTTTAAAAATAACTAAATAGATGATATATAGTTCTAAATATTAAAATTTAACATATGTTAACAATTTTATTTTTTGTAAAAATTATTACATAATTTATGAATATTAATCATTTTAAAAGGTGAATGATATTTTAGTCACTTTAAACGGTGAATGATATTTTATTTATTTATCTTAATGAAATTATTTTTCAAAATATATTGGTTTACCAATTCAATATAATTTTAATATGTTTGCAAAAAAGCATAAGTTTAATATGTAATTCATTAATTACTTCTATTTTTAATATAATGTAGAATATACTTATAAAATTTATAAAATTAGCAAAAAATTTCATTATTTATTTTATAATAAAAATTTAATTAAAATTAATTTATAATAATATTATAATACTAATTACGAAATTAATCAGTGCATTAATTAAAAGAATATTTAAATTTTAAAAAAAATTGTTAGATTTTTTCTCAACATATTTTGTTATTCCTAAAACTAAATTTTAAATTTATTGTTAAAATAGATTTGTTATTAATATCCTTATAATTATTTAGAAATGTTATATATTAAATAAACTAATGTAAACAATAAAAAAATTATTTGAATATATGGACCTAGACTTTTAGTATTACTAATTTGTATTAGATAAAAATGATACTTTTCTTTTAATAAAAAAGATGATCGATGATCGCTATCATTAGTCGCTAATGTTGATTGCTACTGCATACTGACTGCCAAATGAACATAATCTATATTTCTATATAAAATCATTTGCGCCATTGTATTGAAAAGTTATGTTGGATGATAATATATTGAACGTTTTTATTTTTGGCTTACATATTCAACTCTTGTAAATTAGCTAATCTACTCTACCCAACTAGTTTATGATGGTCAATAATTAATTTACTTACAACTGTTCGAAAGGGTAGTTAAATTTTAGAGCTCTAAATCGTTGGGATGATTATACTACGTACACATATTAGACACATTAAACCATGAATTTAAAATAGTAAGAAGAAGATTTATTTAATTTAAACTACTTTTAGAAAAAAAATCATTGAAAGCAATTTTTTCTAACATTTGTCAAGTTGTCGATTAAATCATCATATAACATACTAGTGGTCTTCCGGCGCTACGCGCCGGGTTCGTATGTTTTATTATTAAATAAATTTATAGTTTATTTTGTAGTATTAGTAAAGAAAATATGTTCAAAAATATGAAGGTGAATGTATATTAAAAGATAATGATATCTTTCTGATTCATTTGATAGTGGTAAGCGACCGTAGTGTATTAGTTTGTTTTAAAATTGCTTAGGACAATATGGAATAGTATAACTGGTTATGATTGATCAATAAAAGTATAAAAAAAAGCTGATAGTCGTAATAAAATAAATTCAGTTGAAATTTAAACATGAATTAAAGTTGATGTTCCAAAAGAAAAAATGTAAATGCTTTTGTGTTTTTTATGATTATCTTGTTTTAAGAAAAATAATAACTTATTTCATCCTCTTAAAATAGTAACAATTTTCGCATACATTGTTTAAATATGCAAAACTATTTTCATGTTGGACAATTGTTGGTTCCTAATTAACCTTAAGTGTTTAATAATGTATATTGTTAATGTTCATATTACAAAACTATTTGCTTGCTTAAGAAAGTGGACAAAATAGCGACAGACCAAGCATACAAATTGGATATGCATGTAGTTTGCGACCAAGCATATGGAGTTATATAAGCTAAATGAAGCATGTACATATAAAAACTTTCAATCCATTCATGAACACATAACCGCTTACACAAAACTGGGGCACATAAACACTGGAAGTTACATACAGACACCAAATATACAACAGAAAGAAAAAGCTCAGCCAAGAACACAAAAGGGAATGTTACTATCTTTTCATTCAACCGTCAAATAAGGCCCTCAATCTCTGTCAAACTTGATCCTCCACCAGAGGAGCGACCATCGCCATGTCATCAGCCGACAAGAATTAAACAACCACTGTTAGGTTAGCAAACTTATCTAGCCTTAAAGACCTCAAAGCAAGCTTTATCGGGTCATGGTGACAACGTAATTCACACCTAAAGATACAAAAACCTTTTGAATTTTCGCATCCCATTATCAGAAACTTGTCTTCCTCTGTTAAATGTATCTTTTTAATCTCCTGGCTCTTCTATGAGTGGATATCATGACCCTCGTGATAGTTTCATGTCATAATCGCTATGCCATTTAAGTAACTGGCATCGTCAAAGCCGCCACTTCCTTTGACTTTCTTCTTTACGGTAAGTAGATTGGTTTGTGGTCTTGAGACATGTCTATGGCTTCACCATTCCTACAGAGAACAGCTCTGCCATCTCCTGCATTTGCAACCATTGAGTGTCTGGTTCAGAAACAGAACAACAATCATGAGCAACCAAACCTACACTTAAGATCAAATCTTAGTGATTCTGAAGACGGGTTTGGTCGAAGCTAACACAAATACCTTCCAAAAATAAGGGCAGCAAGAGCTGAGGTACCAGGTACCAGAAGAAAAACCTGAGAAAAGAGCCTCTGTTGCAGTCCTTTGCTAAAGCAAGATCGGCCTGAAGAAACGCGTTGCTCAAAGAACTCTTGACTTATTCGACATATATACTGTTCAATTCCGTTTTTTTCTTATATAAGGTGTGTTGCTTCATGTTTTCTATGAAGACATCTTTTGATGAATCTAAGAACATCAAATTCAATTCCTCTGTCACAGAGCAATCCCACAAAACCCAACTGAGGAAAAAAAATAATTTATATTGGAGATACTTACCGAAAGAGAAGTGGTGTGAAAGATTGTGTATTATTGGGGGCTTTGTCTCAGAAGGCTCATTCTGGTTTTTGGCATCAACTGAAAACCATAGATCATATCATAAGATCGATGAAGTTAATCACAACAAAGAACAACAGATACTAAAGTACTTGATAAATTAAATCTGTTCAGCTATGAGCTTCCTAAGTTAATTTAAAAGTATTTTTACATTTGCATCTACATGCAGTTCATACAAAAAAAACATATACTTCTCAGTCCAGTCTTATGGACATAGCTAGTCAAGCTCGCAACAAACTTTGAAACTAACTCTTAGTAGGAAAAATATTTACATCACATGAAACTGAGACAGAACCAACTTATTGAAGAAAACAGAATCTTACCCTGGCTAATGGTCTCCTACTTTAATGCAGCTGCAGAGAAAGCCTTCTAAATATTATAAACAGCCAACCTAAAAGGAGAAAGAGAAGAAAACAAAAAAAAAAACACTTTAGCAGCAAGAAAAAAAAAACTGTTTGCGTCTCAGCCCTCTAAGCAACACATGAACGTAAATAGAAAGGATGAAGAAACATACAACTCGAGCTGCAAAGACACTACAACGCTGTGGAGCCTGGTATACAGTACGGTCCACGATATTATACGATGCTATAAACTTGTCTGGACAATCGCAGTAGCATCACTGATCACATACTCTTACGCCTGTCATCTTCCTGCACATAAAATTATAATCGTGTTAAAATCAAAAGATCAATCCTTTGATCTCTTGATGTCCAACACTATCCCCCATAAAAAACAAAGAAAAAACACTAAAATTTTGAAATCGAAAGTAGCAAGGAGATGATAACGAAAGTTAGAGAGTGATCGAGAGGGTGAACGGATCGGAAGACCTTGGAGACTGGTCCCTGTTTTTCAAATCCGCAAGAATGTTGAAGGAATTAGCCATTCTCGGAGTGGGTAATTAGCAGAGAATTTTCTTCTCGATTTGGTGAAGTTGTGCTGTCATCGCTAGGAGATTTATAGTCGGAGCCTCCGTCGGTTTAGTTGGGAGACGATGAGTCCAATTGAATGTTTTGAGAGTAGGAGGTGGGGGTAATCACGTTAAAACTCGGATTAAAGTAAGTTTTAATGCAAATGAGAAACGTTATAGTGAGTTGATCGACGGCTTCGCAAGGATGCTGAGCTAGGAATGTTAAAGCTAAGAAGCTGATGAAACGCCCTACACGTGATTGGTCTGAACAAAAACGTCTTGTAAAAGTCCAAACTCCAGAAAACTATAATAACAAAAGACAAAATAAGAGGCCCAACACTCAAAACGTAAAAAGAGCAAGCGTAAACCAAAAAAAAATCACCTGCCACGTGTCTAATTTTGCCAATGCTAAAACGATGATGTGGAGGAAGGAGGAGAGAGACAACTCTCCTTTATTGTCTCTCTCCTTTATTGTATAAGATACATTCATATTACATTTAACGATTAACTATTTGTAATATATGCAATCATGATGAATAACTTCACAGATAAAATTTTCAAGTGTAGATTTCCCTTTAATATTGAGGCTTCGAATGTTTACAACCGCTTAACCGCAGTTAACAGCAACAAAAATCTCTACATATACAATATATCTATATGTTTTTATAACTGTTAAAACCGCTTTAGTTGAACCGTTTATCCTGCACCGCTTAAACCGCAATCACACCATTTGGAGCCTGAGATTGATGGACGGTTCAACATGTATTGATCTTAATGGACATATCACAACAAACGACTCTACTTGTAGCATTCTGGATCTAGAACTTTTGGTAAGGTTTCATGATTTTCATTTTATAATCTGCAACTGCAAGTAATTGATTCTTCTGAAAACCGAATCCCCGACCTAATGTAGAAATCGTTAAACATTGATTACTATGCATTTCACAAATCATTGAAGCGATTAGGCCAATCTTCTTTTTTCTTCTTCTTTATTTTACAAATACAGAAAAACTACAAATGTAGATACTCAATTGTGACTTTGCATTCTATTTTTGAATAGAAAACAGGTCACTTGAGTTATAATAACCATAAAGCTACCAATATCAAAGTTGTATTTTTCGACTAATAACGTCATCTCAAATTTTATTATACGTTGGTTGTGCATAAAAATGAATAAAAAGAGCACCACTATCCAGTATCCAATCCACTTATAAGTGGGCGTCTTGTGACCCACAAAAAAAACGTGGTCCCCACTTAATGACGTGGCTATTCTCTACATACAACACACCGTAACGTCTCTCTTCTCTCTCTCTCTGTTTCGGCATTTACACAAGAATCTCTGAAGATTGTTTCTGCTATCGTCTTTTAGATTTTCGATCTTGGTACCCATCCATGACGAACACAGATGAATCGGAGAGCTGCGGCAGCAGAGCCGTTGTGGCTTCGCCGTCGCAGGAAAACCCTAGACACTACCGGATGAAACTCGATGTCTACGGCGAAATCTTACAGCGGCTCCAGGAATCTAACTACGAGGAAGCTGCTCTTCCTGATTTCGAGGATCAGCTTTGGCAACATTTCAATCGTCTTCCTGCTCGGTAAAATCTTCTTCTTCTTTGATTCAACTGTTTCATTAGGGTTTTGTTATCTATCGGCTTGATCAATTGGATTAAATTTTCGTTCTAGGGTTTGTATATGTTCATCGAACAAAATCTCAATTGAATCAAGTCTTTTGGTTTGTTTTAGTAATGTTTATTTAATTAAACCGGGGCCTCTAGCTCTGGTCGTAAAAGATACTTGGCTGAGGTATCCGCCATCACGAGTTCCTGCTACTGGGATTTAAAATTTGGACATCGCCGGCAACACAGATTAGTCTTTTGGGCCTAGGAATAGTTGGGGGAAACTTTGTATAATTCAAAAAAAAAATGTTTATTTAATTGTTTTGGCATTTTTATCTTTTGAGTGTTTCCAGATATGCTCTGGATGTTAAAGTTGAGAGAGCAGAAGATGTTCTCACACATCAGAGATTACTGAAGCTGGCGGAAGATCCTGCAACTAGGCCTGTGTTTGATGTTCATAGTGTACAGGTGATCAAATTGAGTTCTCAGTGATAATGAAAAGCTTTTGTAAGAATTCTTTTTTTTTTGTGTTTTAATTGGTTTTATCTGGTCAGGTTGCTCCCAGAAACTCTGCTGAGTCAGACCCTGCTTTGGAGGAAGATGCTCAAAGCTCTAGCCACACAAGCGGCCAGGGGTTAGGGATTTTCTATCGAACTCAGTTCCATTTTCAGCTTCCTGCTTTCTTTTTTTTAACAGTACCATTTCTTCTTGTTTATAGGGTTCTTGCACCTCCAACTTTTGGCTCTTCTCCAAATTTTGAGGCGATTACTCTTGGAAATAAAATTGTTGAAGATGTTGATAGTGCTGTTAATGCAACTCTTACTACTCGGTGCGATTTCTTGTTAAATTTTTGTTTCTCTGAATCGTGTTTTTCATTATGTTATTGTACTCATTCTTAACTTATTTTGCTGCCTATTTCGCAGACCGATGCATGAGATCACCTTTTCAACCATCGACAAGCCTAAACTCCTTAGTCAGGTTGGTGGTTCTTCGTTTAACATCAGTAAAATTTTGCCACGACATCTTGTTTCTCAAGCTCATCAACTTTGCTACAATTTTGATGCTTCGGTACAGACTGTCTTGTATGGGATGGTTTCCCTTTCATTTTTTCGACAAACCAAATGGTTTTCTGTTTCAGCTTACTTCTCTGCTTGGTGAGCTTGGATTGAATATTCAAGAGGCTCATGCTTTCTCCACTGTCGATGGTTTTTCTTTGGATGTTTTTGTTGTCGATGGTTGGTCTCAGGAGGTATGATTTTAGCCTTTTGAAATACTACTTTTTACGTAGTGAATGCCTTTAGACAGATCTCAAGTACTTAAAGCTATTATGTCTATTATCAGTAAACTTGTTGATAGACTTGAGCAACTTTGGAATTGTAGGAAACAGATGGTTTAAAAGATGCATTAAGCAAGGAGATTCTGAAGCTCAAGGTATTTTCCATATCCTAATTTTGTGACAATTTCTTATGTTTATGAGATAAAAGATGCAACGCTATGCATGCGTACCTTAGTGTGACGCTGTACCTATATCTTGATGCTATGTTTTGCTTCAAACGTTTGAGAATTGCTTTTTGCTGGCTATGTTCAACAGGATCAACCTGGTTCTAAACAGAAATCTATTGCTTTCTTTGAGCATGACAAATCTAGCAACGAGCTGATACCCGCCTGCATTGAAATACCCACGGATGGAACTGACGAATGGGAGATTGACGTGAAACAGCTCAAAATTGAAAAGAAAGTGGCATCTGGTTCATATGGGGATCTGTGAGTTTGTTGTTCTGTAAGCTGGTTTTACAAAGCTGTAATTTTTTGTTTCGAAGTTTCAGTAATATGTTTTTTTTATGACTATGCAGGCATAAAGGCACTTATTGCAGTCAGGAAGTGGCTATCAAATTCCTCAAGCCTGAGCGGGTAAACACGGAGATACTTAGAGAATTTTCTCAAGAAGTTTATATTATGAGGTCGGTTCAAATAATTCTAATAATACTGTTGAATGCGTAGTAGCTTAAGCTGATATTCTACTGCGGAATCCAGTTCGTAGTTCTGTACATAAACATGAGTTAGTGACTCCTTTCGTTACGTTTATATTCAGGAGCAGGCTTGAATTTTGACAGTCTTTGTAACCAACATGCATGATTCAGTGTTCTCAGTGTCAATTTGTGACCCATATATTTACTGTCTGTAGGAAAGTCCGCCATAAAAACGTTGTCCAGTTTTTGGGTGCATGCACACGATCTCCCACCCTCTGTATTGTGACTGGTAAGATTTTAATAGATTTGAGTTGTAATTCACAAAGACATGTCATTTGAGTTGAGGGTTCATCTTTGTGACAGAGTTTATGGCTCGGGGGAGCATTTATGATTTCTTGCACAAACAGAAATGCGCTTTCAAACTTCAAACTTTGCTTAAAGTTGCACTTGACGTTGCAAAAGGGATGTGCTATCTTCATCAAAACAATATCATTCACAGGGATCTTAAGACTGCAAATCTTCTTATGGATGAACATGGAGTAAGATTTTTGAATCTTAGTGTAGTTAACAATCGTGTCTTTATATTTTCTCTCTGCGAACTTGTTTTGTTTCTACTAGAAGCAAGATCCTCTGGGGTTCTAAACTTGGGATAATTTTGAGCAGCTTGTCAAGGTTGCTGATTTTGGAGTTGCCAGAGTACAGATTGAGTCAGGGGTCATGACAGCCGAAACAGGGACTTATCGATGGATGGCTCCAGAGGTATGTTGATCCTAGTATATGAAACTTTTTACATCAGTCTATGGCTCTCTCTTCTGTTTATCTTTCGCTTCTGAAATCCAGGTCATTGAACACAAGCCTTACAGTCACAAAGCTGACGTGTTCAGTTATGCGATAGTGCTATGGGAACTTTTGACTGGTGATGTAAGTATCTGCTTACAAATCTTTCTCTAAGTCTGTCTTTCACGCTAGTTAAAGATACTGAGGTGTATTGTGTATTTGTAAATGGAAACAGATACCATATGCTTTTTTGACTCCACTACAAGCGGCTGTTGGCGTTGTTCAAAAGGTATTGTAACGTTGCGTACTATTTTTATTTTTATCTTCCTCAAGAGAAGAGGCTTAATTGAAACCCTTTTTTGTTTTGTTATCAGGGCCTTAGACCAAAAATTCCAAAGAAGACACACCCAAGAGTGAAGGGACTTCTAGAGAGATGCTGGCAGCAAGAGCCGAAGGAAAGGCCAGACTTTGAGGAAATCATAGAAATGCTTCAACAGATAATGACTGAAGTAAACGTCGTACCATGATGATCCCCTTAGAAGGCGAGATTTCTCTGAGAAGGATGTGGTGGTGAAAACAAGCAGGTTGGAGATGAAGACCCAGGCAAGCCTTCAAAAAAGCCACGTTACTAGTTCTGATCAGTAATATAACTCACTCATTCACTCTCTTACATTTTGATCGTACAGTTTTCTCTATTTTTTTCTTTTAGTTGGTTGGTGTGGCTTAAATGGGGAGGACCTTGTTTTGACCGTATAGTCCAGTGTTTTCTCCTTTTAGTTGCTCTTTGATGATTCCTTTCTACGTAGAACCTTCCCAGCACTTTATTTATCTTTTATAAAAAAAGAGAAAGTTTGCATATTCATCTGACAAAAACATTTCATTTAAGTATTTTTATGAGCAAATATTGTTGTGGATGTTACATACATTACCACTCATGTCTGCCGCTTACACATCCTACTTAAGCTTGAACAAGACCACGCTCGTTCATGATGAGGATAGAAACACCATGAAATGAATCGGTTTTATTCTAATGGAAAAATTGAGGCCCTTGGGTACGGTTTGGAAATTTTCTGATCCCGAGACTCCAGTTGAAACCGGTCTGAAGTTTGGCATCTTCTTCCATGGGTGATGCTTCAGGGACATTTACTAGCTGGAGAAGAACGGTTTTGGACTGAGCTTGATGGAGTTGCTAAAGTATGGCATGAGATAAACGTCCTTCTCAAAAACAAAATTCCTTGAGCATATCTACGAAACTAGTAGCTAAAACACTAAGACTCAACCAACTTGGATTTGAGGAATGAAGTAGATAGTTCTGCAAACCAACATCAAGACTCGTTTCAACATAAATACAATTTCTCAAAAGCTTGCTAACGAAGATTAAGACCCTTTGTTTCCGGTTCTATTCATGAAGGTAACTTTATCAATGTTAGAATATCTTTTAGTTTTTTTTATTTGATTAATTTTGTATCTCTTTTAATTCTCAGACTAGGTAATAACCCACGCCTTCCGCATTATTAATTTTGTTATTTTTTAAAATAAAAAGATATTAGATCTGTTTAATCTGAATATTCAATTTTATATTATTTTTTCGGTTTTTAATCTCTTAAAACATAACAACCATTCTAAATCCATATTTATTTTGGTTTGGTCGGTTAAAAACTTAAAATGCTTGAAGTTTTTTATTTTTTCGGTGATAACCAAATTTTTATATTATTTGTTTGGTTTCATGTTATATGAACTTTAGACAATTATGATGTCAAACCAGTGATTTCATATTATAAATTCAAATCGAATCAAGATATTAGTTGAAGAAAAAGAAAAAAAATACTAAGATAAATCATTTGGTCGATGATGAAAGGAATCAACTTCAAAGAGAACTGAGGATGTGTGAAGATTTAGTTATATATGTTATTACGTCGATGTGCACATATATGTGTATGTAAAAGAATATAAAAGTGAATGATAAATATTTTGTTAATTAACTTTAAAGATATTTTTGCTTAAAATAACACATGAAAGATAAATTTTTTAAATAAAACTAAGTAAAAATAAAATAAGCTTAGACATTAGTGATTTTTTTGCAAATTGTCTTTCTATATAAAATCTTTGTATAACCTGTAGAATCTTACATGTGAATTTTATATTGATAAACTCTGTAAAGTAGTACATAATGTGAATACATTTATGTAAAGTTTGGATGAGAAGCTTTATACACGTGACAAATCAGCATACTCATTTTTAAATCGTTATCGTTGTAAAGCTACCATGTGGCGAAAATAATGTGAACACATTAATATCAAATGTTTTTTTAATATATAAGAGATTTAAATTATTTAGTTGGGATATGAATATCTTAAGATTATCTTCACCATTAATATGTACTTATCACTAAGGGATAAGAGCAGATATCCTACGACTTTAGCTAAATCATAAAATCAAATTGGGACTTGGATATCAAGTATTCTCCTTGGCCTAGGTCAAAAAGCTAGAAACTTGAAAAAAAAGGTAATATGGATCCGATGGAATCTGAATTGCACAATGGCTTTGCTACCTCTGACGGTAACTCCGCCTACGACGACAATGGATGGAAGGAAGTGGTGGAGTACAATGGCTTTCAGACATCTGACGCTAACCATCACGAGTACAATGAATGGAAGGAAGTCGTGTACAGTAGTAAGCGCAGCCAGAAGCAAAAACCGGCGGATCAGGCAGCGAACGGTGACGTTTCCGACAAGATTGTTCCTGACGGAGACAAGCAAGCTGAGGATCAAAGACGAGCGGTCAAGTTGGTTGCTGCTGATGTGGAGGAAGAACAGAATGGATCCCGTGTCGCGAGGGATGAGAACGTGAAGGCTGAGGAAACTAAAAAACCGAAACTAAGGAAGAAGAAGAACAACAAGAAGAAGAATACAAAAGTATCTCTGTCCGAAGCTGCGGCAAAGATCGATCCTTCACATCTTTCGGAGTTCCTTGTAAAACAAGCATTGGTAAGTGCATGCGTTCAAAACAGGATGATGAGCCCACAAAATCAAAAGTCAACTTTTTGTTTTGTTTTTTTAATATGTTACTTAGGAACCTGGTACGAGTCAGCTAGTGGAATTTCTCGAGTACTTTGAGACAGCATTTTCCCAAGTATCATCTGTTCAGTTTCCATGGATGGAGATGTTCAATAACAATTGTCCTTTGTCCACAGTGATCGATGTAAGCTGTTTCTCTTGCTTTTTTTTTTATTTTCTTTTGTGTGATTTTTAATTATCTTTTTTTTTTATATATAACCAAACAGGTTCCATTATCTTATATTCCTGAACCTGTCTACAAAGCATCAGCCGATTGGATAGACCAGATTCCAGACATGAAAGTCTCTAACTTTGTGAAGTGGGCCTCTAAGAACATTCGCACTGATTTGGCAGAAGAAGAAGAAGTCATCATAGACTGTGAGAAGGATGAGTTGCATGAAAAGGTAAAAAAACCTTTTATTGAACTGTAAGTCTCACTTATATCTCTGTGATTGCTTCAGTTATGTTATGTTTTTATGATCAGGTGGCGTTATACGTTGCATTAGCAATGGTGTTACGTATGAAACCTCATTCTTTGATTGGTTTATTACCTGCTATGTGGACGGATATTTCGGCTAAGTATCGAAAACTAGACGAGGTTCCACTTACAGTTTGGATGATGGCTCAGGTTCGTGTCATATACTTTATTTTTTAAAAGGACCAAGAATTTTCGAAATTTGTGTGTGTTTAACTTTAAAACGTGGATAGGCCTCCCAAGGTGATTTATCTGTAGGCTTGTATTCATGGGCGCATAACTTGTTACCACTAGTGGCTGATAAGAAGTGCAACTCTCAGTCCAGGGATTACATTCTGCAACTGGTTGAGAAGTAAGTTTGGATTGTTTTCTTGGTATCTCCTCTTCTATTTATTTTATTATGTGACATTCATCTAATCTTTGTCTTATCAGCATTTTGTCAAATCCTGAGGCTAGTACCATACTCATGAATGGGACTCTCAGTGATGGAAAGAGAAGGATTCCACCTCATGTATTTGAGGGCTTGCTTCGGCTTACATTCCCTGCTTCATCCGCAAGAGTAGAGGATACAGAGAGGTTTGAGTCAATCTACCCCTTTTTGAAAGAAGTGGCTCTTGCCGGTGCACCAGGAAGCGAGACGATGAAACAGATATTCACTTCTACTCTGAAGTTAGCTGGGGAAGGAAATGCTATTTTAGCCGATGAAGCTACATCAATCGCTATCTGGCTGTTGGCCGAAGACGCTGATTGCTTCAACCTGTGGGACAGTATCTATGAGGAGAATCTTGAAGCTAGTGTTGCTCTTCTTAAGAAGCTTGTAGACGAATGGAAGGATCATTCTCTCAAACTATCATCATCACCAGGTGATATCATCACTCTCAAACGAACTATCAAGAGCTTCAGGAAAAAGAATGTAAAAGCCATCATTGAAGGAAGAGCCAATGCTTCTCTTTACATAGAAGCTGACAAGTCACTGAAAGTGATCAGGGGAAGACTCTCCCGTGGAAGTGGCTGCCTTATATGTACAGCCATTACTGCTGTGCTTCTAGCTGCTGGAGGAGCTGCTGCTGCGATATCAACGGGTTCGTTTTTATGATCAGGAAAGTTGAGATTTGAGAGACTAAAAATAGCTCGCAAGTTTGAACATATTTGTTCTTTTTAGACTTTTTTAATAAGAATTCTTTCTAGACTTGTTTAATTTATGTCCAGATAAATTATTTCTTCTTTTCTTTTATAGTGAGTGACATGAAATTTTTTTTCTCTATTATATGCTTTGAGTTTGGAAATCAAGTTTTGCAGCAAGGAAGGTAACATTAAGCATTTCCAACTCTTATCTATAAAATGCATATCTACAAATCTGTTATTTCAATGGCTTATATTTATGAAAGTATTTGTCTTACTTTTGCATCCGAAGAAGTACAGAAACATAGAAAGAAGAAGACAAAGGACAAACCAAACAAACAAAAGAGCTTTCTCTGCAACAAACTTAGAACAAGAGCAGAAGCGTAAAGAATATGAAAACAAGTGGTATATTTAATTCTTCTCTTATGTTACTCTTTAAATATCCTTATTTTGTTTTTGTAGCTTTGAAGAAATCATATATCATTGCTATCAAATAATAATGTGATGCCACTATACCGAGTAAAAAGAAAATCAACAACTATGGTGATGCAACTTGGGGTATTTAGAAATTTGCATGTTATGGTTTGATTGTTTCACAAATCTGGTTTTATAACAGATCATATTTGACTATCTTACAATTCTCTTCTTCTTTTTTTGTAAGTTATTATAAATTCTTAAGCAAAAAAGTTATTGTAAATTCAATTTTGATTAAAAGCAAGAAATAAAGAACACTATAATTTTATTTTCTTATAGAATTTGAATGCAAGCAGAAATTGATCGTGCAACACGGAGTGAATTACTAGTATATATTAAATAATTATATCTGCTCATTCTTGTACTGCTAAATATATATTTGTTCCACTCAATCCGTTTAGTCTACTAGATTAGCATTGCCGGATCAGTATTGCTTGATCTGTTAGATCCGCAATGATTAATGTATCTTTTTCCATTCCGAGCATCAATTCTTTACGGACATCACCTGGCGAAAAGGTTTGGAAAAAGTGAGTATTTGGGAATATAATTGTTCACTAGACACTCTCGGTGATTTTTTCATGTTACATCCAGTGATTCAAATTGGTAATATCATCACTAAGTGATACCAAAACGTGTGATCGAAAGATTGCTATATATTTGATAAAATATTTCTATAAATATAATTAACTAAACTAGCGTTTACAAAATCTTATGAGTATAGTATGTAACCCTCCGGCAATTCCTCTAAAATCAGATGCCCACAAAGATTACAATATTACATACATATACATCTACAGGGGCGAAGCTAGTACAGCCACTATGGGGGCACATGCACCCATAATATTATTAATAATAGCTATTTAGTACGCAAACGTTCAACAAAAACCAGTTAGTTGTGATGGTTTAATGCATAAGTGCACCCCCCTCAGAATCTCAGTTTCGATTCCCTCTTAGCCCATCTAAATTTTGTATATCTTATGCACCCGTTAGAAAATGATCCTGGTTTCGCCCCTGTACATCTATTGAGAAATGATGTTGAGAAGCGAGGTCCGTGTTCTAATCAACCTTCGAAACAAACCTTCTAAACTTTTCTCAAATCTCCCAGTCCACACCTCAAGGTCCTCAAGCTTCCTATGAAGTTCCTCTTGAGAGCAAGAATCTCCAGATATAGCTGAATCTACATCATCCAACTCGTTTTTGACTATCTTATCGTAATCATGAAACTTCTTCTTCATGAGGACCAAAGCCAACTTGCTCCTTATGTCGTTTCCGTTTTCTCGACCCGACAAGAACTCCAAGAACGACTTCAAGGCCGAAACCGTCATCGAGACAACACGTCTCATAGCGTGATTCACGGCAAGGAAATGAACATCACGGTCTTGATCAAGATCATTATCTCTCATCACTAACCCTACATTAATGTTCTTCAAGGATCCAAGAAGTTTTCTCGCTTCTTTCTTCATGTTCTTCCTAAACCCGACATAGTCCGAGAAGTCGACATATTGCCTTCTCCTAGCGCAAATTTGAAGACCAAGAACATGCTCATGAGTCTCAACCATGAGATCTCTTGAGGCGTTGCATATATCCATTAGCCTCAACGACCCATCAAGCATTTCCTCCATAAACTCTCCCTTCATCTTCTTCCTCTCAGCATTAAACGACAGCACATTTCGTGTGGAACCCATCTTCAGACACTCCTCCGTACACTCGTACAGATCCTCCAACCCCACTAAACCGGAGTTAACCGATTCAGATGACGTTACTGTCTTCGTGTTCATAGTGATAAGAAATTTGTCTAGCGATTCCTCAATCGCTGCAGTGCTGGGATGAGATCTTGAAGGTAAACTTATCGATCTTACATGATTCTTGATGATCTTCATTGCCATATTTGTTTTTTTTTCTTGTTGTTGAGCTTTGTTTCTCTATACTGATTTTATTCAACGAGCTCTATTTATATCCTAGGGATTTGTAACGTATGTTACGTCTACCAACAAAACTTCAACAACAATAAGATTTTTTTAATATTTTAATTTTGTGAGTCTGAGTTGTCATGTCTTTTTGTATAAATTCGTTTGTCAAATTATGCGTAATAGTTTGGCCACAAAACTTATGACTCATCGTCTGGTGTGCTTCCAGTTTTGCCACATAATTAATGTTCTAGTCGATTTTGAAACTACAATAATATCAACGGTCTATAGATTGTCTGGGTAGGTGAAGAAATCCAGATCTTCCTCAACCATATTATTCCCGTCCCATCCTCCCTAGGTTGTCTGTTACGTTCTTCTATAGTTTAATATAAAGTTTCTGAATATGATGATTAGCTTCAGAGTCTCACTTTACGACACGTGGAAGAGAAACGATCTTTTTGCTGTTGATTACTTGATTGTATCCACATTTGGTTGATTTCTTGATTTTCCGAAGAAGAAAAACACTGCAACGTGTAGTCATTTGATTAATGGGTCTGGCACATGCTCCAGCAATAAAAGATCATTGTCGATATTTGTAATTTAGAAAAATCGTATAAAGTATCAGCAAAACCCATGTTGTTATTAGCCGTTATAGTTACATAATGAAATACTAATGCAAAATGATTTTTTGATGTAAATATTAGATGTAATAATGTCAAAACTTTTGGTTTTATCCTTTGTCTAATATTTGTGTAGTTCACAAAAGGGGAGCTGCACTTGCACCTAATGTTTTTTTTTGTAACTGAACTTGCACCTAATGTTTTCTGCATAATTAGTGTTATTTAAGAATATTGTAAATGTATGCTGCCATTCATACTTTGTTTTTTTTTTGGTTCTTAGTCTTCTGCTTTGGAATTAATCAAAGTCCTAAAACTCAGAATTATTTTGTCCCCAAGCCTTTTTGTTTATATAATTAGTACAACTCAAAATTTATAGTAGTATGTAAAAACTTTTAATACTTTTCATCAAGTGACTTTAATTTAAAATGATATATTATAATTAATATGCTCATAAATTGAACCAATTTTCTTTTTAGTTATTTTTAGAGGGTTTCAGATGTTCAAAATTTTCCTAGTTTCTTCATGTTGTCTTATCAGAATTTTTTTTCTTATTTACATATTTCCTCCATTTCACAAAGAATATCATTTTGACAATTTTTTCTTGCTAAACAAAAAATGTCATTTTAAAATTCCAAATGTATTTTATACTTATTTTTAGCTAATATTTATTATAAATTACATTAATCTTCAATGATTAATTAAATATATATAATTAATAAGAATATAAATGCGTTACAATTATTTTCTTAGTTTATATTAAAATATCAAAGTAATATTCTTTATGAAACGGAGAAAATAAGATTTTAAATTATCATTTTAACGTTAATGGAGTGTTTTTTGACGTCAAGTGAGTCTTGTTGTTTAAAAGCCGCACTATTATTGTTGGGGTTTTTGCCAAAACTAACCCATAACTTGATTTTAATTCCAAACCTATACCCAAACTTGAATCAAATGCAAAACTAACCTAAAAGCCTAGTGAAATTACAGCTCAGCCCCTTGTGACCAAACAAAAAAAACATAAGCCATTTTTACGAATATAGCCCCAGTAAATCGTCTGAGTCGTCTGAGATGTTGGAAGTCGTCTGGACGACTGAAGTGTAAGTCGTCTGGACGACTGAAGTGTAAGTCGTCTGGTACCAGTTTATTTTAAAAATAATTTATAAATCTTGTAAAAAAATATTTTGATGCGTAAAATATAAAAATCAAGTAATTATAAACAGTTTTAACTAATATAAATTAAGATATGATAAAATTGATTTGTTTTGAAGATAGATGAGTGAAAGTAGTGAATCATGAAATACTTTGGTTTAAGAGTTTGGCAAACATATGTTGTAGTATTGTATGTATTGTTAGGGTTAGATTTCGGAAAACTAAAATATTTTTTTCAAAAATTAGTTTTCACCTATATGTGTTTATTTTTGTGTATAGTAAACACTTTTCAAGTTTGATTTGGTTTTATGAAGTGTTTAATTAGATAATTAAGTTTAGGGGTTATGTTTAGGGTGTGGACGACTTATATTTCAGTCGTCTGTTGAATAATCTACCCGGACGACATATATTTCAGTCGTCCAGACGACTTACTTGTAAGTCGTCTGGGAAGTCTTCTATTTTAGTTTCCCGCTAAAAATATTTAATTTCCCGCTAAAAATATTAAACTCTTCTGGACGACTTACATGTAAGTCGTCTGTTTTAATTTCTTCACCAGACGACTGAAATGTAAGTCGTCCAGGAAGTCGTCTGAGTCAAAAATATTTAATCTAATTGGATTTTTTGTCTCCCTATAAAAAGAAAAATTTACACATTCTCTCTCCTCCTCTCAAATGGCTGCAACAAAAATGTAATGTTCATCATTCTAAAACTCTCCAACCTCTCTCTAATCTCTTTGACTTGAAAACACCAAACTTTATATGAATTTTTCAGTTTTGTCTCATGTATTTCTTACTAATCTATCTCTTTTGCAGGTTTTTAATCAAATGGTACTCATCTTCCACTAATTTAGAGGTAGATCTATTAATTTTAGATATGTATTTTTGTGTGTTCTATAAATGTAGATTTATCTAATCTTTCACTCATTTTCTCAATTTTTAAGTCATTTGAACGTTTTTGGATATGCAGGTTTTTCAGATCTAGATTTGATGTGCAGGTTTTTCAGATCTGGAAGACTTCTCGGACGACTTACCTGTTAGTTGTCTGGAAGTCGTCTGGAAGTCGTCTGGACTTCTTGGAAGTCTTCTGACAAAGTCGTCTGGACTTCCAGGAAGTCGTCTGGACTTCCAGGAAGTCGTCTGGACTTCCAGGAAGTCGTCTGGACTTCTAGGAAGTCGTCTGGACTTCTAGGAAGTCGTCTGGATTTTTCTGAGCGTTTTGGTAAGTTCTTATGTCTGATTTTTCTTCATTTGGTAACTTCTTGTTGTATAAAGTTCTTACTTTTTTCCCAAACTAAAACTCTCCAAACCCACTCTAATCTCTTTGACTTGAAAACACCAAACTTTATATGAATTTTTCAATTTTGTCTCATGTCTTTGTTACTAATCTATTTTTTTTTTTTTGCAGGTTTTTAATTAGATGGTACTCATCTTCCACTAATTTAAAGGTAGATCTTTTATTTTTAGATATGTAATTTTGTGTGTTCTGTAAAGGTAGATTTATCTAATCTTCCATTCATTTTTTCTGTTTTTAAGCCATTTGAACGTTTTTGAATATGCAGGTTTTCCAGATCTGGATTTAATATGCAGGTTTTTCAGATCTGGAAGACTTCTGGGACGACTTACTTGTTAGTCGTCTGGAAGTCGTCTGGAAGTCGTCTGGACTTCCTAAAAGTCGTCTTGACTTCCTGTAAAGTCGTCTGGAAGTCGTCTGAACTTCCTAAAAGTCTTCTGGCAAAGTCGTCTGAACTTCCTGGAAGTCGTCTGGACTTCTTAGAAGTCGTCTGGACTTCTTAAAAGTTGTCTGGTCTTGTCTACTCAAGTGGAATCCAAGCTTGTCTTTGTAGATGAATGATCTATAATAGTTTTGTTTGTGGTCTGTTTTGTGAATTGCATGTATACTCTTTTAGTTGTGAATTTTTTGTAAAATCAGTAATAATGTTTTCCAAGATGTATTAAATGTGCTAACAATGTGTTTACACATTTACAAATCAATGAAATAATAGACTTCAGTAGCCTTTTTCTTATCTTTGGATCTCTCATATGCAATAATAAACTCCAATGGCCTTTTTCTCATCTTAATAAACAAGAATGTTGGTAAGAGATGGAAACAAATAATAGTAACTAGTCAAAACATATCATATTTTTTATAAGTTTGCATTGAAAAACTTAGTCAAATTTAGTAAAACTAAGGGAGAGAACATATTTTGTAAATATGAGTTTTACATATCTTGAAGTTACTTATCACTCTTAAAAATACAAGTTATTCAAAAACTAACGTAAAAGACTTAAAACTAGTGGAGAAGACGCGGACGACTTCAATCTAAGTTGTCTAGACGACTAAACTATATGTCGTCTGGTCAACGCAAATGTTATTTTTGCAATTGACTTTGAAATCTGTTATTTCGGACGACTGAAAGTTAACTCGTCTACTATTGTTTGGTTAAAAAAAAACTCCAAAAAAGCTAGACGACTTACATTTCAGTCGTCAGAGGTTAGTTTTGCATTTGACTGGATTATTTCAGAATTTGACTTTTTGGACGACTTACATTTCAGTCGTCTAGTGAAAATTAAAATAATAATATTTTTTTAAAAGTAGACGACTTACAGTTAAGTCGTCATAGGTTAGTTTTGCAATTGAAAAAAAAAACTTCAAGATTTAATTATATACAGACGACTTATAATTCAGTCGTCCACGAGACGACTGAAATGTAAGTCGTCCAGGATTTATGAGGTTTGACCAGAATCTCGGAAAAAAGTCCTAGACGACTTACAATTAAGTCGTCTGGTGGACGACTGAATTATAAGTCGTCTGTGTTTAATTAAATCTTGAAGTTTTTTTTTTCAATTGCAAAACTAACCTATGACTACTTAATTGTAAGTCGTTTACTTTAAAAAAAATATTATTATTTTAATTTTCGCCAGACGACTGAAATGTAAGTCGTCTGGGGAAGTCAAACTTCTGAAATTATCCAGTCAAATGCAAAACTAACCTATGACGACTGAAATGTAAGTCGTCTAGGTTCTTTGGAATTTTTTTTGAAACCAAACAATAGTAGACGACTTAACTTTCAGTCGTCTCAGGTTACAGATTTCAAAGTCAATTGCAAAAATAACCTCTGCGTTGACCAGACGACTTCCAGGTAAGTCGTCTACAGCCAGACGACTGAAAGGTAAGTCATCTACAGCGAGACGACTTCCCAAGTAAGTCGTCTGACGAACAGATCTGGAAAAAAACTCGATGTCATACCTTAAATTGGTGAGATAAGTTCCTTAGCATACATAAGGCTTCTCCAAGCACACAGAATCACAAACGAAAGTCACCCATCCATAATCGTTAGCTTCTATGACTTTATGAACCATAAAAATTTTAGAATCAAAATCTTGGGTTTTTTTAGCTCATTGTGGAGAGAAAGTGAGAGATATGTTGTGTTTAGTTCACAAGAATGGAAAAAGAAGAAGGGTAAATCGATTTTTGGAGCATTAAGAGCTTCAAATTGGTTGTTCATGGTGGTTGTGGTATTGATGACAATGGCAATCTTGTAATTACTTGAAGATGATGAGGGTGAGAGAGTAAAAATGTCATTTTCGAAAAAAAAAAAAAAAAAATTGATGGCATTTTCGTAAATTATATGAACTTGTGGGGTGAATAGGGCAAAACTAATTTTCAAAAAAAAGGGAGGTTAGTTTTGTGTTTGACTTTAAGTTGTAGGTCAATTTTGCAAAAATCCCATTATTGTTTTAGTTTTTTTGTAAATCTTATATAAAGTCACCAATTATTGCATGCGTCCGTCGACCAAAAACACTGCATGCCTCCAACGAAATTTCAATCATGCTACGTACATTGTATAAGGTATAGATCTCCAAAAATATTAGCTTCTAAATTCTAAGGTTTTCCTGTGGCGCCATGTCAGGTGTGTAGTGGTTCCAAAACGAAATTTTCTTCAACCAGGAAAAAAATAAATAAAGAAAGAAAATGAACAATTTGGAATATAACAGAAGTTTATTTACAAATCAATACTCCCTCAATTTTATAAGATAAATATTCTGAAAAAAATTGTTTAAATAAGATAGTATTTTTAAAAAAATTCTGTATACCTTTTACTGATGAATAATAGTAAACTAGATTATAATATGTGCAACAACACGACTATTATTTTAAATTGATTAAACAAATTTTATAAATTAATTGAATGTTGTTCAGTGTTAAGAGAGATTTTAGTTGTATAATATTTATCTTAGAGAAATTTCTGAGATTTATAATTTTTTTATTACAAAATAGTCTTCAACGAAGAAAATGATCAAAAAAAGTTTTATTAACGGACAAAAATATATTTATAGCCTAGGATTAACTAATCTAGACCTATAGTTTAGAGTTAAGAGGTGAGAT
This sequence comes from Brassica rapa, assembly GCF_000309985.2. Lineage (NCBI taxonomy): Eukaryota > Viridiplantae > Streptophyta > Magnoliopsida > Brassicales > Brassicaceae > Brassica > Brassica rapa. Next base: position 6,338,919 of record NC_024803.2, on the reverse strand, counting down.
TTTGAGGACAGAGTTTCAAATTTTAGAAAATTAAAAATTAAATTTTCAAAATAAAAAAAGGCTATTTTGGTCATTTTCCTTATTTAGGGATATTTTGTGACAAAAACTTAAAAATGACTATTTGAAAGAATTTAAATTTATTTTATGTGGCTTAATTAACATTATTATAATTGTTTTATATAATTTATTTTGCTAATAATTTGGTTAGTAGTATAATCTTTTTTTGTCATCCGATTAATATTATAATCAGTTTAATATTTTTTTTATAATTAGTGTTAAGCATTTATATCCAGATACAATATATATTTGAACATTTTCATAATTATTTTTGTTATTATATTTATTGTACAATGTACTTATTTTTAATATTTATATATATATATATTTTTATGTAATAGCTATTATTGAATTATTATGTTACTTAAATAAAATATACTTCATCTGTTCCAAAATAGTTGATGTTTTGGTTGAATGCACAAGAATTAAGACATACACTTTAACCTAAAAAGTAGCATTAAAATATAAACTAAAACTAATTCAACCAATCATAAAAAAAAACACTATAAAACATCATTGGTCATGCAACTTTCAATAAAACTAAAAATAATATAAAATATCAAAACATTATGTATTTTAAAATAATCAAAAACACTGTAATATATATATATATATATATATATATATATATATATATATATATTATTTTTTGAAACATAGGGAGTATAATGGTTTATTAGATTGTAGATTAGTGCAAACAAAAATAGCTGATGTTGCTAACGTATAGAAATATGAATACATTTTTGTGTTCATATATATCATATTAAAAACACTTCATATAAATATTCTTATTGTCTATATATTTCAGTTATAACATAAAATTAAGATTTTTAATTGATTAAAATGTATGTAAATTTTATTCAGGTAGCTACATAATATTCTATAACTTTATTTGCATATATGTATTTTATAAAATCATTCTAATTTGTTTGAAAAGAATTGACCCAACAAAAACAGATATGAATATAAGTAGAGATTTGGCCCTACAGATTTTGTTAATTATCTATTTCTAAATTGAAGTCCATCATCTATCAGTTTTTTTCACTGGGAACAACAAATAAACGTTCATATAATTCTTTTGTGTTTTTTTTTTGTTTTTTGCCGTACACACATCACACAGATTATTGTTGTTCCAATCATATAAACTGCTTTAATAGATTTTTAAAGTGAGGGAACATCGTTTTTTTTTTCAATTTATCGTAGAATGATATATCTCATTTTTATTGGTACTTTTAATCACATTTTTAAATTCAAATCTCCATTTTGTGGTTAGAAAGACCTATTGGATCAAAGAGTTAAGAGTTTTTTTTTCCCTTAAATTCTACTTTCTTGTATCTAGCATTTATGAAGACGATCTCAATGCAAAGTTAATGGATTAATCATTGTATAAAATCTTCAAAACTTAAGTTGATTGAATGTATGGATTTCGTCAATAAACCTATAAATATTATTTGGTCGGGTTTGAAAGAAATTATATTTAAAAATCAAAATTTTTATTTTTTTTTACTTTGATTTTTTTTTTTTAAATAAAAAAAATTAGGGAAGAAATGTAAAATTATTATTTAATAAAGCTATTCAACTTTTATATATACTTTATACATTTCATAAAAAAATAAACGATAAAAATAGGGTTATGAAGTTTACAAACTATCATTTTAAATAACTGAGAAATTTTAAATATATATTTTCTAATACTCTTTCATGAAATCACTTTAAATTTATAATACTATATTTTTAAAATCTACTTAAATCTGATATTTATTTGGATTTGGAATGAATTAATTCTTTCTCAAATTCCTAAACCAACCTTCTTAAAACTGAAATAATTTTGAGCTAGAATAAGAACGGAGAAGAAATTAGGCATCGATAATTTTATATAAGAAGATAGGTTAGTTTGCTCAAAAAAAAAAGAAAAAAAAAGATAGGTTGGATTGAAGTATATTGATCATGTTTATTCATGTGTTCTTTACAATAGTTTTTTTGGTAAAATGTAAATTGTTCTCTACAACAGTTAGGTGTTAATTTTAGTGTTACACATAAGCTCCAATAATACTCAACAAAGATACTGTTTATTGAATGAGCTCATCGTTGATGCTTGGACACTCATATTGCATCCTAATAGACCCTTTTGAAGCTAATGATGCAAGATTATTGTTCGTGTGTCTCCAAAAAATTAGATGCCTTAAGCGAATGTTTATATTTTTTTTTAATTGAGGTCCGGCTATGTGTTAACAAATTATTAGAAACAAATCCAGCAACATCTAGCTCCCTAGTGTATTGTCTCCATTGTTGTCTCTTCTTCATCGCTGGCATTTACTAATATGTATTTTTTTTAAAGATCTAATATGTATTAGAACAAAACATGACAGCTTGTAGAAACTTATACTAAGAGATATATGATGATCTAGTCAAATAAAAAGCTAGGCTAGTGTAGATTAAGAGACCTTTCGCTTACAATATAAGGGTAGAGGAATCTTGTATAGTTGTATTCGTGGACCTCGTGGTACGTATATTTCTTCCTCATGTTTCAATTCTCGTAGCGTTATATTGTTTAATGGGGGAGACCAAAAAATGTTCAACATGACAGAAGAGAAGCAAAACTTAACAAAGAGTTAACTCACCAAATTATTGAGAATTTATATGGGCTTATTTGCCAACTAGCCATATTTCAAATACAAATTAGGTAAATTTCATCAGTGACTACAAATCAAGTATATCTTTTTTTTAACACTGAAGTAACCTTTATCCATGAGTTTCTGGAGATACAAAGATCTCACCATTGGTTCCAAGTAAAACCGAAAAATATGAAAAGACATTAAAAAAATAATAATAGTAACAACAAGCGCAGATACCAGTAGGTAGCGCATAGAATCAGAAGTCGAGACTTGTCCCAGAGCTATCAACATAGCTATCAACGGAGGCAAATGGAAAGAGATGCACCCATCTATTAAGCAGATTCAGCTTCAATATTAATCAAGTATATCATGGGACAAAAAACATATATCAATCAAAGTTCGTTTAATCAGGATTTGTCCAGATGTTCTAACATTTTGGCTATTTCAAAATCAAATTTAGAGTGTGTAAGTTTGAATCAAGGGAAAATGTCGATATGTGACTCAATGAGAATTAATTTGGAAATAAAAGACCACTCAATAATGTTTACATTCCCACTTAATTATAGACAATAATAATTAGTATGTAATAACGACCCAAAGCCAGATTAGTTGCTTGTGGAAATCTGCCAAAAGGAGGGCACTGATTATAAGGATACATTTGCTCATGTTGCTCATGTTTCTTAAAATTGCAGCTGCTATATGTTGGGAAATTCATCAGATGGATAATTCATAATGTATTTTTACAGGGTGATCGTAAAGAAGAAATTTATATACAATTACCTCCTGGTTTTAAATCCAGTGTTCCTACTAAAGTGTGTCGACTTTGAAAGTCACTCTATGTACTCAAACAATCACCTACGTGCTGGTTTGCAAAGCTGAGCAAAACTCTATTGGATTTCGGTTTTGTCCAGAGTTATGAAGACTACTCATAATTTTCCTTTATACGAGGAGATATATGCTTACAATTTTAGTCTATGACGATGATTTATCATTGCTGCAGATGATGTTTCTATTATCAGAGGTTTAAGAACTACTTGAACAAATATTTTAACATGAAGGATTTAGGCAAGGTAAAAAAAAAATGGTTTGGCAATCGCAAGAGGTCCTGAAGGCATCTTTGTTTCTCAGTGAAAGTATGCCTTGGATGTAATTACAGAGTGTGGTCTTCTTGGTGCAAAGCCATCACCTGTCCAAACTGAGTTAAATTATAAGCTTGCTGAATCTGATGGTAAACCACTTGCGGATCCTAGCAAGTATAGGCGTCTGGTCGGCCGTTTACTATACTTTACCTTTACCAGACCTGAGCTTAACTATGTGGTTAAAATTCTTTCTCAATTCATGCAAAAACTACTTGAAGATCATTGGCTTGCTGCCTCAAGGGTCGTCCGGTACTTAAAAGGTAGTCCGAATCAGGGGATAATGTTATCATCCAACCGTGACCTTCAGCTTGCTGCATTTTGTAATGCAGACAGGTCAGCTTGTCTGCCTACATGTAAATCATTGAGTGCTTATCTTGTCTTATTTGGAGACTCACTAGTCTCATAGAATACCAAGAGACAACATACTGTATCTCGCTCTTCAGCTGAAGCTGAGTATAGGTCCATGGCAGACACAACATGCAAACTCAAATGGCTTAAGCGACTACTTCTACAGTTCGGTTTTACATGATCGTCCCTACGCAACTCTCTTGTGATAGTCATTCACCAATCTATATAGCCAAAAACCCGGTGTTCTATGAACGTACTGATCATGTGCAGAATGAATGTCATACAGTACGTGATGCGGTTCAAAATAAACTACTTTTTACTGTCCACATTTCAACCAAGAATCTACCAGCGGATCTACTAACAAAACCACTTTCTACACAAAAGTTTCATTATCTACTGTCCAAGTTAGGCGTTCTAAACATGTCATTACTAACTTAAGCGGGAGTAATGAGAGATAAGAATAATTTCATATATCTTAGGGATTTAGATTAATCTATGAATATCCTACTCCTAGTCAGCTTACGTTATTTATGTTGTATATACATTATTTATGTTGTATATATACATTACCTTGGTTGATGAATAAGATATACTTCTGCGTATGGAGGGAACGTAATCAACGAATACATGGTGGTGAACAAGATGTAAAATTGATTTTTTGATAAATATAAAATGTACATATTTTTTTAACAAATGAATGACCGGATAATTAAATGATCTAGTAGCGTTAACCTGAATAGAATTTTCAGCACGATAATCTTAAAACTGAAAAAGCTGATTTGAATAGATCAATTCTTTTACATTTTCACACACATGTTTACAAGCATCTAAAGTATATAGTAAAATCATTTTCAAATAACATGAACAGTGCCGGCCTAAACAAAATTTTAACCACACATATTTTGTGGTTTTATCTAATATCATATCATATATATATATATATAATTGACATTAAAAATATAAACTAATTCAATTTATTTTTAAAATAAAATTTAGTCACCTCAAAAAAATTGTTTAATCAATACATCATTTGTATGAAAACCTTAAAAACAGAAACTCACTATAAACACAATAAAGAGAAGTCAATCTACTAGCAACTATATCACCATAGCCTTTTCATGCTTTCAATCTCATTAGTGATAAGTGAAAATATTGTCATAAAATTAATTGTCTGACAATATTATTATGTGGTAACATTTGACTATATTCAATCATAATTTTACTATAATCACTAGATCTTTTTTCCGCGCTACGCGCGGATTAGTGCACTAAAATATTTTTAGATATTTTGTTTTTATATTTGATTTTTTTTTACATTTCTTTTCTCTCGAAATCATAAAAGGTTTAATAGAAAAAAACAAAAAAAAATAATAACTCAACATAATTTATAGTGATTTTTTTGAATTGGTGAATTTTACTTTGTTCTTTATTGTGTTTATATTAAACTGTAGATATTGCAGGTTTCTAGATATGAAAGATGTTGCCTTGGCTCATGTTTAAGCGTTAGGGACGCCAATGACAGATAAACAACAATAAGAAAACTATGTGTAGATTATTTCAAGATTTGTGTATTGCTGATGCTGTGATGCATGAGTTCGATCTTTATCACCGTTCTTACTACTTTATCATCGTACAAAGTTCATAAAGTCAATCAATTCAAAATTTTTTTTCAAAAAATCAATCAAGAGTTTAACCAAAAATTTAACACTGCTTGACTTTGTTGTAGATATAGAGCAGGTGAGATGGAAGGAATCATTTATAAAGTATGTAAGAAGAAAGAGGAGAATATGGGAGATGAGTTCATTCCACTGAAATAAAACCTTAGAGACACTACATATGAGATTGATTAGCCTCGAGGAAATGTCTCGTATGAGAATATGATTATGTTGATATATGTAATTATATTTTTATTTATTTATTAGTATTACTGGATATATTTAAGTAAGATGGCTGATTGGAATATTTTGATTGGTTACTTTTTGTTAAATATTTTGGCTTATGTTGAAGGTCCTCTTTGAAAGATGTTTTTATCTTCTTCTTTTTGTTTTTATGTGTCATTTTTGTTGTTTTCTCATGTTTTAATTTTCCATTTTAGATTTTTATTAGTATGAATAATAATTTATTTTAAAGTATAATAGATCATTTTTTATTATTTGATTAGTGTTTTTCTACTTAGTTATATCAAAATTTTAGGAAATTTTTTCTAAACTGCCACATTCTAAATACAACTTTTTATGTTTATCTTAACCATATTTCTCTCACTTTTAAAAAGATAAATAAATACTTCTAATAATATGGTTAATTAATCTAAAATTAGGGTTTAGATTTGAGGGATAGTGTTTTGGAAAATGGGTATATGATTTTAATAAATATATAAATAAATACTTAATATTTAAAAAAATGAAAATAGTTTCAAAAAAATTTCTAATTTGAAAACAAAATCGAAAAAATAAATTTTGACCAAAAAAGAAAATTTGAAAAAAAATTATAAGAAGTTTCAATTTGAAAATGTATGATTCAAAAATTATAAATTTATTATTAATTATTTAAATTTGAATAAAAAGTTTCAATTTTATATGTTTTTGTGTATCTTAATTTTTTAGTTTAACCATATTTTATTTTACTAAATTTCATTGTTTTATTATTTCCTTTGTTAAAATAACTATATACTATTAATTGTCTTCGTCTTATTTTGTTTTCTTATCTCTTACTTTTATTCAAAATATATAAATACATTAATCTTTACACCTGGTGTTTTCATATTTTTATATTAATTTTAGATTAACACAGAATTAATATTTTTGTATATGCAGTATACAATATATTATTGTTTTTTGCTGTAACTTTACAATATATTATTGTTAAGTCCGCTTAGGTGAAGAATCTGTGATTGTGATGCTTTTATCGCTTTTTCACAGCTTTAAAATTGTTGATGAAGCACAGTTGTTGCTGTTTCATTGATTCCTTCGTTTTTTTCAACTACCTATATCTCTAGCTCATCATATAAATGTGCAGTTCCAGATTCTATGAGTGTGCAGCGCCTGCAAGTATATCCCCAAATATTTTTTAGATTACATGCATTGAAGATTTTTATATTTTATTGTGATTAAAGAAAACTGTTTACCATGTTGCATACTGAAAGCAAGATGAGTAGTTTAAGATATGAGGTAATGGTTTAGTACTAAAAGATCTTCTTTGAGCTCAAATACTAAGGAAAAAAAGGAAATAAGGAGAAAAGAGTAACAGAGCACATCCCCCATATAGGAGCTCCTAAAATCACATTTTTTGTTCTCTTTATAATTTGAGCATCCTCACCTTCCACCTGAAATTCAAAATTTTCCACAGGCTAAGGAACTCACATTCACAATGTAAAGATTTTGTTTAAAAAAAAGAAAGACTATGTTTTTAGAAGATCACAAACATATTTGCCTTTGTTTTTTTTTTTGCAAACAATGAGACACTAAAAGAGAGATAAGCTTGAGAATCCAAGGCCTTGATTGTTGTCGAAGAACCAATATAATTTCTAACAAAAAGTCAAATCTCAGATGAAACTAACGACTAATTCTGTCTGAAGATCTGTTACAATTTAGGAGAATGTAAAACACAACTCCCACAAGGCATAACTTTTTCTTGCAAATTGTAACCAAAAATTATAGCAGCTTCTAACTAAAGAGAAAGTTTGTAACACAAAAGTTAACTTCTTCGAGTCAACCACAACATTCAACGTCATATTTTAAACCAAATCGTGTCTCCAACTACATACTACTTATGTACTGTACACACCCCAAAAAGATCATCCATGTACTTGGCCTTTATGGTTTTTGCTCTGTTTTTGAATCTTTTGCAGCAACTTTTCCTTCATTTGTTCAACATAAGGAACAAACTAAACTTATTACCAAATCGTTAGCAAAAAAACCTTAAGGAAATAAAAAAGAGAATAATAACCAACACTTTCCTGCAACTAAAGCGTGTTGCTGCCGTACGAATAGAGGTGCGTCTTTTTGAAAGAAAAACATCATGTAGCACCTTTCCATCATTGATACTACATTTATATTGTGCAACCTAAAGGGATGTTTTTCCTAACCCTGGCTTGAAAAACGTTTTTCCTTGATCAATCTAGCCAATTCTCAAAGGGATATTACTCTTACCTATAATATAATCAAATACAACAACTGAGTGATTTCATATCTACAAAACAAATTCTACTTGATTCCAATTCAGTCTTAAGAATTCTGCGTTAACACCTTGATCAAGGCTGGTTCTGGCCACAACTATTCTCTGCTCTTAGCATTTTAGCTTCATTTGTTTCCTTAACAACAATCTCCATGGACTTTGATCAAACTGTGCATCGTATCCACCTTCTGTTAGACATAAGAAAACAATATTAGCAACATTGCACAAAAACAAATCTACTAAAACCAACTGAAAGATCGACACAAACCTGTGCGTAGTAGTGATTGTCACCGAACGTGTCAAGATTCTTATTGCAGGTGTCAACAAAGAAAAAAGAACCAGCCTTGTAAGGACCTAAAAAAACTGATGCAGCAGAGAATCTAGCATACAACCCTTCTGCTATGGAAACTACCTTGGACCATACACTTGTTACTATAGAAACAAACCAAAAATCATATTTTAAATCTAGATATTAGAAGATGGATAAATAAATTGAAGCTTTTAGGTAACCTTACATACAAACATTAAACATATAGAGAATATTGTAAAGATTCTGAGAATCAGTAAGCCATCAAATACAAAGATTCTGACCGGGTTCGAGGTATTGCCCTGAAGTTTCCAATTGCTTCCGTACAAACGTATCTGTAAAACATGGCCAGAAAATATCATAAGGTATATGGACGCAGACATTAAAAAGATGTGTCAAGAATTTCAGACCTATATCAAGGATATGATCAGGACCGGAGAGATAATGGCTACTACAATGATTTTGTTCTTTCACGTTGAGTAGGCTTGACTGTCTCGGGGGAGAGGAAGGCTTCTCATGGGATTAGGGTTAGACAGAACTATGACTCCTATAAATACAAAATATGAGAAGAAACCGAACCAGTTTTGTGTGTGCGATAAATGCTTACGTTGGGAGGAGGAAGCTGAAGAAACTAAGAACGTGAACTGATGAGATGATGTGGCTTGTGATTATAGTTATTGAGAGTTGACATGGCACAAACTCATATTCTAAGTGGCTGATTTAATTTGCTGAGGTGGATAGGCTCAATGGAGCTCATATCCCCCTTTTAGTATAGTATAGATTTGTTAATATGAAAAATGTTATTATTTTGCTATGCATTTACTCTATAAATATCATAATTAAAATTATAAATTATGTTTACAAACAAACACTAACAAAAATTCTTAATATGAAAGTTGCATAAAATATGCATTTTCAAAATTGTATGCCCTAAGCGACTGCTAGGGTCGCTTGCCCTCTGGACCGGTCGTGAACATGAAAACACAAAAAATGGTATGCGATCAATCACCAAACTAAATTATTTTATCGAAGATATAAAGGCTAGAGGCTATGGTTGCTTAATAATCTATAGCTTAGAATAGGTTTGCACATTTCTGTTTGAATCGGTTGATTTGATTTCTGGTTCCTATGGTTTGTACAAATTTTGTTAAACTGAACCGGAAAATTTTGATTTGATTCAGTTTTAAACATTCTGCCAAATTGTACAAATGAATTTGGATTTTAAATTTGGTTAAATTTTGATTATATTTGATCATTTCAGATTATTTTGGTTAAAGTATTAGACAACGATTTAATTTAGTTAAAAATTCATATAATTTTATTTCAGTTAAATTTGATTATAAATATTAAATCTAATTTTGGTTTGTTCTGCTATAAACCAGTATGATTTCCTTTAAAATATTAATTTAAAAAAAAAACTGAACAAACTGAACCACTAACCAGATTGTTTACCTTCTAGCGAATTGAACTAAACTCACAACCAAACAAATAACCGATTTTTTTAACTTGCAGAGCTGAGCCTGAACTGAAAACTGATATTTGTCCGGTTAATTTTCATAGGCCTAGTAGGAGAATCTTGTATTGGTGGATGTCATCGTACGTACATTTCTTGATATAAAATTTTCCGTAACGTTCTGTTGTTTAGATGAGGGAACAAGGAAACAGATGCTTCAGCAATATACAATATATAATCAAACATGACAGAAAATAACAAAATAAACAACAAACGTTTATTCGCCAAATAATTGACTAATACCAGAACATTGACCACTTGTCCTTTCTGAAAAATCTTCTATATGATTCCACCAACGTTGTCCTCTGTTTTATTGTCCCCTCAATTATTTGGTTGTAAGTTAACTGAAACTTCACAATACTCTGCACTTGGCTGCTTGTTCGATGAAGATAACAGTATCTTCCCTGCAAGCCATAGAAAAGAAACAATCTTTACTCAGATACTCTGTTTGATTTACCTTTGAACCGGTGGTGCAATTGTCAAAAGCAAATATTATCTCCTTGATCTCTCAGGTAAGTCCCAGACAAGATCAATAAACCAATCATGGCATCCACACAAAAAAAAAACTGCTAAGAACAGAGTAAATGACACTAAAGGCAAGAAGGCGTTTTGTTGGAAGTTACGCTGTGTGGATCCGCAAGATGTTATTCGGGCTCTAGTGGATCCGCAAGATGTGAAAATTATTCAAAGTATTCCTATCAGTAGATCTCATCTAGAAGACCGGAATGGATGGCATTTTACAAACAATGGTAAATACACGGTTAAATCTGGCTATGAAGTGGAACGAGTATATCCGGATAGAGAAATAATGCCACCCCAGTTTGGCCCTTCGATAACACCTTTGAAGGCGTTTTGTTGGAAGTTACGCTGCCCACCCAAGTTGAAACATTTTTTATGGCAACTATTGACGGGATGTATAGCGGTTAAGAAAAATTTGAGGTCAAGAGGAATGCAAGGAGATACTGTTTGTGACCGATGTGGTGCTCCCGAGGAATCAGCTAATCATGTGTTTTTTGAATGTCCACCGACAGTTCAGGTCTGGGCACTTTCACGGATCCCGATGAATCCAGATATTTTTCCCACTCAATCTTTGTTTACCAATATGGATCATTTATTTTGGAGAGTTTCTCCTGAAATGGAGGATCATTCATTTGCTTGGATTCTCTGGTATATATGGAAAGGTAGAAACAACAAAGTTTTTAGCAATTTGGATATGGACCCGAGAGATACTCTCAAACTGGCAGAAACGGAATCGTTACTTTGGGTGGAAGCACAAAATTCTCAGACTCAAGACATGGAACGCACCCAAATTCATGTATCTTCGATAATAACGAGTATACCAGGTCGATGGTGTTTTACAGACGGATCTTGGAAAAATGAGGATAGTTTTTCAGGACAAGGATGGTATAGTACCCTGGAAGGCTACGATGGACTAATGGGAGCAAGGAACACGAGAGCGAGTCAGTCGCCACTACACTCAGAGATAGAGGCCCTTATATGGGCAATGGAATGTACGAGGAATCTTAGACAAGCATGGGTTACTTTTGCAACGGATAGTGCTCAATTGGTGAAGATGGTGTCAGAACCAGAAGAGTGGCCAGCCTTTGCAAGCTATTTGGAAGACATAAAAGTTTTAAAGAGGAGTTTCAACAGCTCAGAGATCATTCATATACCACGGACACAGAACTCAAAGGCAGACAGTCTCGCACGCAGTGCAAGAAAGCAACCGTCGTTTGTCGTCCATATGGATGCAGAGCTACCGGAATGGTTCGCAGAGTCTACATGAATCTGTTTTGTTTGCTGACAAAAAAAAAAAAAAAAAAAAAAAAAAAAAGGCAAGAAGGTAATTATAACAGAACTTCACCGAATGTAGGTAACTCATAGAGCTTGAGTCTTTAAGAACTCATTATAACATGTTAAAAGATCTCATGTGACTCAGCACATTACCAACAGAGTGTTCATACACTTTCATACATTAGTGTTCATATGTCAAATTCATGACTTTCATACACAGTGTTCATATGCATATAGTTAAACAACATACTTAACCGTTCATATGAATATAGCTTATAAATTTATTCCTTTTAAAAAGATACAACTTTAAAAAAGAAACAGGACCTGCACAAAGAAGAAAGCCGGTTAAGCCAATCATGGAATTCACAACAGCTTACAAGAACAGTTTGCATGACACTACAGGAGAGAAACACACAAAAAAATCACTTTAAGAGATCTCAGGTCACAAGCCTACCAAACAACCTATTGTCATTAATCAATGCTGGCTCCCTTAAGAAATAACTGTTCATTTTCGTACAAGTAATCAAGTTCATTCCTTTTTGATTCAATACAAAAGAAACAAGACTAGCGAAAAAAGAAGAACATCGACAAAGCTCAAGCTAGAGAATACCATTCAGTCAGCCAACCCTTGCTCTTTCGCCTTCTTCACCCATTTCAACGAAGTTTCAAGCGTAGCATACGCAGAAGCATCACTCAAACTCTTGCTCCCAACCGCATAATCAAAAACTTCATACGCCTCTGCGACCTTCCCACTTCTAACCAGCGCCCTCACAAGCGTAGCGTAAGCATAACTCTCAAGCTTCAAACCCTTCGATTTCATCATCTCATAAAACTCGATCCCTTTCTCCATCAACCTCCCCTTACACAACCCATAAAGCAAAGTATTATAAGTGACATCATTAGGAGCACACCCTCTCGCTTCCATCTCTTCCAACAAACTCAACGCACCCAAACTCGCTCCTTTCCTACACATCCCATTCATCAGCGCCGTGTAAGCAACCGCATCAGGCTCATACCCTGCCTCATCCATAGTCTGCAGATACTTCCTCGCCTCCTCAACCCTCCCCGACTTCGACAACCCGAATATCAAAGTATTGTAAGTGATCCGATCAGGCTCAACACCGTCCTCCTTCATCTTCTTGAAAACACCAACCGCCTCGCTCCCTTTACTCAACGTGCAAAAGCCTTTCATAATAGTGTTGTACACAAAGCAATCAGGCTTAAAACCGTCAACACCAAGATCACTAACTAACTTCATCGCTTCCCTTAGATTCTTGGAGTTACACACATGATCGATCAAGATCGTGTAGCTAACAAGATCCGGCTTCACGTTAAACGACTTCTTCATCTTATCCCTAAACTCGTAAACAGCGTTCAACGACTCGTACTTGCATAACTGCTTGAGGAGGTAGTTATAAGTGAACATATCCGGAGGCGAGTGCTTCTCGGAGAGCTCCATCACCAGATCTGTAGCGTCGCTGATCCGATCCGATTCGCAGAGGGAGCGGGCCGCGATGTCGGTGGTGACGTTGTTAGGCGCGACGCCGCTGTTCACCATGAGGTTGAGGACTCGGTGGACGTTGGAGAGGGGCGAGTCGGGGGATCTGCAGGCGTGGGAGAGGAGGATGTTGAAGGTGGATGGCTCCGGGGAGAAATTGGGCTGGGATTTGAGGATGTGGTGGAAGAGGTTGACGGCGTCGTCGACGGAGGCGATGGAGGCGTAGGATTGGAGGACGGAGTTGTGGAATTTGGTGTCGAGGGGGGTTTTGGAGGTGGCGGCGATTGAGTTGAAGAGGGATTTGGCGGAGGAGAGGTTTGGGGATTTGAAAGGGTTTCTCGAGGGAGTGGTGGTCTGGGGAGGTTTTGGGGAGTCGTGATGAGTTCCGGTGATTCTGTTTTGGGAGTTTCGCGGGGGAGGAGGCGATGGAGGAGGTGCGGTGGGTTTCTTGATCAGTTGCGTCGACGTTAGAGAGCGAAACGACGACGGGATCTTCCCCATTTTTTTTGTCGTTTTGCTTCGATCGCCGGAAGGTTTTAGGGTTTTTGTAGGGTCGACGAGAAGGGGAATGGTGGTAGTATCACACTCGCGCTCTACTGCGTATGTTATCATTGGGCCTGTTGGGCTTTTACAGTCGTTTTTACAATCTTACTTGTCTATTGTTGTCTCTGATTGCTTGCATTTGAATAAATTCAAAAACAAAACATGATAGCTCGGAGAAACCTATAAATGATGATGATCTACTGAAAGAAACAAATCTGGAGGACCTTGTAGATTTAAGAGTCTATGGGTACATTTCTTCCTCGAATTCTAGTAGGTCTAAGCGTTCAGGTTTACCACAAATTTGGTTTGGTTTGGTTTGGGTCAATTACGATTCAGATAGCTAGTTTGGTTTGGTGGTCGATCCAATTTCAGTGTGTATTAGCGTTCCCCTCCCTTTTTTTTTTAAATAAATGTTAAATTTATTCATCAAAAAGCCTTTTTACATCAAGTGTAGACCTATTTAGAGATAAATTCTATCAATCTTTTAAGGATATTCCAAAAAATTACACTCTTGTACTAAACCAATATTGTAAAGCATTCTCCATTCCTTTGCCTCTTTTGAATCTCAAGATAGTCAATTTGTTTCGTACTCCTTTGTCCAAAAGCGTCTTCACTACATCCAATGGCAAAGGCTTCTCACCATGCTTGATCTTTGTTTCTTTCTCTCCATACCATATGTATAGTAACTTGGAAGGTATATCTTGCGCAAAATAACCTTCTCTTATCCCAATCAGTACGAGTAAGAAGAGGCAGAATCTCAGACCATACTTTAGTATAAGAACTGGCCAAGACCCCGGACATGAGATATTGCCAAATCTGCGAAGTGAAGGAACATTCAAAGAAGAGATAGTCCCGAGATTCTGCATTACTCCGACAAAGAACACAAGTGACATCAACCCCCTGACTCCAGCGTTCAACTCTATCCATTGTTTCCCTCCCTTTTAACACATGTTGTTCTCTATTTTTCTGTACAAGTTTGTAGGCAAAATCCTTTTTTATTCAAAAACAACAATTTATGGAGGCTAAATATGACAGATATTCTCAAAATGGAGAATTATAACTTTACCACAAATTTGATAGTACTTTTGAGTTTTGTTTTTAAAGATAATTGTTTTCATTAATATTTAAATACCTTAAGTCTCTTAAATCATTTATTAATATTTAAAATCATTTATAAAATACCAAACCCTAAATTATAATCAGTAAACTCAAAACTAAAATGTTATGCTACTTTTGATTAACGTAAATATTAAAAGTGGTATGCAAGTTATTATATTATTTCAAACAATTTATCTTCTCAGAATAACTCAATGATCTTCTCGTTTTTCTATTTGAAACAATACACAAGGCATTGATTCATAAATTTGCAGACCAAATCAAGAAAGATAAAACAAAAGGTTTTGTAATGAAGAAGAGAAAATCTTGTCTGATATCTGAAGTTGTGAAAAAGAAACACGTTGAAGGAGCTTGATGATGGATCACCTCAAAACAATTATTATGTTTCAACATCCTCATTTCGCCAAGTGTTTCCATTCTTCAACTAGAAATTTGGAGCTGAAAGTTTTGTTGATTCTGTAATATACACAACGCAGAACTGATTCATCATAAGAAAACTTCTAGGACAAAAGTTGTCAAAGGTTCAAAGCTAGTTTCTTTCTTAGAATGACAACAATGTACACAAGAAAAAGAAATCAAGAAAATGTGAAACAGAGCCATTTCTTGACCGCTGGCTTATCACCGTCTTGTTTCCTCTGAGAATTCGTCTTAGTCGAACTCCTTCCTGTCTTCTTATCTTCACCGGCTTTGCTGAATATCACCGTGTATCCATCTGCTGTCGCGGGATCATTCACATCCCAATCCCCAAATTTTGGTAACGGCCTTCCAGCGTCGTTTGATGCCATTTTCGATCAACAACAAAAACTGAATAGAGAACAGCAACAAAACACAAACTCTTTTTTTTCTTCTATGAGTTGATGTTTTTGTTTAGAGGGTCTGACCCCACGATGCAGATTTATAATAGAGAAACTGAATAAAAAGAAAAAGGAAAACAGATGTTTATGATTGAGATTGTCTTTGAAATCTTCCAGACGCGGTAGAATATTCTATTGCCTTTTCTTCTTTTAAAATGTTTCTGAGGTACAGAATCGTTTGCCTTTCCGTGTAAGAAATCTAATTATAGGAAAACCATATCCATGGCTGATCTGTTTCTTCATTTTCACGCGGTAGTTTACAGTTCTCTGATCTTTTATTTTCCTTATATATATACACACCAGAAACTCATCATCTCTCAACCAAATGAGAAAAAGCTGATCAACACATCTGCTTTACTTGAGGCATCGGTAAGACTGACATTAGACCTAACCTTATCTGCTTTATTTCAAATCAGGAGTTGTAACCATGGACATCTTTTTGGGTTTGAAGTGTAGTAGTGGCTGGAAATCCTGCGAAACTGATGAGGGTCATTAATGAGCAAGACCCAATGAGTTTGCAGATTCTTGTGTGCTTCTTACTCTGTGCTCCTGTCTCTTGGGTTTAATAGTGACTATTCTTGAATTACTAAAGAGTTCTTTCCACATGTAGATTTAGCTGATGGTTACAAAGCGGCAATAACAAACAGTAGCATACACAAACACAATGAAATCCCTGACATGACGATTCTGTACTAGCAGTTTAGTTGGATTACGAACCTGAATTTGTAATTTTGCGGTTCTTGAAAACAAGAGCATCAGTTTCAACAGCAGATACAGAGAAAGGACAAACTAACTCAACAACATGAGATACTTGTATGCATTTGCTTATCATCAAAAGCTCATCTCAGCATTTTCCCAATAAGTATTTATTCAAAGATTTTAATCTCTCTAGAAGTTCTCAGTTAGCATAAGCTAAAAGATTATTACTGAAACAGTTCCGCACACAACTGGAATTCAAAGTAGATAAAGATGAAAACAAAAAATCAAACCACAAGCATTCAAAGCTTATACTCACTCAACAACAAAGATGGAATCAAGCATGCCTAGCCTGGAACTCTTTCATGAAAGCAACGAGCTTCTCAACTCCAGCCAAAGGCATCGCATTGTAAATAGACGCCCTCATACCTCCCACCGATCTATGCCCCTTGAGCTGCACCATCTTCTCCTTAGCAGCTTCCTTAATAAACTCCCCTTCCAACTCCGCCTTCTCCAACGTGAAAGGAACATTCATCAAAGACCTAACAGACTTCTCAACAGGACACCTGAAAAACCCCCTGCTCTCATCAATAGCATCATACAGAATCTTCGCCTTCCTCTGGTTCTTCTTCTCCACCTCATTCAACCCGCCCTGCGCCAACAGATCATCAAACACTAAACCACACATGTAAATCCCGAAACAGGGAGGCGTGTTGTACAAGGAACTGTTCTCGTCGTGGATCTTGTAGTCAAGCATCACTGGAGTGACGTCCTGAGCGTTCCCGATCAAATCTTTCCTGATTATGACAATGGTGACTCCCGAAGGACCAACGTTCTTCTGCGCACCGGCGTAGATCACACCGAACTTGGACACATCAACAGGCTTCGAACAGAAATTCGAAGACATGTCAGCTATCAAAACACCGTTGGGGTTCTTAGGAACAGGGTAGTCTTTAAACTCAACTCCATGGATAGTCTCGTTGGCGCATAAATGCAAATACTTGGCGTGCGGGGTCTGCTCAAGAACATCAAAGGAGGGGACTTTAGTGTACTTCTCGGCCTTACCGGACCAGACAACCTTAGGGTTGCAGTACTTCTGCGCCTCCTTAAAGGCCTTGTCACCCCAAGATCCGGTGACGAGGTAATCGACGGGGTCCTCGGGGTTGCAGAGGTTGAGAGGGAGGGCGGCGAACTGGGTGGTGGCGCCGCCTTGGAGGAAGAGGACGGAGTAGTCGGGAGGGATGTGGAGGAGGAGGCGGAGATCGGATTCGGCTTTTTGGATGATGGAGAGGAACTCTTTGCCGCGGTGGCTCATCTCCATGACGCTCATGCCGGATCCGCGCCAGTTGTAGAGGTCGGATTGGGCTTTGAGGAGGACGTTCTCGGGTAGAGCGGCGGGGCCTGCCGCGAAGTTGATGACTCGCTCGGTGGTGGTGGTGGAAGCGACGCATCTGATGGATTTGGTTCTTGTGGAGGGGAGGGTGAGAGTGGAGGGTTTGGTGAGGCGGAGGAGGGATTGGGATTTGAGGGAAGGGAGATGGGTTTGGTTTCCGAGGAGGAGGAGGGAGTTTGTTGACGCCGACATTGTCGTCGAACCAGTGACGGCCAAAAGGTATCTGAAAACAAAAAAGCGAAGTGTGAAAGAGAGTTGGTGGGAGAGGGATCTATATCGTACAGGTGAAGGTTAAAACTTAAAAGTAATGCGATTGAATACGATGTCGTTTTTGGTAGGTAGCTTATTTTTGGAAAAACTGGATCCAATCTGAACCAGTTTGGGGATATGGAAGTTTTTATACATACTTAATTCGAATACTCTATTTTTAATAGGTTTGATTATTTTTATTGGGTGGAATGAAATAATGTTCTTTTTCTTCATTTCAACAATCAGAGACGGCTTTGATAGACATAATTTATTTTGACACCTCAATTGATGTGAATTGGATGCTAGGAGACCCGCACATACAGTTATACGATAATCAGTTAGATCATTTAGATATCTTTTGAACACAACACAACATAGGTTGGTGAAAATATTTCTGAAAAAAGACAAAACATAAAATCCAGAACTTTTAGAAAATGAAAGGATAAATTTTGGAATCGGATACGCTCGCCCAAAGAGAAAGGTTCTAACCCTGTCCAACCAATAAGAGAGAACAAAAGCTCTGAATACTTACTTTTTAATACTTTCAAATATTTTTAGTTAGTTTTTTTACAAAAAAGTTGGCCATTTCCGATATCGGGTAAAAGTAAAACAGCTATCCATATTGAACACAAAAAAAAAAATTAAATAATAAAAACGATTAGAAATATCTTAAGGAAATTTAGGACTATAGTACAGCAAATCCTAATATCCAACCGCCATAAACAGAGGCGAAACTACTTGTAACTTTAAGGCCTACTGTCTTAAACTATAAAAATTAAATTTGTAAGCTGTATGAGTTACTTAAGTTTTTTGGTTATAGTTTCTATGAGTGTGATTGGTTAGTAAGAGTTAAAAGAGTAAAATGGTGGAAAAGAGAGGAAACTTTATTCCAATTAAGGCTAATAGAGCAATTTTTGACTGTTGCTTCAAAGCAAATAAGGAATTATGACAACATGAGCTGTACAAACTAGTAATTGTTGTCATTTGGCTCATCAGGCAGACACCAGAAAGTGTGCAGCTTCACACTTTGCTATGTACCCAAATTTGGAAGTGTTGTACTTCCTATATACTCCTGTCAATTTCCCCGTAGGTGCCCTCTGATGAAGACTCACCATCTTCCTACAACACTCTCTGCAAAACCCATGATGACAAATTCGTTTAAAAAGACTCTTTTGTGTTTGCAAATGAAAAGGATCATCAGCCTTTGAATGATATTTTGGTAGAGAGAGAGAGAGACTTACATGAGTTGATCTTCAGAGTAATGAGAGTGGAATTCACATGTACTGCTCCATTGCCTGAAACCACCAACTGTACATTGAGCAGTGTACACAGCTGTTGCAGCTAGTAATGACGGTTGAAACTGAAGCATCTCGTACTCCACAAGAGCAAGCTCGATCAAGAACGATGCCAACATCTCACACTGTTTTGTTTCAGTTTCACCATTTAGTTCGTTTCTAGATTTTTTTTTAAAAATAAAACATGATCCATTTGTTTTTAACTTACCTTCTTGTCTGCTTGAGCTGCCTTAAGGAATCTTTTCAGAAACGGGTATTGCGTAGGCAACGAGACATTAAATTGCAACGTGCTCAACATTGTTTTCTCCTGCAAAGACAATGGTAACCATTTAATCAGAGAATGAGACAAGATTTGAATTCTTCTATACGTAAAAACAAAGAGAAACAGCACTTTACCATGTCTAGAACATCGTTCCTCGTATAAGCCTTGTCTGAAATAAGTACCAAATCTTCAACAACAGGAACCGAAACCTCTTCGTACTTGCAAGCTAAGAGCAAAGCCACTAACCCTACCAGCTGAAGCTTCTTTCTCATAACAGCTTTCTTGGACAAGAATCTATCTATCAGATTCACCGTCAGAAACAATGTCTCCTTCATCAAATCAAACTTGTCATGCACCTAGTGGACATTCATTTTAGCTTCTTTAGTCTCTCTCATTTATACAGTAACATCATTCTAGAGAAACGCAATAATACCTCGATTAACCAGTCGATTAGTATTGCTCTCATCTTCTCGTTTAAGTCCATTTGTTGCATCATATAATCTACTGGAACACAGCTAAACCTCTGCAGATTCAAAACAATAATTGTTTTTTAAGGCAAACTCAAGCCTCTGGTTGATTCAAAGACACGTAAAAAAAAAAGTAAACAAACTTTTTCACCTCCATTGTGCGGTAAAATGAGTATAGATCTTGGACATACTCAACAGCTGCAAGTGAGTTCTTGGCATCAGATAAATCTATATCCAAGATTGGTTCTTCTTCCACTATTACATCCTCCATCTCAACTTCCTCCTGTCACATTCAATCTTTAATTATTCGAAATGATTTTATAGCTAAGATTTTTTATCAAGCTGGATTAATTATGTTTACCATTGGATCAGCTTCAGTGTATGGCTTCTCCAGAGACATTGGCATTGTATGGTCCAATGTAGCTTCTTCTTCTTCTTCTTCGTCATCAATGAATATAGAGTCGCCGAAATAGTTTTCACTTGGAACTGATGTCTTCAGCTTCTTCGCATCCTCCTGATGATACAAGGGCTCTTCAACTCTAGATCTGCAAGATGAATCAAATCAAAACAAAATGCAGATTGAGATTACAAGATTCAATCTTTACATATACTAACTTGAGAGAGTTTAATGTTGAATTTTACTTAGATAAGTTGCCTCTCTTGTTGACAACACCTCTTGCACCAACCACATTCTGATTAATCACACCTAGAACTCTTCTCTTCTCTCTCTTCATCTCTTGTCCGAACTTTCTACTTGTCGTTTCATCTAAAACACAACATATGTCAAAACTCTCCATCTATATGACTATAACTCTAGAAAAATTCTATTACCTTGAAGAACCGACGTTGTAGTGGCTTCAACAACGATGTTGTTCTCACAGGAATTAACCATTTTTGTTCGTTTTAATTCTTCCGAGAGAAAACCCACCAGAGAGACTAGAGGAAGAGCATTAAGCGAAAGAGAATCTTTATAGTCTGATACAGTCGAATCTGACCAAGGGGTTGATATAGGCAAGTGACTATGAATTGACGAATATAAATCAAAATAGAAATAAGTGTAATTTTTATTTTATTTTTTAAATGGACGGCTAGGATCAGATATGACCGTTGGATTATGAGAATAAAACGATTTACTTCCAAGTCTGGCACGAAGACTTAACGGTAACTTTGGTCCGAGGCATGTGGCTTCGTCTTTTCTTATTTCAAACTTTTATTTATTAATCTTTTCTTTTATTGGTTGGCTTCTACTTTTATTCAGACCAAATGGTTGCGCTCCATAGGCGCGGCCTAACTAGTGTTTGATTTTCTTTTAAATTTTTGGAGTAATTATTATCATAAATAATCAGTAATTTAGCTTTATTCATATCCGTATTTACAGAGCTAATCATATGCTCTATCTCAGACTAATTTCAGTAGAAGACAGAACCAGATTCCCTACCGAGAATTATGCTGCCCCGTGACAGTTCTTAATTAGTGATTCTTTTGCTTGAATATTTTTAATAGCCTAAGATATTTTTGGAAAGAAAACAATCTAAAACTTAGCTTCTCTGTTCAAAGTACATCATATCATTCATATCAAGTTTGTTTTTTAATATGGGTCAAAGATTCATACCAAGTTAATTAATATAACTAATATCAACTATTCCCTATGTTCGCAATAGATTCAACTAGACAATGTGGATTTGAAAATAACAAGAATGTGTATAGTATTTTTTTATAAATATATATAATAAGTTAATAACACTTGAAACCGTAAAAGTGTTTACTTCACAGATTTTTACTTATGGATCTGCATTTGTACCCTTTGCATTTAAATCAACTAGACCCTACAAGTTAAACTGTTTATATTATCAGTTGTGAATTCGAGAGTTGCAACTTTGAAATTTTATGGCACAGAGAACCAAAGAATTGTAATCATTTTACTTACCATAAGCATACGAATTATGAACAGTCAATGTTCACGAAAAACTAGGCATAAATGCCAGGGAATGAAGCCGTGAACATGGGGGAGCCTCCTAATCATCTTTGTCAAATTAATTAATAATGTCTTAAAGGCATTGTTTTCGTAAACCAAACGCCAAAGAGTTCTGACAATGAGGGGACCATCTCATTCTCATGCCATTACTGATATATGCATGCTTGCGAACGAGATCGGTCTACAGATGACTTGATCAAGCGATTTGGTAAGTAAAAAATTTCTCAAACTCAACCGAAACTTAAATAATTAGGCTGGAGTTGACTTGGGAAAAAGATTGATGGGACTGGACTACACATATAGAGATTTCACACATATACATTGTGAAGCCCAGCCTTCTCCTTAAAATTCAATTGCACCACATCTATACTAATCCATGGGGTTCTTTCCTTTTTAACACATACAATTCATGTTTCTAATTAAACAAACACTTTAACCCTTTAACCCCGATTCGACTCAGCTGTAGTTAGGCCAAGGATTCCAACCAGGCTTGGAGCTACTACAAGTCAAATTTCCTCATTTACTCGAGAAATCATCATGGGATTCTGGACACTGATGGAAGGGTTGCTGCTATTCGCAAACGCACTTGCTATCCTCAACGAAGACCGTTTCTTAGCTCCCAAAGGATGGACACTCGCGGAGCTTCACCAAACCGGCAAAAGAAACTCCCTCAAAGGCCAAGTCGTCGGTCTCATCCACGCCTGCCAGTACATGAGGCTTCCTCTCATGCTCTTCAACTTAATTGTCATTGTCTTTAAACTCTTTTCCGGTTAAAAAATCAAATTCAAATACTTTCAATCCAAACACTAGTTGATCCTTGTCTGAACAAGCACTTTGTTGTTGATTCATCCATGTTCATTCTATATTCTATAGAAATTTTAAAATAAAAAACTAGCATTGTATTAAAAAAAAATTAAACAAACACTTTTTGTCTTTCTTCTGTTTTACTTTACTGTTTAAGTAAGATCGAAATAGCCTGTAACTCTTGTGTAATATTATTCTTTTTATTGTTTTTTGTTAAAAAAAAAAAATATTATTCTTTTAATTTATATACTCTTGTTAATTAAACGGCTAGCTAGCCAACAAGACATTGTTAATTGTCCATTTGAGATGTGCAGTCTGGAGATGATATTGAAAAAACAAAGCAAGTGTCAAATAGATGCCATGAATAACTTGAGAACAATGGTTCTCCTTCTTTGAATATTGTTAGAGCAGTTTTTAGTGAAAATATTTCACAAATATTTTTTTTTAAGTTTACTAAATAGATATTTTAAATATTTAGAATCTTATCTACAAATATTTCATCTGAGTCTTTGAGATATTTTTGAATAGAGTTCTACATATTTGAAACTCCTACTAACCTTACCGAACCAGAGCTCAGTTCCGGAACGGTTAAGTAGCCAACCCGGGTTTTATAACTAAACCGAAATTTTATATTTCAGCAACCCGTTTTGGATTTTATTTTAAACCATTAACGTGGCAAATAATCTCGGTCAAAATCCCGCCACATTGCGAATTTCAATCTACAACTTTTTACTTTAAATTAAAATCCAAAAATTATTATTTTTTAAGTTTATACCGCAAACACTTCACCGAAAAAGAAACCAAAGGTAAAAAACAACTCGCTCCTACCGACTCAGTCCGAGTCTCAAACGATTCATCGTTTCCTCACCCTCCTGACTCGATGAAAGGCGGTCAAACCAAACTCGAAGCGACGAGCACCGATCAAAGGTCTTTCTCTCTCCTTCTCTTCGTCTGCAGAACTTCTCTCACCTCTATTTTGATTTCGATTTCTCCAGACTCAAAACCAGAGGAAGGAAGAAGAAGACGACAACGACGACGAAGGATCCTAACAAACCTAAGAGACCTCCAAGTGCCTTCTTCGTCTTCCTGTAAACCTCACAATCTCTTCAACTCACTGCTTTATTTTTTTTCAGTTTAAACTGATTCATTTTCGTCGGCAGAGATGATTTCCGACGAGAGTTCAACGAGGCGAACCCTAATAACAAGTCCGTCGCCGCCGTAAGTAATATCCCGAATCTGTAGAGTTTCCGCATTCTCAGATCTGTTAAACTAATAATCGTATCTCTCAGGTTGGTAAGGCTGCTGGAGCTCAATGGAAGTCTATGAGTGAGGAAGTGAGTATCAGCCATTGAAATTGATAGATTGGTTCTTGTGGATCTTTAACTTTTGTTGTTGTTTTTTGAATCAGGAGAAAGCTCCTTACGCTTCCAAGGCTGAGAGCAGGAAGAGTGAATATCTCAAGAGTATGCAACAGTACAACATGATTCTGGTATTATTATAATACTCTCTCATTGATTATGCTTAGGGAGAGTGTGCGTGTGCGTGTGTTCTTATAATGGTGTTACTCTGTGTTTTAGGCTAGTGGAACCAATAGAGGTGAAGATGCTGAATCCAAGTCTGAAGTGGATGAAGCTGGAGGAAGCAACGAGGTTTTGATTAAATACTTTTAAAAACTATTTTGTGTTGATATGTTTTTTTTTTACTTGCATGTGACGTTTTGGACACTTGTTTGCAGGAGGAAGAAGACGAGGATTAAGGAGTCTACTAGTTATTATTTCCATTGACTGACTCAGATTTGAGGATTTGCTTAGATGATGTGACCTTCAACTGAAAACAACTGGTTTATGTTCTGTGTGTTTGTTATATTAAGAAACTCATTTGCTACTCTTCCTAGTGTTTTAGATCAGTTGTGATAATGATATGGATTTAGTTTAAGCTTTTCATTTCTACTTATGGTATCGTTGACTTCTCTTTGACTTTTTTCAACTTGTTGTGCTCTCTCCTTGTAATGGTATATTGTCGTTTGACTCTTGTCTGGCATTTTCCGTGGGAATATATGATCCAACGTTTGATTGGGACAGAATCTATTTGCTGGGATGGGTCGTATACATACCATCTCGACTGTTTGTTGTGCTTTTGTCTCTTTGTTAGAGTCTATTCATGGACAGAAACATTCATATTTTTTTGTTCTTCTTGTTTTATGGGGGTGGGTTTCATCTTCAAAGTTGTTCCATTACATTATCATGGTTTGGAGCCTGTTTACTGATCCCCAGAGAGGTGTGGGCAATCTGGTTTACGGTTTGCCTTTTTTTTTTGTTCGATTGTTTTGGTTTTATCCATTTTATAGAAAGGGCTTATTTGTTAAATAACCAAAAAAAAAGCAAAATTAGGTTTCTAGAGAAATGCTAAAGAGAGACATGAACAGAAAAGTGGAGAGAATTTGTGTTTTTGGTTACTTAGTCAATTTTGGGTTTTTTTTATGTCACTGGGTGCAATTTCCCTTATAGAAAAGTAAACCAAGTGGATACAACCATTTCGTTTGGTTTGGATAGTTTTTTTTTTAGTTTAAACTAGGTTTGGATTAAATATTTATCTAGTCTAAAGTTTCATACTATAAATATTTATTTAAACTAGGTTTGGATAGTATTGTATCAAATGTTTTTAATTTAATACGAT
The DNA here is from genome assembly GCF_000309985.2 of Brassica rapa. NCBI lineage: Eukaryota > Viridiplantae > Streptophyta > Magnoliopsida > Brassicales > Brassicaceae > Brassica > Brassica rapa. Next base: position 6,313,145 of record NC_024803.2, on the reverse strand, counting down.
ACTTAGTTTTTAATTTAAACTAGGTATTTTATCAAATGTTTCTCACAAAATACCTCACAATTGAATAAATAGAAAGAAAAAAGCAAAATAGTTTAAGAGACCAAGAAATGTCTCTGAAATAAGATACTCTTGTGAAAATATGAAGCCTCATTAAGTATGTGGCAAATTTTGTTGATTAAATTTATTTAAATTTTAATTTTTAAATTTTGAAGGAAGTATCTAATCTCTTAATTAAGTGTATTCAATTGGAAGTTTTATGCTATTTGCAACAAAATGACAAATCTACTGTTACTTAAACAAACAAAATGACAAATCTACTGTTATTCAAACGTGAATTTTAAAATCTCATTTAAAATTCAGTGTTATTAAACTTGACATTTTATAAATTACTCTCAAATCCAGTGTTATTGAAAATATAAGTTGTGAAATTTTAAAGTTTTCAAGTGATTTTCAAGTGTTTGGGTGAAGCTTTTGAAAGTTAAAAAAAATTAGAAATCAAATCTCATGGTTTAAGATGATATTTTAGGTGGTTTAACAAAACTCATTTTATTTTTTTGCAATTCAATAAAATCATCTAAAATTTCATTAAAAACCAAATCACCTTAAATTTTAGATTGAATACACCTACTTGATCTCTGAATCGGGTGGTTTAGTTATCTAATTCTAGTTATTGTTGTCAAAAAAAAAGAATACACCTACTTGATTATATTTGCAGTTAGTTCTCTTTTGGGGAGCTAGAGTTTTTTTTTTCTCAATTTTGGGGAGCTAGAGCTATCTTCTAAATTTTGTTCTTTTTTTTGTTGACAATGATAACTAATCTATGATAAGAAACCTACCGGCTCGGAAAACTAAACCGGTGGGGTAGAATTAACATAAAATACAGCTGAAGGGGAACTCCGAACACCTCGTGCAAGCTTGTCCGCCACTAGATTAGTTGTTCTTGGTATATATTGAATCTTGAAGGAAGGGAAGAAACACTTACTGCGTCGAAACTCCTCCATGTGTGTAGCAAAAGCTGGTCATTCGTCTGGTGATGACATCATCTTCACCAATTGAGAACAATCTGTTGCAAAAACTACGTCTGAAAAATCAAGGGTCTTCATGCACTTCATAGCCCATATCAAAGCTTCACATTCGGCATGTAGAGCTGATAAGCTTTTTTGGAGATTCATCGCCCCCATCATCTTCTCTTCTGATCCTACTACTCTGCAAAACCATCCCTGTCTCGTGAATTTGTCATTCTCTTTTCACGCACCATCTATAAAATAGATTCTTGACTGTCCCAATGCTTGTCATTCAAAGTTTTGTGGGTCCAAAACTTGTCTTTTTGGAATTATAGTCTGAACCTCCGCCCATACCTCGCTCTCCACTTCTGCATATCTAAATATTTCCTGAGGATTTCTATCTTTATTATTGAAAACTTTATTATTTCTATTTTTCCAAATGTACCAAATCCATGGAAAGTTACTAAAATCATACTCTTTTGGCAATCTTGTAAATTTTGTTCAGTCTGGGTTCTTTTTATTTTATTTTTATTTTTGTAATCACTTCGGTTTAATCAGACCAAACCGATTTGAAAAGAATAACCAAACCGGTCGGAACCGGGCGAGAAATAAGGTATAGGGCTCACTTCGGCTTAGGTTTAAGACAATTTAAAAGCTTCGGTCTCCGTTCCAACGACTGAAATCTCTCACCGGCGAAACAATTACTCGAGCAAGAGGTTGAAGAAGAAGATGTTGCAGAGCAAGGTTTTCAATAAGAAGACCAGAGGAGGTCGTATTCAAAAGGTCTGTTCTGTTGCTCTATTTCTCTATCTCGTCTCTATCTATGCTTCCGAGTTTTTAGTTTTGTTCTTTACTTGCCGCTGCAGCAAGTGAGAGAGGTTTATCTACGAGATGACATATACTGTGGAGCCTTTTCCTGCAAGTCTTGCGATACTTCAGCTGCTCGTCTGTCCTCCCCTAAGATTATTGTTGTCGATACCAACGTCGTTCTTCACCAAGTAACTTGCTTTCACTATAAAGCTAAAGACTTTGAGCTTGTTCCTGCTTAAATTGATTTGCTTTTTTGTTTGGTAGATTGATTTGTTGGAGAATCAGGCAATAGACAATGTTGTTGTTCTCTCTGTGGTGCTGGACGAGGTTAAGAACAGGAACAAATCTGTTTACAACAGAATCAGAACTCTCTGCAGCAATCCTGTCAAGCAATTCTATGTTTTCTCCAATCATGTCCACAAGTAAGAAGCTCCTCCAACTTTTCGGCTTTTAGAGTCCTCACATTTTGATAAAGTTATGTGATTTTTATTGATCACGGTTTCTAGTTTCTTGTTGTTTTCTCACTTTTACTAAACTTTCCGCAGGGATACTTATGTGCAGGCCATGGAGAGAGAGACTGCCAATGACCACAATGATAGAGGTTCTATATACTATATAATCACCCTCTTCGTTTGCTAACATCTTGTTGCTTACTTTCTGATGTATCCATTCATAGAAAATGTCCTTAAAAAAATTTAAATGTTATCTGGAATTCAGCTATTCGTGTCGCTACGCTATGGTACCAGAAGCATCTAGGGGATACATCTCAGGTGTTACTTGTCACTAATGACAGAGAGAATAAACGGAAAGCCATTGAAGAGGGAATATCTGCAGAGACAAGTATGTAAATCATCTTTTTCCTTTTCCATAGAAGTTGAAGTTTTTCAGCATTCCAGTTTTAAAGAAAGCTCACTTTTGCATGACATAGAAGCTTATCAATGAGTGTTTCTGTATCAGTTGAGGCTTATGTAAAATCAATTGGGCAACCTGAATTGCTGGACCTGCTTGCTCAACCAACCGGTGAAGACGTCACTATGGAAGACGCGGATGATTCCAGACCTTCCAAGAGGAAACTTGTATACCTAGAGGTAATGGATTAAGGTGACTAGATACTGCCATTAAACAACCGTTGTCTCTTATAATTATGTTCTTTTTTTCTCTGCCTGCAGCATAAACCCATGTCTGAAATTACTGCTGGCTTGCACCGTGGAATATATCATCAAGGGAAACTGCGTGTCAACCGTTTCAATCCCTTTGAAGCTTATGTTGGAAGCGAGAGCATTGGGGAAGAGATTATTATCTATGGGCGCAGCAACATGAACAGGGCTTTCGATGGTGATATTGTTGCTGTAGAGCTCTTGCCTCGTGATCAATGGCAAGGGGAGAAGGCGTTGTCTATAGCTGAAGAAGGTTTCTTTTAATATCTTCATATTTATCAACTATTTATCTGCCTGCATGAAGTTGTGTCAAACATATCTCTCTTTCACATATTAATGCAGATGAGGAGGAAGAGGATGATACTGTTCATTTGGCTCCCAACAGTGCTGATGATGCTCCTAGAACCTCAAATTTAGCCCAAGTAACTTCTGGTGATAAAAATGCTAACCCTGCTCGTCCTTCAGGTCGTGTAGTTGGTGTTATCCGTAGAAATTGGCACTCGTGAGTTCACTTCTTGCTGTTTTTTTTTTAAACTTTATGACACATGGATACATCATATGAACATAACCGACATGCCAATATACTCCCCTTATGTAAATTGACGATTATCTTTAGCTCTGTTGACTTCATTGGCTATTCTCTGTGCAATTACGCTTTGATTTTCTTTAATTTTGTCTTATTTTGATACTATGTTTCAAGCTGTGGTTTCTGGATGACGGTTCCTAAGTTGCATGATATTTATTGTGCAGCTATTGTGGATCTCTTGAACCAATGTCCCTACCTGCTGGAAGTGGTGGAACGGCGCATGCTTTATTCGTCTCTAAAGATCGAAGAATTCCCAAGATTCGCATTAACACTCGTCAGCTTGAGAACCTTTTGGATATGAGGATAGTAGTGGCAGTTGATTCATGGGACCGCCAATCTCGGTATCCTTCTGGCCATTATGTACGACCAATCGGCAAAATAGGTGACAGGGAGACTGAGACAGAGGTAGGGGCATCTTTATTAGATTACTAGGTTCTGTTCTGGTAGGAAGTGGGAGGGCATTGACATCGTTACTCTTTATTGTGGATGTTGCAGGTTGTCTTGATAGAGAACGATGTTGACTACTCGCCATTCTCTTCTCAAGTTCTGGCATGCTTGCCACCCTTACCTTGGTCTGTATCTGCTGAAGACGTCTCCAGTCCTGTTAGGCAAGACTTACGACATTTGCTTGTATTTAGTGTGGACCCTCCGGGTATGTACCTAACGCCTTACTCGCTTGATAGTATTTATTAGTTTTGCCTATATAAGTGTCTTTCAGAGTCTGAAGTTAGTTGTGTACATGTAGAGTTAACTTGTTTTTGGTGCCAACAGGCTGCAAGGATATTGATGATGCATTGCACTGTACATCGCTTCCAAACGGGAACTTTGAACTTGGAGTCCGTATCCTACAACTTTATAATTTATGTAGGACTTAGCTTTCAATATAGGGCATGTCAAGAGTCAATGAGTTACAAATCACTTTGCCGTGCATACAGCAAAGCTTTGAAATGGCTCTTGTTACCGTTTTTCTTCATTGTTCGAGTTTATCATAATTGTCGAGTGCTAAAAGTGCTTTTGAGGTGATCTGCTTTATGTCTATTAGTATTCAGTCTCTTCTAGAATAATTGGCTTGTTCCGTTGGAATCTCTTCACGTCTTGTGAGTGAATTTGTGATGTTGCTTATCCTTGACCATTTTTACTTAAGACATTGCGGATGTAACAAACTTTGTACACCCTGGTACTCCTTTGGATGATGAGGCATCAAAAAGAGGCACATCTGTCTACCTTGTCGACCGCCGCATTGACATGCTTCCCAAGCCTTTAACTGAAGGTATCATCTTCTTACAGGATATGTTTCCGTATATGTTGGAATTCCAATGCACTCAAGAAACATGGTTTTGTTTGCAGATATTTGCTCGCTTAGAGCTGATGTGGAAAGACTTGCATTCTCGGTTATTTGGGTATGCTTTATCATTTGGAGCCCAAAAGCTTATGTACAAATATTAGTAAATTAGTAAAAGGTTAGCCTAAGCATATTCATATATTTAGGAAATGAGCCCTGGAGCTGAAATTATCTCAACGAGATTTACAAAGAGCATAATCAAGTCTTCTGCAGCATTGTCCTATGTTGAAGCTCAGGCTCGGATGGATGACAGGTAAAATCTCTTTCCATAGTGTTAGATGGATCAGTGGTATATTTGCTTATCTTTGTTCTTACGGTAAAACTATTTCGTTTCATGTTCTCTAGTGATTTGACAGTATAATTGTAGAGGGTTTTAAGACTCCCTCTGTTACATTATGCACAAGATTATTAAGTGTTGTTTCTATTTGCAGCCGATTGACAGACCCCGTGACTACTGATCTGAGGAACATGAATGCTTTGGCAAAGGTTTAAAACACCTCCTCTCACTTGTTATATGTTCCAGAGATGATAGAAAGAAGAACACAATTTTTACCTGTTATTTGCTTTTGAAACCTGTAGATAATGAGGCAAAGGCGTATCGATAGGGGAGCCTTAACTCTTGCGTCTGCAGAAGTTAAATTTCAGATTGATACTGAGACTCATGATCCTCTTGACATTGGTATGTTTGCTGAGAAAAAAATGCTCTTGATGAATAGGAACGATAGTTTCTTAGTCTTTGTCACCCAAACAATCGTTAAGTACAACAACCTCTATCCTTCTGAAAGATGTACTCATCCGTCTCTGTGACTGTGTTTTGCATAGGCATGTATCAGATCCGGGAAGCAAACCAAATGGTTGAGGAATTCATGCTTGCTGCAAATGTTTCAGTCGCTGAACAAATTCTTAAACTATTCCCTTCTTGTTCACTATTGAGGTAAAGTTTGTGATAGTTCTTGAAGATTTTATGACTCTCAAAGATTGCAATCATTCTGTATGTGTTGAAGTGTTTCTCTGCGTAAAACTGATTGCGATTATTTCCCAAGATTGTGCCAAATTAGCTTTCATTTGTTGCACGAATTGCTTATAGTTGTTTTCCTGTAAAATTTGGCCATGAGTGATTAAGTTTATGCTTATTTAGCATAATGCATATTTATGGGATCCCAAATAGCTGTTTATGACATTGTTATCTTTTATGTGCATTTGCTGTATTTTCTTGGTTCATTTTATATCATCAACAACAGTTCATCGCATCCTTGGTTTGGTTCTTCAATGCAGGCGTCATCCTACCCCAACAAGAGAAATGCTTGAACCGCTGTTGCGTACTGCTGCAGCTATTGGACTTAGCTTAGATGTCTCTTCATCTAAAGCTTTGGCTGATTCACTGGACCGAGCTGTGGTGAGTTTTTTTTTGCCGGCACTATCTTATTTGCACAGCCACTGTCTAGCCATTTTGAGTAACTCCTCGGTTCCATATCTACAACTAGGGTTGCACATACTGCTCATAACTAAATTCAGCTGTCACGTTTTGATGCTATACGTCTTTTAACTAAGCAACTAGCTTGGCTCAGTCTTAACAAATGTCGTTATTCTTCAGGGTGAGGATCCATATTTCAATAAGCTGATCAGGATATTGGCAACTAGGTGCATGACACAGGTAATGCTTCCGTGATGACTGAATAGCTAAGATTCTGGTGATTTTCGCAGGATACCGTCTAACAATTTAATTTATTACTACTCAGGCTGTGTACTTCTGCAGTGGGGATCTCAGTCCTCCAGAGTATCTCCATTATGGACTTGCAGCACCCTTATATACTCATTTTACATCTCCTATCCGAAGATATGCTGGTAAGTGAAAACTTGCCCTGTCTCTTTTTTTCTCACATGTTAGATGCTATAAACCTGCTTCTTTCCCTGTTTGTAGATGTCTTTGTGCACAGATTACTTGCCGCGTCATTAGGAATATACAAGCTTCCAACGGTGTTCCAAGATAGACCTCAACTTACTAGCGTTGCTGATAGTAAGGGTTTATTGTTTTCCAGCATTTTTAACTGTTCAGACAAAATTTGCAAACTTGCAAGTATTCTAATACATTGGACTTGTTTCAGATTTGAACTATCGGCATAGGAATGCCCAGATGGCAAGTCGAGCTTCAGTAGAGCTGCACACCCTCATATACTTCAAAAACCGGTATAGACCGTCTACCTTTTTTCATAATACAGACTATATTTTAAAGGCATGGACTGGTAAAGACTTTGTTTGATGTCGCAGACCCACAGATGCAGAGGCAAGAGTTGTGAAGATAAGATCCAATGGTTTTATAGTATTCGTCCCAAAGTACGTTCTCCATCCTTTACTTATTCCACTACCATAATAAAATTCATTAGTGTTGCCTTTTCTTCTTATCTTTTCACTCTTAAGCAATCATGTCTTCTGACACTGGACAACGTTATGGATTTTGTAATGCAGGTATGGAATCGAAGGCCCTGTTTACTTAACAGCCAAAGGTGAGAAAGGAGTTGGTGACTGGTACGTAGATGAGGAGAAGCAGAAGATTGTTAAGATGGATGGAAGTTTATCTTACAGTGTCTTGCAAACTGTGAGGATTCACATGGAGGTAGTGGAGCCTCAGCCTAACCGACCCAAACTCGAACTCACCCTTTTGTAAAACTCTTCAACCATTTAAGTCTCACTTTCACTACTTTTATATAAGTCTGGACCAATTGTCAAGAGTTCGTGTGACATTTACATTTGTATTGTTTACTTTATGCCTATTTTATTTTGCTCTCTGTGTTTCATTGTCAAAGTCAAAGACATTGTATCATTATCATCATATCATTATCTATTAATGGATGCCAGTTTTGTTGAGATACACTTCACTTGTGGTCATGTGGTTTTTTGTTGATAACCCATATACTTTTCCATTGAGGTTGTGTTATTATAATCCGTGAGTGATCTTGTGAGAAATTCAAACATTCCATTGCCAGATTTTTAGATGAACCAAAGTTTCTCTTTACAAAGAAGCTGATGACAAGTTTTGCAAATTGATCTCCCCTGTGAAGGTGGCTGTCGAAAAGGTAGAACCCACCACAAAAAGCAGCTTATGAATGGAGGGACCAATGAAGCTTTATATGGTATGTGGGCATTTTATTGCCACAAGCCATGTGGGACATGTATCATACAGCCATTATTGTTGTGATTCTAGCTGCTGCAATTTCATTGGGGCTGCACCTATATTTCAATGCAATAACCAAAGCTCTGAAGAACTAAGAGAGAAAAAACACCTAAAGTAGAGACAATTTACTTAGTTAAAAGCCTTGAAAGATGTTTTCAGCAGAAAGATTGCTCAAATGTTACAGATTGATATTGAGAAATATTTCGCTGAGAAATATTTTCTCATCTCGACAATTATGAACCATCTTTGTCTTACTCTTTGTTACCAAAACACCAATGAAGGACAACAGCCTTTTTCATTAAACAGATTTAATACATGATACAATTTATGTGTTTGCAATAGGGAAAAAAATGAATACTTGTAGAAATGCAAACAAAAAAATCTATCAAGCTTTTATATGATAGACAAATAAACAAATGGTAAAGAACCCTTTGACAAGAGAGGGCATTAGCACATGTTTTCCTCATTGTCTCCGTTGTGCTTCGCAGGTTTTGTCTAGACTAACAAGTGAAGGAAGATTGTGGACCAAACAGTGAGGGCAAGAATGGCGATCAAGTATGTCCAAAGCATGAGCACTGAGCACTCGTCTTGTCCAACATTATACAGCTGTGTCATGGTACCTGTGGGAGTTTTTTGTGCAACTTGTCATTCCTTGTTTTAGTATTTTTATAGATTTACATGAACTAAGCTATTAATGATTTTATGAACTGACCGATATTCATGGCAGGTGGGAGTGTGAACTGAAGCATTAAAACATACTGAAACAGAGGATCCGCTGGGAGAAACCCGAAACTCTCAGCTGTTTTTACAACGCCTATGCCAATGATTGGGAGAATTATGTAGCGAACACACACTATTCCAAGAACAACCACCGGTTTGACTGCCGAAGAACGTAAACCTGATCAATTTGAACCATAGTGTAAGGTTAAAGATCACATGACCGAGTGAAGCTCGGGACGAAACTAATATTATATGTTGTAATTTTGGGTATGTGGGTATTATGGGATTTAGCCCAGAACCTCCCGATAATTTTACCTTGAATGAGGTTGCCTCCTAGTATAATTGTCATACAAGGAATGGTCCCATCGCTGCACAAATAGGTTAAGTTAATAACTTAATATATATATGTATGCAAATGGTCAAGGAGGTTATTAATGACAAAACTGTGGTAATTACCCAAGAAGTTTTGCTGTGGCTTGGACTATTCTTAAAGGAGCATCATCACCAATGATAAGATTTCTGAGCCATGTGACAGCGCCAAAGATGAAACCGATGATCTGAAAAGGTATCAAACATGTCACTGTTAAGTATTATTTTTTCACTTCATTCTTGTATATATTTTTCAGTGCTAGTCTGTTAAATTGAACTTACTGCACCAACTGTAGGTGGTGCACGAAGCTCCTCCAATATTTCATGGAGGAAGTCAACTCCTTTTCTCCAAAACCCTGTCTCTTTCTTTACGAGCTCGCCTTCAGGTGCACCTAGAAGTTTGGTCTTGTGATCAGCCTCTAAGTCACTATTGGATGATTTGATTGCTGTTTTCTCAGATTCTTCCATCTCTTTGAACTTCATTGCCGATCCTTTTATAAGCCGGAATGTGTAAGTCCATATGTAGAAACCCCCTAGCTGCATATTTGATAATCATCATTTACTTCTCTTTTTCCTCATCTAATGTCTCTGTTTTTTTAGAGTGTTAATATTACATACCGCCATGGAGAAAGACGCGTAAGAGAGACCAACGGTTCTGCATACACTACGGTTACCAAATGGACTCTTGTCCTCGTCGCAGATTGCTGGGACAAGTATGATTGGTAGGTTCCCCATATTTCCTATTAAACCAAAGTTGAGTTTTGTCATTGAAAAAATACAAAGTAGATGTCATGCATATGTAGATTGATGATGATGACGTTCATGGGATGGTCCAAATAAACAATTTGTCACGTACCTGAAGAACAAGTTGCAACAATAAGACCTTCAAGATAAGGAGGTGGTTTCAGAATCTTGACAACCATCCAACCAAGAAGTCCTCCGATTAAGAATGTAAGTCCCATATTCACCGGCATAAACCACCTTTTGTTTTTGACAAAAAATAAACCACCTTTTATTTCAATTAGTAAAAAATAAAAAATAATTTTAGTGTAACATTTTGCTACCATGATCTAGGAAAAGTAAGGGGATTTTTCTTACCATGAGACCATGTCCTGAAGTGTGACCGTCTGGGCTAGATTTGCAAACATGAGAGCCGGTGCAAATATTACAAACACCACCTACAATTTGTTAAAAAAATAAAATTTGAAAAAACATACACAATCTTAATTCTTTTGCAGAGATCTAAGCATGAAGATTGGTTTACCTTGTTCATGGAATTACGGGCTTCAACAGGAAAGAGCTTGCATCGATCAGTGGCCAAGTAAGCTCCAACAAGACTTATTATGAGGACTTGAATCACTGGCATAGAAGCCACCTCCAACAATGACCAAAACCCCATCTTTTATGAAAACTTTAATGGACTAATGGATTACTATGAGGCAAGATATCGGATCTTGTTTCTCTTCTTCTTCTTCTTCTGCAGTTAATCTGCAGAGAAAGTAATGAGCCTGAGGCCCTGAGAAGAGAGCAATTAAAGGTACGTGGTAAGCACAGATTTCTACTGGCATATGTGTGTATTTATACATAATTATATTTACTTCCTCGTAAAAGTCTGACTCTAACAGCCACGGTGATAATTAAGTTTAATATTCATAAAACATGCGAGAGTTTTGAGTCTTTTCAGGCCTGTGTCATTGGAGAACTAGAGGAAGCTTCTGTTTAAATATTCAATTATTCAGCTATATTGTATTTTATATTCCGTTTTGATGTGAGTTACCCAATTTGTTTTGACAAAGTTCTGGACATTTTAACGCAGTTTCTTAGCTGTTGTGTGTTGACCCTTTTGAGGCTGCTGCGTAAAATATATGCCATGTATGGTTGAGAAGTTATTTACAACTTGTCAAAAATAAATGGAATCTAATTTCTTGTAATTAACAAATAAAGCATACCAATGGTGGACGTATATGGAGATTCAGGGGAATACTGGATCTACTTATTTCACAACACGTATTTCATGCAATTAAAAATTATGGTCAACATGTCTTAAAATATCACACATTAATGTCTGGAAGCAAACAAAAACATTGATGTCTTGTGCTTAGAAAATTGAATAAGAACTCCTCCAAATACACCCCCCCCCCCCCCCCCCCCCGCCCCCAAAAAAAAAAAATTTGCAAAACGAATTTTGATTTATAAAAACTGGAATAATTAAAAATCATTAATCTATAACTACTATACGGTAACATCATTTTTGGGTGAATAAGAAAATTATATTTAGTTGAGTAAAGAAACAACTCATTGTACCGTTTATCGTAAACAACATTTAACCTTATTGCATAAATTATTGTTTTAGTCTAACCAAACGTTAGTGCATTGGCACGTATAAAATGATTGATATATTTTCTACAATTTTTAATAAATTGGGTTTGGTCTTGTATTTTCTGGAATTTGGAGTTTTTTACATAATACAGACGCATATATTAAACAAAGTTTAGATTAATATTTGTCTCAACATATTTATAATTGAACTTGGACAGGGTAGATAATATGCACCCATATTGGGCATCAGGACATGACACATGCATAGATGCATTGTTGATGGATCTAAATTGGTAAGATGTTTTTTTCCTACAACTTATATGATGAACGCCTAACAGATCATCCACCACTATTTCAATATTTTCATATCTGAATAGTATCTTAATTATTGGTATTGAATTATTATTGGTATTGAATCTTAGGCATGAATATTCAAATTTGCAATAAGAAGAAATCTGAAAACCGATTCAAAACGTGTAACATGTTACGTGTTTATCGTTGCTTAGGTATTATGATAAGTATTTTATTGTACTTATTTTTAGCTGTCTTGTATGCAATTCCTATAAAAAAAAGGCTTGAAATTAAATCCTTAGACGACCTCATTTTACCAGCTTTTTTTACACGACGTATGATTCAAGGAAAGAACACAGGTTAATAAGAAAAAACAAAACAAAACAGAAGTACCTGAACCATGCAAGAACTCAGAAGGATCTACCTCTTTACACGCATGAGAAGACAAATTACGCAGAGAGAGAAGAGAGAACAATCATTGATCGATGTTGAGAAAAATAATAATGTGAGAACTAAAAAGGCTTCTGTATTTCCGTAATTTACGCGTTTTCATATTCACCAGACAAAAAAAGTAAAAATAATCTAATAGAGAAAGAGATATAAGCCGTCTTTATGGTGACAAGACACTGACAACAGGCGACAATATTTTCTTCTTTCTAGAGTTGGCCAGAAATACTAGATAATAAACATTATATGCCAACATTTTATATGAAATAAAATCTCTTAACCATACTACAATAAAACTTATGTTAGTAAAAAAGTAAATAAATAAATAAAATTTTTTTGGTCGGATAAATAAATAAATAAAACTTTGTGACATTTTTGGTCAACAAACTTGTATACATACATCTAGGCATGGGCGTTCGGGTACCCGTTCGGGTTCGGATCGGGTAAATCGGATATCGGTTCTTTTTTATAACACCTCCTAGGTCCCATTTTAAGAAATTCTTAAATTCGGATCGGGATCGGATATAACACTTCGGTTTCGGTTTGGGTTCGGATTATACTGAAGTAACCATATATCAATTGGGTTCGGGTTGTTCTGTATCGGTTTCGGATTTAACTGAAGTAAAATTCAAAAGAAGACAAACTAAACAAAAAATTCTTGTAACTTAAGCTTAGTAGTTAGTACAAATGTTTGCAAATTGATCACATTGACAAGTGAAACATGAAAAGTGATCACGTTTGGACATTATAGCAAATATTAGCAACATAAAGTAAATTGATCAAGTTAATAACTAAGAAACATGCCACTCAAATTTAGTAAAAATGTTTGCAACAACACACCAATAGACTGCAACATAAGTCTCAAACCAAAAATAGCAACACAAATTTTTAAAATGAAAACTGCAACAAAGTCTCAAACCGAAAAGAAACAGAGGAAAACAGAAAACAGAAAACAGAAAACAGCAACATAGACTGCAACATAAACTGCAGCCAGCTTGTGGCGAAGGAACTTGGTCATATTTGGGAAGAGCTTACTCCTGATAAGCCATCAATTCCTCTGATCCAAAGACAAAGATAGGCAGATCAATATACAAACCAAATTTAAGCAAATATATTACAAGTTATAATGTTAGATCACATACCTCTTTCAATTTTTTCTTGCTCTTCAATGTCCTCCAGAATTTCTTCATTTGTAAGCACCCTTGACTCACAATGAATGTCTTGCTTCAACCATTGCTCGGTACACATCAATACTTCAACCATGAAGTGAGTAAGGCAGCTCCTAAATGGGTCTATGATCCTTCCACCAGTACTGAACGCACTCTCGGATGCGACAGAAGAAACCTGCATTGCAAGGACATCCTTTGCAATCTGTGACAGTATTGGAAACTTGGTACAGTTTCTCCTCCAGAAAGAAAGAACATCGTACTCTACACCAACAATCAACTCTGGATTCTCAACTCCTTCTTTCAAGTACACATCCAGTTCATCCCGCTTCTCTTTCACTCCAATGCTTCAATAAGTTTGATGTTCCTGACTTTGATTTGCAACAGAACATCTTTTTGCAGTAATGGCAAAGGCATCTGTCCCGATTTTCCTTTGTCCTTGTGTAATGGCTCCAGATTTTAGACCTCGGAGGAAGAACTCTCGCAACTTTATTTCGATCTTCCGCTGCTCCACTAGCTCCAGAGGATTCTTTACGTTTTCCTCCACTATCAGGAGTAGCAAATTCTTCTTCTTCTTCTTCGTGGTCAAGTTGAACTCGGTGAGGAGTTGATGATGAATCCATCTGAGACAAAAGAAAACCAGAAAATCGTTTATCAATTGAACCAAGCTAATAAATGATAGCCTAAAACGATTCTAAATAAACCAAATCCTAATATCCATTCATATACACAGAACCTGTAACAGAGCCTAAACAGAGTATTGAGATGAAGACAATTGAAAGATGATATCAACTTGTACCTGAGATCGATTTCGGGAAATCGCAGATGGTGGAGATAGAGAGAATTGTAGGTTTTGGTATTCAATCATGAGAGACTCTTTCAATTTAATAGGGTTTTCGAGAAGTGGAAGAAGAGGGATCGCCTCACCGTGAAAGGTTTTTCGAGAAGTGAACAAGATATGAAGAAAGAAACTTTGGAAATAACAACGCGTGTTACAACTTGTGTCTTTGTGTCTTGAGTACATTAAATACACATTGGTATACATATACATTTATTTCGGTTATTTCGGGTTTATGTTCGGATTTCGGATTAAACCGAACCGTACCCGATAACCAAAGTACCAGCATATCAAAACCGATCGGGTATTTTCATGGATCCATAACCGGTCGGGTTCGGGTTTTTCGGTTCGGGTTCGGGTTCGGTTCCGGATTATGGATAATATGCCCAGGCCTACATACATCCATATATACAGGAACAGCTATACAGACCATGTACACATGACAGTTGACACATGCAACATGCGTATGCGTGTCTCTTTTGTATAGAGCTGGACGATAAAAAGGACTACGTCACGTAAATTGGGCAGCACAGAAAATTATAAACGGACCAATCATTTGCAGTGAGATCGTAGCGGTCATAATCAGCTAACAAATCAGCTAAAATCATTTATTTAAAGAGCCAGACCAATTCATTGTAGCTGAAAATTTCATAATCGAATGACTTTTTTTTGGTCAACTTCTTTGTATTAAAGCCCGCAGGCTAAATTTACAAACAGTATCAAGCCCAAATTAATACAATCAGCCCAACGAAAACCAGACTTTAAGATAAACATTAGTGCATGAAGGACACGCGTCCTCTGTCGTGGCATCGATTCCAGAAACGAAGTGCAGAAAGCGGCACCGGATCATCGCCGGACGGAACACCATCTCCAGCCTCGTCTCGCTTGAAACTGCTTGTTGCTCCTCCTTCCTTCATCGCCGTCGATTCATAAAGATCTTTTCTCTGATCACTAGACGTTAACCCATGAAAAGCATCAGAGAGACACGAACACAAAACTTTGCCGGAACACTTTCCAAAGAGGAAGCTCCGTCTCATCTAGCTATGCACCGAGTCTTCTTAGCTTATACAAATCTTAGGTCTTGATCTTTGAGGAGACTCCACTTATTCATGAAGCGAAGATTGATTCCTATAATAAATCAAGCACTAAGCTTGCTAGCAAAGAGAGAAAACAATCCTCAGAATCAAACGGTAAGAACAGAGTTGCAGAACTAAAGAAGGAGAAAGCTTAACACAACAAAAAACTTTAACACCTAATCGCCACTGCGAAAACGAAAATTCCGCAACCGGAAAGGAAAATCGCCGAGCGAAAGTAAAGATTTACAACAAAAAACAAAATATAGTTCTCTCCCCTTATAATTAAACTCTATCCTCTGAAAGATTTGAGTTTGGTAAGAGGCATAGAGTTTCGAGAGAGAAACCTCTCTCTAAGAGAGGAGAGAGAAGCTTTTTTCATAATCGAATGACTATGAGTAATTTTCCTAGCTATGATTAGCATCAATAAATAAAATGTCTTTTCTTTTTACATTGTCAAATAAATATCTCTATTTTGCCATTTTCCTAGTTTAACTCTTTTCTGCCTTAGATTATACTCACTTTTTTTTAGAAATTCTTAGATTATACTCTACATGGCAGTTGTATGTTTTCCACCACAAATCAATCTCAATCATAAAATTTAATCCCAGTCCTCCAACGCCAAAATTGCTGACCTAGATTTGTATTTAAATGGTAAACATATGCAGAAGATCTTGTTGAATTTCAAAGATGAGAAGTCTTTTTTATATTTTTAATGTTTATTTAATTAAATTAGGCCAAAAACATTTTTAGTGAATTCTGTGGCTAATAAATTTGAGAAATGTTCAATTTTTTTTCTTATATTAATTCTACCTTAACCGAAAATTGATTAATCGATACAGGGATAAAAAAAACAGAACAAAATATCTGAAATCTTAAGAAAATATTAAACTCGTAAGAGATACAAAAAGAGAAATGACATTGAAATGCAAGCCACACGCATCTATTACTCATAGTCATTCGATTATGAAATTTTCAGCTACAATGAATTGGTCTGCTTGGTGCTGTACTTGTTACCCATTATGATTTAGACAATTAAAATTGACATTAAAAGTATATGTTAATACATTGGGCTGCTTGGTGCTGTACTTGTTACCTATTCGAACATTGTCATTTTGGGCCTATCGTAGAATACTCATGGGCTATAGGCAACATAAGGGAAGAATAAATCATTCATTATCACATGATCACCGTTACAAATCACAAGAACAAAATGAGGAAGAAACAAAGTACTTTTAATACGTCTTAAACTACTTTGAATGCTTTAGGAATGTGATCTAACGACAAGCCCTCCATCTCCTCTAGAGAATTCTGAATTCGTCTTTGGCCATATGGCATATAACAAGTTTATCTATATTGAAAAACCGGAAGCAATTTGATATCAGCTGTGTTAATTCTTCAATATTTTTTATGCGATTTCGTTTCATTTGCGGCAATTAGAAAATTCTGAATAATCCACCACGACATGGAGTATATCTGAACGGTGCATTTAAATTTAGAGTAAATTAGCTCAATATACAAAAAGAAGTGAGATACCATAGAGTTGAGGGAAAAAGGTGATGATGGGGGGAAAAAAAATGGGGGGAAATAGGGTATGGAGTGCAAATAGGGAATATGTTGTGTGTAGGGAGTACAAATTCTCTTAAATTTAAGACTACCAAAACGGCAGGCAGCAATATAAAAAAAAAATGCTCCTAATTCATAATAGTCAAATCAGTCAGCATCACTTTTAATGCTTTTACAACTAAAATTTAGACAAATGCGACCATTTCAATATCGAAACAGAAATCCTTTTTTTCTTTGATCTGTCATTACTCGTTTCTAACATCTGGTAGGGATGGGGGAAAATTGCTATTTAGCTGAGTTTAGGAATACAGAAAACACAAGGTTGTATTTTTGTAAAAGAAAAATCGCATGAAAAATATTCAAAGTGATAATTACTAACACTTTAAATCTTAAAATTATTTAACTAACATTTTAACAAATTACTAGATTATGACCCGCCCTTAAGGGCGGGTATATTTTTGTTTTATATTTTTATAACTTTTAGTTTTTATATTTTAGTTTTTAGTTATATCTGTGTTTTTCTTTGTATAATATTTTTTAAATAATTAATAAAAGATTTTATAATTTTATAAAAATAGTTAGACCACACCTATGAATAGGTCATGTTCCTAATTTAAAAGTATTGATTATATATACCATTATTGTTAGACTCGTGTAAAAATCAAAAAGCAAAAAACAGTTTTAACATATTAATAGCTTCTAACCCGCCCTTTGTATATTTTTTGTTTTAATTTTTTTTTGAGAAATTTAATTTTTTCTATTTGAGTTTTTAATCATATTCATGCTTACTATAAATTTAATTTAATATTTTTTAGTAAATATATTAAATATGTAAAGTTGCATAACTATACACTTGTGCCGTACACATTTCAGAAATTATTTTCAAAATTTATTTCTAAAGTGTTCAACTATTTATATATATATATATGGTCTTCACTAACTTGAAGTAAGATCATATTTAATAAAAAAAATTAATCGAACAACCTATTTAAAACCTATTGTACTAAATGAGTTTATATGAATATTTATTTCAATTAAAAATTCACTTAAACCCCGTTAAACTTTATTTTAACATCTCGTGCTTTGTTAAACGATAAACTTAATGTTTGTGTAGAATATTTCAAATTTGATTAAATTAATGTCTGATTGAATAAGTCTCAATTTTTTGGATTGAAATATAAGTTATGTGTACTGTAGTGTGATAATGATTTTTGAAAAATATATCAAAGTTTATTATAGTTAGATATTATGATGTAATAATCAGTGACAATAGTACTCTCTCCGTTCCTAAAAGATCTATATTCTAAATAAAAAAATGTTTCAAAAAGATACATATTCTATATTTTCAATGCAATTTTTGTCAACTAATAATGAGAAATTAAAAAAATAATTGTATTTCTTAAAATCTTATTGGTTTAAAAATATAAGAAATATAAAATTATAAAAAACTATGTATTTGTAGCTTAGTTTTAATATGTTTTATTAAAAAATGTGAAAATATTAAAACATGGATCTTTTGAGAACGAAAAGAGTATATATTTTCTTTCGTAATATTAGGGGTGAAAATAAAAAGTAAAACTACTATAAGTGTTTTCTTTTGTATTTCTTAACAAATATAAAGTGTGTAATTTAATAATTACATTTTATACTTCTTAACCCAGATTATGAGAAACAATTAACATATCATTATAAAAAGATATGTCAATGATATAACTGTAAAGATACTCCAACTTACGAAGTGTACAAATAGTTCATGCAGTTATTCAGTTCGATGCCGTTATAAAAATATGGTTCGATGCAGTTACATCACTATAGATAATAATATATTCTATTTAATCAGTTGAATGCAGTTACAAAAACATGGATCGTTGCAGTTATTAACATATCAGGACAAATAACAATATATTGATATATTCTATTTAATCAGTTCATTGCAGTTATATTTTTAAATTGGACACAACATTTTATCAATTGGTCATACTGCTGTTTTAATAGAATAGATAGTGACATTTCTATTGTGTTAAAAATGTGACATTTCTATCAAAAAAACATTTAGTCGAGTTTACTCGTCAAGTCAATAAGTGATTGACACTGGTGATGATTGGTTCGACTGCAACTTTAAAAATTTAGCTGTAGATGTTTAGTTGTAGATAAATCGGTTGTAGCTGTAAAGTTGTTACTGTAGATTTTTTCTATAGAGACTTTTGATGTAGTTAAATTTGTTGTAGTTGTAAGCTATAGGCTGTAGATATTTTAAAATAAAATATATGAAATATGTGTTGTATATATAAAATTATTATTTTATATCAATTAAAATAATTTATATCAATATTTTTTAATAAATTATCAAAATTTATTGTAATTTAAAATGTGATATGTAAATAATATTTGTATTATTTAAATATCTTATAATTTAAAGACACTCAAATTCAAAATTAAAATATTTATAATTTTTTTTATTATGATTATATAAGTTATTTGATATTATAGATTTTTTTTTCATTTACAGATTCTACAACCTATAAAAAGAAGATGTAGGGTTTTTGCCTAAAATATGTAAGAAAAGTTTTGCTTTATTTTTTTGCTGTAGCTTTAAAAATAAAGCTAAAGCACGATTGGTAAAACTAAATAAAAACTTGATGTAGACTTTAATTTTTAAAAGTGAAACTACAACATGATTGGTAAAATTTAGTGATTTAAAAATAAATAAAACTAAAGTACAGAGATAAATCTCAACTAATCACCCCCTGTTTATTTTTCAGTAAAAATAATGATGTATCAATTTTTTCTTTCTTTTTTTAAATGATCTAATTAATTAATAGCAAAAAAATACTTAAAATTTATAAAACTAAAAAAAAATTAAAAAAAATTAAAAAAAAATCAGAAAATCTTAAGTAGTTAGTAATTATAAAAAATAAAATGATTTTTTAACAAATGAAAAGTGACGTGAAGAAATAGTGGTGTACAATATTAAAAATTAAAATGATTAAAAATCCAAAGTAACTGTAACTTAACTAACAAAATGCAAAACAAATACTAACTCCAAAATTTACAAATCAATTTCTGAATCCATTACTTAAGGTGGAGGATCTCATTAATCCAGTTGATCTGTCTTGGAACCTGGATCTACTCAATGCATATGTTCATCAGGACGATGTGACTACTATACTGAGTCTAGCCATTAGTAGAAATCCTAAGCCGGATTCATATGGTTGGCATTTTACGGATCATGGTAGATATACAGTTAAATCTGGATATCGTACCGAGAAATCTTATCCTCATATGGGTGAACAAAATATTGATATGGGACCAAATACCAAACCGCTATTGGCTCATTCGTGGAGGCTGCAGTGCTCACCAAAACTTCAACATTTTGTCTGGCAAATAATTTTGGATTGCTTACCAGTGTATAAGAATCTTTACTCACGAGGTATTAAATGTGATACGCAGTGTCAATTGTGTGGGGCTGAGGAGGAATCTATTAATCATGTCTTTTTTTAATGTCCTTTCGCACTTCAAATTTGGGCACTATCTAATGTTTCATCTTGCCCAGGGATTTTCCCGACCGCATCTATTTTTACAAACATGGATTATCTATTCTGGCGGCTACCAAAATAACCAAATTTGAGTTGCTTTCCCTGGATTTTATGGTTTATTTGGAATAATCAGAATGGAAAAACTTATAGGAATCTGACAAGGGATCCTTTCGAGCTTCTTCGAACGGCGGAAATAGAAAGCGTCATGTGGACGGATTCACAGACCAAGGATTCTCCATCGGTGGGATCGTCATACAATGTGGATACCCTTAGTACAGGTGATATAAGTAGGTGTCATATAGATGGTGCATGGAGAGCACAAGATGTGTGCACAGGACAAGGATGAGTTTATAAAGCAGGTGGATCAACTGATACTATGATGGGTGCCATGTCTATTCGCAAAAGTCTATCACCTTTACATGCCGAATGTGAAGCGTTGATATGAGCGATGGAGTGTATGAAGACCCTACGAATCTCAGAAGTGGTGTTTGCAACTGACTGCTCTCAACTGGTGAAGATGGTGTCTACACCAACAGAATGACCGGCGTTCACTACACATATGGAAGAGTTTCTACGATGTAAGGAATTTTTTCATCCCTTTACTATTCAGCATATTCCGAGGGCACAGAACACAATGGTGGACAAGCTAGCACGAGGTGCTAGAAATCAGCCTGCAACTATGGTTTATGTTGATTCGATTCCCCTGAGGTGGCTTTTGGATCAGGAATCTACTTAGTTTCTCTCTCGCCTTTTGTTGTAAAAAAAAAAAAAATACTAACTCAATTTCTAATGCATGATTTTTTTTTATGATTTGAATTATCCAATTTACTCAAGGGCTAACTCAAAATTGTAACTCAATTACAACACATTCTAATTCAAACATTAACTTAAAAAATTAAAAGTAATTCATGACTAATAACATTTATGAGTTATGCTCCTAATTCGAAATGAATCAATTCTAACTCATGTCACCGATAAAGTTTAAGTAAAACAACATATTTTTTGAAAATCACATAGAAAATCCTATTGCAAATGTTTGCATGAGAGAATCCCAACATTTACTAGTAATCGATTTTGCAAATAGAGGAACACAAACCATAGCCTCTCTTTTTTTTTTGCTGGACCCATAGCCATTTATGTTATAATTATCTAGTTTTCATTCGAGCATTACTTTTTATGTATCCAGTAATCAGATTTATATCATATCCTACTATTGAATGCGAAAGTGATTATCAACTTGCAATGTTTTATTTTGTTAGGTGAAGAACGACAAAAGCAACATTGCCGTTCTTGAATTATATTTTTTTGATATCATAAAAATAAAATTAATGTCTATTCTTCTGGTTTAAGCTTTCCTCTTCCATGTAATCTAAGATCAAAAAAAAAAAAAAAAGTAATCTAAGATCAACTGTTCTTTCTGGTTAGTCGGAAACCTCTGTTCCAATGCCTACTATCAGGTCGTTTTTTTAAAAATGTATACTTTTTTGGCTCATATCAAAGAAGTACAACCTATGTTTTAGAAAAAAAAGTACAACCCTATAGAATCATCTTTGTAGTTGCAAAATAATCACTTATGATTTGAATTGAATACACCAGTAGAATAAAAATCCTTTGTAATTTTCTCAAGAAAAATCATTGGTAATATTTAGTTCAGACCGAGGAGAAGAACGCTACTGTGACAACGAGCATTTTTAGATTTTCTTTACGAAAAAATAGATAAAGAAACCTAAAAGCAAGATTTATGTTTCTAGATAAAATGTGAACTCAAAAAGAATAAAGCCAAAAACATAAAATAACGCACATGAATGGAATAATAGGTTACTCTAAATTAATGGACACACAACTTCTCTTTTCTTAGTCTACTTTTATCTTTTATCTATTCTATTAAAACATGAACATTTCCAATTGATAAAATTTGTGTCCAACTATATTTAAATACTAACCACTTTTTATTTCTCCTTTAACAAAAACGGTTAGAATGGCTTACCCAAACCACTTTAAACTTGAATAATAGAATGGCCCTTAGACTTAAAAAAACAAAAACAAAAACGGTTACGCAAATGATGTAGTGCATGAGATAACGAACGGTTATAATAAAATGTTCTATATCTATGTTACGTTGTTTTAACGGTTACGTGAATGTGTCAATAGATTATTATAATATTTTCTATTTCCCTAGACAGTAACCACATTATATTTTTCCATGTTATGTTGTTTTAAACGGTTACGTGAATGGTGTAGTGCGGTATTATATTTCAGTTTCATCAATACAATATTATGGATAATGACTATGACACAATTGTATAGTTATACAACATCACAATTTTAATAGTTAAAAAATATCACAAATTTAATATAATTAGCAAAAATATGGAAATTAAATTTCTAAGAAAATATTATAAAACAAAAAATATATCATTTTTTCAAATAGCGGATCAAAATCTAGTAATATGTTAATGTTGAATATGAATTTGGTCGACTCTAAAAAAAGAACAAAATTCGACTGTGGACTATTTTAAAAGCTTTTTATTTATCAAAATGAAAGAAAGATTACATTTGTATGCAAAGAAGAAAGAAAGGAGACATCACTCAACGAGAGTGCGCCAGAGAAGTATAAGTCAACAAGATTAAAGCTAATTAAAAGTTCTAGCCATCAATCTTTGTAGTGAAGTTTGGATGTCTTTCTTAATCTCTCCCACCCTCTTTTATACTCGTTTCCTTCCTTCTTTGCCTTAAAGCAGACTTGATCTAGTACGATGGACCTAGTGTTTGACCGAGTTTAATGGACCAAATCCTTTGGATTGATCGCTTAAGCGACGAGCTTTTGGGCAGAGCTTTATTATTCAATGGACCTTGTAAAAGAATGCAATCTATCTCTAACAGTAAACCTCCTAATTCACTTGTGAGAGAAAAAGTCTATCTCAATGAATTTGTGAGAGTAGGTCCGGGAATGAAGAGCTTGGCCAAGAGATTTTGCCATATAAATATGCTATGGAGTGAATATGGCAGGACGTCGCCATGCACTCAGCGAAGTAGTCTGGGCTAATCATGACGAGTATGACTATCATTTGCTCTGCAAGAAAGTTTCTCGTGGCAAGGTTAATTACCATTCACTCGTCGAGACGCTTGTGTTGTGGAAAGTTGGAGAGGTGAAAGTAACTGGTGAAACTGTCTCATAGTCGGCATAATGATTCTTCTCGGCGGTAATCAATGATCTCTGAAGCTCGGTTTAATCTGGTTAAATGACGTACCCGTGTAATTTGGACCTGATTATAATAAGTGGCTGTTATTCACTCGGCAAACGATTTTGCCTTAAATTTTTTTGTGTATGTGTATATGTCTTTTTTGTTGCGGCAGAATTTGTTAAGACTGCTTACATACCCCCAAATAGGATCAAGCCATTTGTAGTTATTTTTTTAACGAGGATCATGGAGTTCAATGTCCTCGGTACGAGTTCTCCAAAAAATATCTCGAGCTGATAAACATCTGCTCTCTTTTCTCAAGACGAGGTCGTTAAGTTCCAAGGGCCTTGCTTGAACTTTCATGTTGTAATAGCTCTCGGCAAGGTGCTGGTAGTTTTGAATTGAGAGGATTTATTGGTCTCGGCGTTCTTCGATCTCGTCTAAGGCGTCGTCTAAGGCGTCAAGCATCATTTCCTTCTTCGTTCATATTCGGTTAGGTGAATAACGACAAAAGCAACATTGTCATAATAAATAAATTGATGCCCCCTTTTTTTGGATTATATCTAGACATCCACCGGAAAAAGCCAACATGAAAGTGTACTACATCATAAAATAAATTTTCTAGATGCACAACAGTTATATAAAAGTTCAAAAAAAAAACGAAGTCATTTGTGCTTTGAAAAGGGAAAATTCCTTAAAAATACACAGACTAATTTTTATTTGCTAATAAAATACACGAACTATTTTGGATTCCCGTTTAATACACAAACTAATTTCTGTTGTCTATTAAATACACAAACTTTTGAAATTCGCAGGTTTTACACATCGTTTTAGACGGCGTTAACTAAGTTTAACGGAAGTAAAGACGGCGTTAATGTTTAATTAAACATGTGTTTAATTTATGAAAAAAAAATTCCTTAAAAATACACGAACTAATTTTCATTTGTTAATAAAATACACAAACTATTTTGGATCCCCATTTAATACACGAACTAATTTTTGTTTCCCATTTAATACATAAACTTTTAAAATTTGTAGATTTTACACATCGATTTAAACGACGTCAACTACGTTTAACAGAAATGACTTTAGTTTTAACTAAAAGTATAGTTAAAATGTGAAAAGCACGCTCACCCTCAACCAAAACCACTCGAATCGATTGATCCTTATATTCAAGCTAGCATCAATTCAAGTTTGACACCCTAATCTATTTCAACATCTTTTACTCATCAAACTATGTTCCTTTTCTTCTTCTTCGCTTTGATTTCATTTTATATTGCTTCAAAGTGGAGTTGATTTCCATGTCATGAAAAATGACGAAGAAAACTAGGTAATTTTAAACGAGTTTCTGATTTTGAAATTAGTTTTTGATTCTTGTTTTTCGTCAATCAAGGTTAATTTACACTATGCAAGTGTAATGAAGAAGAAAACTACCAATATAATCTATCAGAATGATTTTTAATTGTCTTTCGCAGTTTAACCACATGTTTAACTAAACACTAACATCTACTTCACTTTTGCTAAACATAGTTGACATCCACTAAATCATGTTAAACATAGTTGACGTCGTCTAAATCGATGTGTAAAATCTGAAAATTTTAAAAGTTTGTGTATTAAATGAGAAGCAAAAATTAGTTCGTGTATTAAATGGGGATCCAAAATAGTTCGTGTATTTTATTAACAAATAAAAATTAGTTCGTGTATTTTATTAACAAATACAAATTAGTTCGTGTATTTTTAAGGAATTTTATTTTCATAAATTAAGCACATGTTTAATTAAACACTAACATCGTCTTCACCTCCGTTAAATATAGATAACGCCGTCTAAAACTATGTGTAAAACCTGCGAATTTCGAAAGTTTGTGTATTTAATAGGCAACGGAAATTAATTCGTGTATTAAACGGGGAGTCAAAATAGTTTGTGTATTTTATTAGCAAATGAAAATTAGTCAGTGTATTTTTAAGGAATTTTCCCGCTTTGAAAATATACAATAAGAATAAAAATAATTTGTAAATCAGGTTCAGACCGAGTAGGGGAAGTGGGGAACGCTAATCAAGAAAGATCCTTTTTAGGTTTTATTTAAGAAATAAATAAAATCCAAAAAGCTAAAGATTTGTGTTTCTACATAGAATGTGAAATAGACTAGAAAGCCAAAGCATAGAAAACAAAAAAAAAAAGCTAAAGATCTGTATTTCCTTCTTTCTTTATGATTGGTCAACTATGAAGATAGTTAACCATTGTTTCTTTTCTTAACTATAACCTAAATTTTAACATTATCAATTTGCTCTGAGAAAATTACGGATCTGGCTCTAAAATATCCTTACTATCCCAGAAATATTTTGAGAATCTAATGTTACTAAATTTAATTAAATATTCTAGTATGAAAATGCTATTGAGTTTTTCTTATGTTCACTAATCAATAGTATTTTGTTATTTTGTATTCAGTATATTTAAAAAAGAAACAAATAATAAGAATTTGCAAGTTATATTATATTTTTAAAATAAGAAAGTAAAATTAAAAATAGTAATAGTTGCAAAGAAAATATCAGCAAAACATTAAACCCTAAATCCTAAATACTAAACCATTGGATAAATCATAAACCCTATGGTGTATACGAAGGTGTAGAATTTAAGATTAATGGTTTAGTGTTTTTAAGATTTAGTGTTTATAGTTTAGGATTTAAGATTTATCCAAGGGTTTAGGGTTTACCCAAAAGTTATGATTTAGTATTTAGGGTTTAAGGTTTAGTTTTTAGGTTTTAGTGCTTCGGCATTAAAAATATTTTTTTTAAATTGTTCTTTTTTGTAATTGCTACTTTTTTAAATATAATATAATTTGACAAATATTTATTACTTTGTTTCTTTTTTAAAAGATATAAAATATAAAATAACAAAATACTATTGGTTGGTGAATCTATAGGTTCACCTCCTAAAAAAACTCATTGTTATTTCCTTCGATTTTCAGAATTTTTTTTGTCATCAATATAAATACTTTGCCAACTAACTTGGTAATTCCAAATTCATATAAACAAGAAAAGACGATTGCTTCCGAGCACTGTATACCAGACTGTCCGTCTTTGTATTCTGCGTTCTTGATACATAAATAAACACTGAGTGATTAAAGCTCTCTATCAGAATTCGATATCTTCCAAATAGTTTGCGTATGCTTGCCATTCTATAGATTCAGAAACTATTTTTACTGATTGGGAATAATCACTAAGGTAACTAAAACAAACAATAAGAAATACTACGTGTTAAAATTTTAAGTTTAGACGAATTATGTGTTTCACCCCAACATTCTGATAATCAAAAATATAAAGAATACAATATATCAAATTTAATTAGATATTTGAGTATTTTCTTTCAATCCCCATAATTTATACAGTAAACTGTACACATTTACTCAAAAAAAAATCCAAATTCACCAAATAACCACAATTATTTTTTTCTCTCTTCTTTTTTCTTCATATTTCACTCTATCCTTTCTCTAAAAATCTAATTTTGGGTGGGTTTATAGGTTATTTCACGAATAATCCCATTTATATCAGTTGGGTGAACAGAGAATTTAAAAGAAAATAAAACAAGTAAATCAATCAGGGTTGATCAATCAAAGCCATGATTCACTGCTTTCAAAAAGAAAAACTCCACGCGCTTTAAAACTCACTCACTGTCTCCTGTCGTCTTCCCTTCCTCTGCCTAAAACCCATAAATGATAATTATTAAAGAAAGCTATCAACTTCCTTTCCTACTCTCTCTCTCTCACAAATTAAACAAAACTTGCGGAGATCTGTAATCTCCCTCACAGATTTCGTTTCTGGCGTCCTCCATTGATTTGGCCTTTCCTAAAAGAAAAAAACTAACAAGTTCTAGACTTCATTCAACCGCGTGAAACTACAAAACGGCAAATGTGAACTCGAAGACACAGCTCATCAAGTCATCATCACTCTTGGTCAGCTTCTACACATTACTTCTTGTTTTGTTTTAAGTAGCGAAGCAGGTACAACAACTAACACAGTTTGGTCGGGAGAAAGACAGAACCGTGAGTTATGTTAGGAATCTTTCTCTGTCTATGGTGGTTCTTTGCTTCCACGGTGGTGGTGGTGGTTACGGCAGCCGATGAGAAGACAGAGGTGCAGAGAGAGCTTAATCAGACGCCCACTTGGGCTGTTGCTGGTGTTTGCACCTTCTTCATCGTTGTCTCTGTTGTTCTTGAAAAGCTGATTCACAAAGTTGGAACGGTCAGATTCTTTTTCTTTATATTTATGTGAATTAATAAGGATTTATAGTGTTTCGATTTATTATCTTTGTGTTTGAAGTGAACTTTTGTTCTTGATTCAGGTTCTATGGGACCGTCACAAGAAAGCTCTTCTCGATGCCTTGGAGAAGATCAAATCAGGTGAAAATTTGCAATCTTTTTTTTTTTTAATTACTTTGTCTTTTTTTTCAGTTATTTCTTTTGATTGTTTTAGATATTTTATTGGTTAGGTTTAATCTGAATCCACCTCCATTTCTTGATTCTTGCAGAGCTGATGGTGCTTGGATTCATCTCATTGCTTCTTACATTCGGATCAAGCTACATTTTGAAGATTTGTATCCCTTCTCATGTTGCTCACACCATGCTCCCATGCCCTGCTCCTGCTCCCCTTGAAAAGGAGGAAGATGATAAAGGAGAAGGTCATAGGAAGCTCTTGT
Source organism: Brassica rapa (assembly GCF_000309985.2). Taxonomy (NCBI): domain Eukaryota; kingdom Viridiplantae; phylum Streptophyta; class Magnoliopsida; order Brassicales; family Brassicaceae; genus Brassica; species Brassica rapa. The sequence continues at coordinate 6,284,874 of NC_024803.2, read as the reverse complement.
GGTTTGAGCACAGGTTCCTGTCAGAAACATCTTCTACAAAGTGCAAAGAGGTAAGAGAGTTATGCTTTTTTTTTGTATACTGTGAAAATGAAACAATGCATGCAGCTGAGAATATCTTGTTATGTTTTTAATGATGGTGCCAGGGTTATGAACAGCTGATCTCTAGCGAGGCACTTCATCAGTTGCATATACTCATATTCTTCTTAGCTATTTTCCACGTTGTTTACAGCTTCTTGACCATGATGCTTGGGAGGTTAAAGGTACTTAATAGTTTGACATCACAGTTTAGTTTTCCGCAATATTTGGTTTTGTTATAGAATGTGTGCACTTTCAGATTCGAGGATGGAAACACTGGGAGAAAGAGACATCATCCCATCACTACGAGTTTTCTACAGGTACATTTGGTTTGGCTTTCGAGGCTTTCTTTGCCTGAGACCATCTCCAATGCTCCACTCTATTTTTTTCTTCAAAATAACTTAACTCTATAATGTAGTTGAGTATAATTAGAAGCATTTTTACTCTAAATTATATTTTAGAATGAAAAATAGAGTACCATTGGAGATACTCTGAGTTGTGGTCTTGAGCCTTGGTTAATGACTTTGTGTGTGTGTTTGCAGATACTTCTAGATTTAGGCTCACTCACGAAACATCTTTCGTGAGAGAGCACACTAGCTTCTGGACTAGGATTCCATTCTTCTTCTATGTAGTAAGAAACTATCGACCTTATTCTTCTTACTCAACTTATAGATTATTCTAAGTTGGAAACTCTTATTGTAACTTCAACTTTTATTGAAACTCTTAGTGTCAAGTTCTCACTTTCTGTAACTTCAACGCGTTTTCAGGAATGTTTTTTCAGACAATTTTTCAGATCTGTCGGAAGAACAGACTACTTGACATTGAGAAATGGATTCATAGCTGTGAGTCTCCAGTTTAGGCTTCTTTAGTCAGATATTTTGTATTGTTTCTTGCTGAGTTATATGTTGTTGGTTTGTGCAGGTTCATCTAGCTCCAGGGAGTCAATTCAACTTCCAGAAGTATATTAAAAGATCCTTGGAGGATGATTTCAAGTTGGTCGTCGGAGTCAGGTAACTTCTCTTACAACACTTGAGCTAAGTAGATTATGTTTATCTTCTTGCAACACTAACACGGTTGCCTCTTGTTGCAGCCCTGTCCTGTGGGCATCTTTTGTCCTTTTCCTACTCCTAAATGTTGAAGGTCAGACTCTTGAGTGTATGATACATCACTGAGTGGACTGTGTTTCTTAATCTCTTTGATTGGTGTTTCAGGCTTCAAGATCTTATACATCGGATCTGCACTGCCTGTTATTGTAAGATATATTTTAAAATTCAAATAGAAAACTTCTTGATTCACAGTTTCTTATAATCTTGCTTCTTCTTTCCAGATAATCTTAGCTGTGGGGACAAAGCTTCAAGCAATCATGACAAGGATGGCTCTGGGGATCACGGATAAGCACGCAGTGGTTCAAGGAATGCCACTTGTACAAGGCAACGATGAGTACTTCTGGTTCCGTCGTCCCCAGTTGATTCTCCATCTCATCCATTTCGCCTTGTTTCAGGTACTTTTGTTAGAAATAGTGTAATGACACAACCATAACCTTATCTCTGAATGTTTCTATTTTCTCTCTTTTGCAGAACGCGTTTCAGATCACATACTTCTTCTGGATATGGGTAACAACAGACTTAAAGACTTTTCTTCCCTTTCTTTAATTACTTCCTTTGTTTGTTACAAGAATGACTAATCCTTTATGCAATAATATTCAGTATTCCTTTGGGAAGAACTCTTGCTACCATCCTGACTTCAAGATCGCCCTTGTAAAAGTAGCCATAGCGTAAGAATCTAACTAACCTCAGTGTCTTGTGATCACAACAAACACACGAATCTTGATTCTTTTGGTTTCTTGCAGTCTTGGAGTCTTATGCCTTTGCAGCTACATCACACTCCCTCTTTACGCACTCGTTACTCAGGTAACTTCCCTTTGTTCATAACATTAAAATATAGCATTTCTATTTTAGAACTTTGAACTGAAAAGTCTGCGTTATCCAGATGGGTTCACGGATGAAGAAATCTGTATTCGACGAACAAACATCAAAGGCGCTCAAGAAATGGAGAATGGCTGTGAAGAAGAAGAAAGGCGGGAAAGCTAGCACCACCACCAAGAGGCTAGGTGGAGACGGAAGCGTGAGCCCTACGGCATCAACGGTTAGGTCTTCTCTGTCCATAAGGTCATTGCAGCGCTATAAAACCACAGGGCATTCGATGAGATACGAAGGACTTGACCCTGAAACATCGGATCTTGACACAGACAACGAAGCTTTGACTCCGCCCATGTCTCCAGCCATGCCAACGGCTCAAGGTATTGAGCTTGCGGTGAAGGTTGAGCAAGATAAACTAGAGACCAAGACTGGTGAGACTAGCCATGACGGTGAAAATCATTCTAAGGAGTTCTCCTTTGTCAAGCCTGCACCGCTTAAAGAACCATCGCAAGACCGGTGAGACCAGCCGTGTGACGATGATAGTGTTTCCCATATAGTTCTAGTTTGCCAAGCCTCTCTTGAGTTTAGAGCCATTGCAGCAAACAGTGGTTTACTGAAGATATTTATTTTCTGGTTTATTTATCTAAATGCTTTTGTAAATCAATGCCGTGGTGACAAAGTAAAGTATTGACGACCATATTTATTAAGTAAGGTTTTTGTGTTTGCCATTGCGATTGTTCCCGTCCAGAATCTGATATAAGAGTTATGGTTTAAGAACATGAAGGGCAAGTTAAATAGTCAGAAAAGTTTTTTTTTAGTATTGTTTATACAAATTTTATTAGTAATATATTGGTTAAATAATAATAATTTCAGTGTGCAATTTTGTATTAATAAATTTTTCTAATAAAAGTCGTATAAAACTATTCCAGTAGTCCTCTTTCTCTCTCTTCAAAAATACTCTGCCTTCTCTCATCAATCCTCCATTGTTGAAGCTTGCTCTCCGACTCCGGTTGCTCTCTCAGAGCCGGAGTCGGGTTTAGTTTCTTTGAACCATCCTTTTTGGTTTCAATCAGTTTAGATCTTCATGTCTTGTTCTCGTTTTTCTCTTTGGTTGGATTTTAGATCTAGATCTTATCCTTACCGGGGATGAGAGCTTGCATGTCGTTCTCTGTGTGTGATATTGATCGATCTAGTTGAAGTGAGTTGGGTTCTGTTTCCCTTCTTTTTGGTCGCATTATGAACCTGTTTTTGGGTTAAATGATTTGCATGTTGGCTTTGAACTCTCTTTGGCTCATTTTGGGTCTCGATCTTCGTCCTTCTTGATCTCTCGAGAATGGCTGAACCCATTTATGAGTTGTCTCGCTCCTTGTCATTTACCAAAAGATTTGATCGAGTTCTTATCTCTCGTCTTACTTCATCTCGACGTCTCGTGATGTTCTATCTCCGTCAACCCATTCCCGGTGGTAGACTTAAGAACTGAAATTGTTCTGTCTCCTGGATCTTGAAAGCTTGAAGAACTGGTCTCTTAATCGCATGGGCTATTCTCTATAGGAGGAGTCACAAGCCGGAGGTTTTAGCTTTGGATAGCATCCTCGCCTTGTCTCGTTCAAAGGGGTTCATTTGAAGTCATCGTGCTTTATTGTTCACTGTTTTGTAAAGGTTATTTTGTTTGGTTCCTCACTTCTTCTATTTTAGATCGGTTAGTATTAAGGATGGTTCATGTTCTTGTCTTTAATTCCCATGTTTGGGCTTAGCTTCTCCGTTGTTGGAGCCTTGGACTCTGGAGGTTTTTTATAAACCTGCCGGCAAATGTAACCTAAACTGTACTCCACTCCTGTAATCTCTGTTGGTTAATATAATTAGTGTTTAAAAAAAAAAAACTATTCCAGTAAAATTTATACTTTAGTATAGTTAAATGTTTATAATAACATTAATTAACATTGTTGTGCACGTATGTGCCGATATGTGTAAAATTATAAAATATTATATATGGAATACATACTTTTGATTGTTGTTGAAATGGAAACAATATAAAAATATATAGTATACTATGTATAAGTAATGATGAGAAACTAAATTCAATATTGTTTGTCAATTACATATAGCAATTCTAATACTTAGACAAATAAATTGTTAATCTATTCTATTAAAACTGAAATACAAAACATTATTTAATTTTAAGTGATTTCGTACATCTTCCTTTTTTAACTAATTTAAATTATTTTATTTATTGTTTTTTTTCAAATAATACGAAGTCATTTATTACAGAGTACAAAATATAAATAGTTAAGAAGCCAGTTAAAAAGTTGCTTTGAATTTTTATTACGAATGAAACAATTCCATTTAAATTTGTGAAATTATTATTGTGAATATGAAAAATAAATGATGTCAAATTATTATAATAAATATAATTAATGAAGTAGTTAAAAAGAATGAAAAAATAGGTAAGTTATGTTTTATAGGAGTACTTTGTAATAAATACTGATGAATTAATTAGATAAGACAATAGATGAAGTAGGTAGGATTAATTAAAAATGAATGAAAATCTGTAGAAAACCACTTAAATTTTTTTAAAAAAAATATTATTTTGTACTTTAATTTTAATATAATTGATTAATACTATACATAAAAACAGAAATTAAGTAGATGTCTAAAATTACTATTGTTCCCTTTTTCATGAAAGAGAAAGTCTTTCTTCAGGAAACGCCGAAGTAAAAAATGGAAACGGGGTCAGACACATATTTATTAGGGCATCGCTTGAAGAAAATTATTATATTTAGTGAATAAATTATAAATTTTAATGGGGTCAGCTGACCCCCTTATGGTGTTAATAGTTCCGTCCCTGGCACCAACTCTTGTAACTGGGATGGTGGTGTAACGTGCGATACACCGTTGGGCAAAATGGTGGGTTTAGATCTTGGCTTAGGATGTCTATGCCCGGCTTGCCCAATTTAATCTTTTTAGACTGAAACATAACACAATTTTTTTACAACAACTTCAATCTTTCTACAATATCAAACCTGGGCAGACTTGTACTTGAAAGAGGTATGGCACGTGCTACATTTTAAGTAAAATATTTTCTTATATAAATACATACATATGGAAACTATCAGATTTCATAGTTTAGAAAATTTAATAGTGTCATATGAAGCTTAAGTTTGAGATTGTGAATTGTCATCACTGTTTTTTTCAATTTTTTCTAACACATTTTCTTAACGTTTGAGTATTTATTTCATTAGATGAATTCTAATTTTCCATTTCTTACTACATAAAAGACAATATTTTCACTTTAATATTATATTTCCCAAAAAAAAATTATATTTTGCTTATTTTTTAGTTATTTTTACTTTTTACTTAGTTTAGTTGTGAAACTGATAATTATTAAAATTTTCGTTGTTAAAATGAAAGATACAAAATTTTTGAATGTTAATAAAATTATTAATAGGATCCTTTTTTGTCACAATTATTAATAGGATCCATTTGACAAAAAAAGTAAATTAAAATACACAAAAGAGTTGATTAGAAGTTAATAAAAGAAAGTATAGTAAATATGAATTTTTGGTATCTAAATAAAATGAGATTAGTTTTTATCTATATGTCTATAAAATACTGAATTCTGGTATAACTTTTATTTTTTTGAAAAATATTTTACTACAAAATAATTGAAATTTATAATTTGGAGGAAATAAAAATTGTAGCCTTGAACCCATTTCAGTTCTTTCAACCTGTTGAAAACATTCAACTTAATGTAATCCATATGTGTTTTTAATAAAATTCAACAGCTTCATTATATCATTTAAAATTCAACATCTTAATGTAATCCATATGTGTTTCATAATGTTGGAAAAATTCAACATTCTCATTGCTAATTGTCTACAGATTTAACCAAAAATTAAATATAATGTATAATATATAATTGTTTCAAATTTTGAGTATTTATTTACTTGTTGTATAATACTTTGATATTTTCTGTCCACAGACACATGATAATTGAATATTTTAAGGTAACTTATTTGAAAACTTTTCGACCTTTTCTATTTTTTTGAGTATTTATTGGTAAAGTATTAATAGAGTATCTATCAATTGAATTATTTTTAGTGTTCACCCACGGCTGGCTATGAATAAAAACTTGTCAATAAAATGAAATAGATGACAAATATGTTGCTCAATAATTTGCTCGGCCGCTTATGTTCTCAGTAAACTTTTTAACAGGTTAAAACAGAAAAAAAAAAGATGACAAATATATTGCTCAATAATTTGCTCGGCCACTTATGTTCTCCTCAGTAAACTTTTTAACAGGTTAAAACAGAAAAAAAAAGAGCAGAGCCTGTGGAAACGTGTTTTGATTCGGATATCCCAGACTCCCAGTACATGTTTTGCTACACATTAAAAGAAGAAGAAACAAGCATTGAATTACAATTCAATTCAGCATTCAAAAAGAAGAAAGTTACAACAGGAGAAGTAAGCCCTTCAAAAATAAAAAAAGTTACAACAAGAGAAACAAGAATATAAACAATTTGACATTACGAAATTGAATTACATTTTCCTCAGGATCAAGTCAGGTATGAACAAATACAAAGTATACAATTGGAATCTTTGATTGGACTTCAGGAGTTGTAAGAATGAAATCGAAGTCAGATTTTGTTCAAGAGTGGCTCCGTGTTCTCTAGTTGGTGGACTTGCAGAGGAAGCAGATTCTGACGACCCAACTCTTATTCTGCTTAGTTCTTTGACATTTGGTGTTTCTTGCCTCCACTAGATCATTCATGTACTGAACCACGGCCTGAGAGGATGAAGCCAAACAATAATACAATCAATCATCCATACAAGCAAAGACAGGACAAAACACTAAACATAGATAAGTAATAACCTGAGCCCCCTTTTTGATTATATCCCTTGGAAGCTCTTCAAGTGGATTTTGCTGTGTGTGAAGAACACGCAGCTGTGAAAGCGCTTTGAAAGAGTAAGGAAGGTAACGGATCTGGTTATTGCTCATATCAAGCTCTTCCAGCTTCTCAAGGTTGCCTATCAACCCCGGGAGTGATCTCAGGTTGGCAAAATTGTTCCCAATGTTCAGCTTAACAAGCGTTGTAGCGTAACACAAGCTCTCTGGTACAGACTCAAGCTCGTTGAAACTCACATCAAGCTCTTTGAGGTTAGCCATGGAGGACATTGTCGTAGGCAACTGCCGAATGTTATTGTAACGGACACTCAAAATCTCCAAAGTAGTTATCTTCCCAACAGCTTCCGGAAGAGCTTTAAGCCTGTTGTAATCTGCACGGAGCTCTTTCAAGGAAGAACAACCCGAGATACTATGAGGAATCTCCTCGATATTGTTTGTTTCAACGTCGAGCTTCTCGAGGCTCACGATAGAACCAATGGTCTCAGGGAGAACAGAGAGGCTATTAGAGCTCAAATCAAGCTCCTCGAGATTAACCAATCTACTCAGAGACGATGGTAGAGACGTCAACTGGTTTCCACTAAGATTCAGGTTGACCAAGTTCATCAAATCTCCTATAGACTCAGGAAGCTGACCGATTCTATTCGACTGCAAATCGAGCCTCGTCAAGGACAAAAGCCCTCCTATGGTCGCTGGTAGCGCCATGATGCAATTCTCAGACAGATCCAGCCTAACGAGACTCGATAACTTTCCTAGAGAATCAGGAAGCCACTCGAGATTATCCATCAGCTTGTGCTGCAGGTTCAGCTCCTGAGTAGCTTTCTTGGCGGACACTTCAATCAAAGTTGCAAGCTTTATGAGACTCAGCTTCTCCCCATCATGGCCTACACACAATCATTCCAATACAGTTATTAAACTAATCACATGTAAACACTATAACACATCATTCAGATTCTATCTCACCAGTGAGGTTCTTAGCCTGAAGTGTTGTTGAATCCAAAACCTGAGGCTTGCGAGGAGCTAAGAAACCGTCACTATAGAGCGAAGATTTGACCTTGTTAACAAACGTATCGTCGCGCGTGAACATGTCCTTGGACTTGACATGAGCCTCATCAGAACAATACAAACTCGCCGGAGAAACAACCGGCGCTAGCGGAGGCCGAGAGAGATTCGCATAAGCTCTCTGAATCAATTCGTCGAACACAACGTGTGCAGATTCGAGATCGAGCACTTTCGCGGCCTCTCTCTTCTGCTCTTTACTCTGGAAACGAACGAGGCCTCTCCTCATCTCCTGCAACACGTCGAAAAGCTCCTGAGGAACGCCGGAGCTTTTGATCTCTCTATCGACGGCGTCCAAGCGGCTCTGATCGTCGTTTTCGACGTTCTGTATGAGAGAAGTCGCGGCTTCGACGTCGTCGATGTCTGGTCTAGGAGGTAAGGATCTGTGGATGCTCATGATCTCTTCCACCACCTGATTCATCATCACCAATGAAGAAGATGATTTTCACAACGGTTCTTGTATAGGCTCAAACAATGATGATGACAGCTGTTTTCTCTTTCGTCTTCTCATTCTTCGTTTCTTCTTCTCTCTCGACCTGCAAATTAATAATTTAAAAGATATTAGTAATCTTTAAAGATTTGACGTGAACTGTAATTAATATATTAAAATGATCGTGTAACATATGAAGAAATAATATTATGAGGAGTTTGAGATTTTAATAATGGCTCTTCTTAATCAGTTATCTATAGACTCGGCGTATGTCAGTGTCTCACGTTCTTTCCACTTTCTCCGATTCTTATGGATATTCTTATTGTTTTTTAATTTTTTTTTTCTGTAAGCAAATTCATGTTTTGTTTACTCTGTATTTTTCTCTTTGTTCTTTCCATAACCTGATAAACAAATGCGTTTTATATTTCATAATGTATTTATTTACTACGGTTCCAAGAAAATATGTGCAAAAGTATCATTTGTTTCCTTTCTTGAAACGAATTATCAATTTAATAACTAGTTAGTGAAAACTAGCAATGTTAAGGAGTGTTTTAGAGATCATATAAAAGTTAAAAGCTTTGGGAAAGGAAGGAGAAGCCTTATTTCCTAGTAGTCAAGTGTATAAGCTATGAAGTAATGTAAACTAACCAGATCATTAATAAAGAAACAATACCTAACTAAGGGTAAATTTCCTAAAAGACTTCTTGATGTATCGGCCTGGGAGCTACTATTACGAGCCAGAGATAGAGTGAATTCACCACTCATACCAGTGGTCACACTATATAGTGCTAAGGTTAAATATAATCTGTCGTCTGTAGTTAAGTTAAAATAAATAAGTCTATTGTTGGCTAATCAGTAGAAACATTGTTTTCTCACAACATCTCAACCTTTAAGTAATAAGAGTACACTAAAAACAGCTAAGAATGATGGAATGGCTTATGCTGCTCTTGAAACCTTTCAGTGGCATCCTCTGCACCAGCTTCAAGATCAGACATCTCGTCGTGTTCTTCTTCTTGTTTGTAGTATATGGCGTTAGAAGAGTGACCAGTGGTTTTGGAACGATGTAGAGTGGTTCCAGAGGAAGAGGGGGAGATGCTGAAACTCCCCGAACCACCAAGTGTTTTGCTCAGGAGCTTCTTTGCTTTTCCTTTCTTCATTTTGATATTTTTGTGCCACTTCTTCAATGCCTTTGCCATTTGTTCATCAAACGCTGCTTTCTTCATGTGTGAACCCATCTGCTCACACATCAACACAAGATTTCATCGTTTCACATTCAAGACTACTCTCATTAGGAGGTCACATGACTAGAATATCGAAAAACTTTTGTTTAGAAATAACCTGAGTCACCAGGGCGTACAAAGGGAGAGTTATGTAGCTGCATAAGATCAAAGCCCCGAGGCTGCATATACATACATCCTCACATGTTTTTAAATAAAAGATTTCTATTGTAAGAAACATAATTTTTAAGGGTTTGAATGAGCGTTTTACCATAAAAAGAGTTTTATGACTACAAGGTTGAAATCTTTATGGAAGCATGATTTTAATCCAAAAGAATACTGCAAGCCCCAAGGTTAATATTATATGTATGTTATTCAGTAATAATTCCAAAATATTTAAATTAAAAGGAGGTGCTTCTTGTTTTTGTTACCCATATCCAGAAGAAGTGTGTTATCTGGAAAGCATTCTGCAGACCACAGGAAACATATATTAATTATACAGTAACATAATAGAAGAACAAAGATGCTAAGGACATGGTTTTCTTAGTGTTATTACCTGAAACAAGGAAAAGTGAATAAGATGAAGAAGCAGTTGAGGGCAATCCAACCAAAAGTATCGATCTGCACCTTGCACTAGAGGCATCCCTTGTACTACTACATGTGTCTCTACTATTTCTAGCGCCATTGTTGCCAAAATCGCTTGAAGCTTTGTTCCAACAGCTAAAATTATCTGTTACAAGACTTCTTATATTGAGACAAAAGAACTTACTCCATAGCAGGTTTAGCATAAATAGAGAGAGGGATAGTCTTACTAGCACAGGAGGTATTGATGCCCAAAACAATGTTCTCCATCCTGGAAATTGAATAGGTACACTTCAGTATATGAAATGAATATGAAAAAAATATATAGACAGATGTGTAGCTCACCATTAACATTAAACAGCAAGAATATCACAAATGATGCCCAAAGAACTGGACTGCGGAGCAAAACAAAAAAAAAAATATATTAAGAAAACAATAATAGAAGATCAACCAAAATAATTTCATTTGCATATTATGTTTATGGATTGTGTTGTACCTTATTCCAACTACTAACTTGAAATCATCCTCAAGAGATCTTTTGATATATCTCTGGAAGTTGAACTTCATTCCCGGAGCTAAATGAGCCTGATCAGACCACAAGATTCACACATCAAGATTGCAACAATAAAGAAAAGGGGAAGGTGGAAGATTTTGAAACTCACAGAGATGAATCCGTGGCGCAGGGTCAAGTAATCTGTTCTTCCCACAGATACAAAGAACTGCCTGAAGAAGCACCCCTGCAAAGAGCTCAAAATATTCAAAATCAAAAATCAAGAACACGTTTGATGGAATTGGAAGAGAAAGAAGAAATAGTTTCTTTACGACGTAAAAGAAGAAAGGAATTGCTGTCCAGAAACTTGTATGCAATTTCACAAAAGAAGTCTCATGAGTGAGCCTAAGTCTTGTTTGATCTGCTCCCACAGCCAAAGAAAGTATTAAAGACAAAAAAAAAAAAAAAAAAAAAGACAAATCTCAGGGATTTGAACAGAACTTACCAATACAAAGCTCATAATCATGAGATAATGTCTCTTGCTCCCACTTTTTCCATCCACGAATCTGCAAGGTAGCCAACACAAAAATGAAGCCATCATTATTAACTCCATCAAACATCGATATGTTGGTGAAAAATAGATTCTTCATACCTGAAGCCTACTAAGCATCATGGTTATTAAACTATAAAGAACATGAAAAATGGCCAAGAAGAACAACAAGATGTGAAGTTGGTGCAACCCTTTCAAAGTTATTAGTGGCTCAGATCCATTTTTGCAGTTCACAGATAAATCACCAGCAGCCAAAAGATGTTTGCTAAGAGACGGAGCCAGAGTGTTCGTCTTTTCAGATGGACATGGTAACATAGAGAGAGCAGCTTTCGAAGGAACACAAATCTTGAGAATGTATGTTTCTCCAAAGGTGAGTAATAAAGAAATGAATCCAAGAATCATCAGCTCTGCAGATTAATCAATCACCATTTTTAAAAAAATTTCTTGAAAAACCAATTCAAGCTTTGTCATAATATCAATCATTACTAACTAACCAGCTTTGATTTTCTCTAAGGCTTCAAGCAGAGAGTTTTTCTGCTTTTTCCATAACCACTGCGAAGAAACAAAGAAAGATGGTTCAGACATTGAGTGTTTGAACAAGAACACTTAAGAAGAAGAATGAAGACGGACATTGCCGAGTCTATGAAGACCCTTCTCAAGGAGATGGGAAATGATGATGAGAAATGTGCAGACGACCGCAACGGCCCAAGTGGGTGTCTGAGAGAGCGTTTTCTCGCTGGAGGGAGCTGCCGCGGCCGTAGCTCCACCGTGGAGCACAAGAAACCGTAACAAATATCTCTGACTCTTGCTTGTTGTGATCATGAGTGAAAAGGAGAGGTAGAAAGAAGGAAGACACAACTAACGTAGAGTTTAAGTTTCAAAAAGAAAAAAACTAATGTAGAGTTTAAAAAACTTATGTTAGTACTTTTTTGTACAACTGAAGTTGTATTTATTGAGAGGTTAATAACCACAGTACACGTATATGTTTTATATATTCTTTGGTCATTTAAAACGTTAAATATCATGAATCAGAAAATTAAACAGTTCAGTGTTGACGAAGAAACAAGTGTGTAGTTTAGTTTTGTAACTTATCCCATTTAATTAGTGGAAGTTACTATGCAATATTCAACTGAGAATTGTATAGAACTATGAATTAACCAACCAATATAACGAGAAACCCATTTTAGTTTTATTGAGCTATAGAGACTCGAATCCATTCGGATTAATTTAAACTGAAATTGCATAATCAGATAAAATCAAAAATCCTCAAATGAGAAACAATTCAAGAGCAATGTGATCAAAGGTCTGACCACCAAAGAATTAGAATAACCTTTTTAGGAAGATATTCACTATATATCTCATTAATATAATACTATTTTGTTCTAATAAAATTTAAGTTAAGAAACTATACCAAAATTGTTAGCTCCAATGGTAAAATAGTATCTTATTACTATAATATTATTATATCTTATTTTAATTTTATTGTAATTTAGTTTATGAAAAATAATTTTTAAAACTTATCTTAATTAAAAAAATCTAAGAAACATTTAAACATATAAAATTATATTTGAAATTTATTTAACTGTATCTGTTAATTTTTTTTTATTTTTCTCATCTGTCATAAGCCCGATAATAAAATAAATAAGAATAATTTATGTTTAAAATAATAAAGCAATTTTTTATATAATATAATAAAAGAGTTATAATTTTAAAATTAATAACATAAATTAGAGAAAAAACTTATAAAAATAAAACTAAAAATGGTAGAACAAAATATTAAACCATAATCCAAATTATAATTAAGTAAGCCTTAATCTTTAACTGATGACGTCTATTTTCATCATGAAGTCAAATTTGATTGCCGAAAATATTGTCTATATTAGTAGGCATATTTGTAGAGTCTGTAATTCACTTGTGCAAAAGCTCACCCTTTAGATTTATATGAATTGTTCTTTTGCAGAGTATCATTTAGCATACATTTATTATGAAAGGTGAAATGAAAAAAGAACCTGAACTGAAAACATTGCCCATATTAGTAGGCATATTTGTAGTTGTAGAGTCTGGAATTTACTTGCCCAAATGCTCACCCTTTAGATGTATATGAATTGTTCCTTTGCAGAGCATCATTTAGCATACATTTTTTTTTTAATTCTTTACTTATTTATTTTGAGCAAAACTTTCAAATTCTTATAGGGATTATTCTTCTACTTATTATTTTTGAAAATTTGAAGAAGTTTGCTTACTTCGACCTTAGAAAGTGTTGTATTACAAAGATGGAGATAATGATCAAGAGGAAGTCTTGCACGCTAATATATTAGCTTACCTACAGCATATTATTACAATATATATAAGTTACACGATATTACAACATTTCATCGATGAGTTTGTTCTTCAAAGTTTCTTCTTTTTCTGAAAGTTTTTCTGTTTTTCCCAGAAGGCTTCTAAGCAGCTCTATCCTTGATAGTTTATTTCTCTCAGCTATATCTCTCTCATTTAGAGCCCACAAGTTCTCGAGCCTCGATCGGGAGTTGGACTCCCTTTCGTCATTTGTTGTTTTAGTAGCAACATTCTCTTCATTTGTTGTTTTAGTAGCAACATTCTCTTCATTTGTTGCTTTAGTAACAAGATTCTCCCCTTCGCCCTTTGATGACTTCACACCAATAGGATGGGCCATAGCTTGTTCCTCTACGTTACTTTTTGTATTAGAGCTTGAAGAAAATGTGCCCCCTTCATCCAATTTTGCTCGTTTTGAACTTCCATTACTCTTAGAACATTTAGAGATGTAACTATACCATTTTTGACTATGACGGAGCTTCCTCCATCCATGTTCAAGCGTGAATCTCTTTTTGCAATCGTCGAAGTAGAATTGGTATGCAACTTGGACAACATCATCTTCAGACTGGCCACTAGTTCTTTGTCTCAAAGCATGATCATAGCATTCAACAAACTTGTGAACACTATCATTTATTTTCTGCCACCTTTGCTTACAGTGACTGCTTTCTCGCTTTGGTAGACTTGCAGCGGCAGGACTTGATGAATAATATGCAGCAATTCTTTTCCAAAAAGAAGAAGCTCTTTGATCAATAGCCACAATTATATCTTTGTCTGTATTTAACCACGCATTGATAAGAACAACATCTTCAGCTGGGCTCCACTTGTATCTTTCCCTACAATCAATGGTTGTGATCTTAGTTTGGTTTGGATTGTCTTCTCCACCCATATTTATCACATTGCGTATTGTATTTTCGACAAAAAAATATCATTTAAAATTTTAATTTTTTTTCATTTATTTTTGTTACCTTCTAACCGTAGATTCTCCATTATTTACGGTGAATGGAGTACTCGTAGATGCTCCATTATATACCGTGAGTGGAGTACTCGTAGATACTTCATTATATACCGTGACTGGAGTACTCCTAGATACTTCATTATATACCGTGAGTGGAGTTGCTCTTACAACTTGACCAAGTTCAACTGCAAACGCACATAACAAAACTCCCTCATCAATATCATCTTTTTGACGGTTCTTCAAATCAAACAGCAAATAAGGGGAAGAGAGAGAGAGAACAACTTATAAATTGGTTCTTTTTCTACACTTTCTCTAATCACTCTTACCTTCTTGAGATCCAATCTCCTGTAAGTAATGCTCTGCATCCAAGGCGGCCATGCACCCTGCACCATCAATAAGTTGTGATCAGAGTTTCTTGTGAAAGCTGAAATGAAAAACATTACACTTGAAGGTAATCACTGTCTAGAAAGGTATGAAAACTGGGTTTTGACGGAGACACACAATCAACTTAGACCACCGAGAACAATCTGATTTCAACTTAGTCATCAGCGGTGAAAATTGCTAAATACGTCTGCTTCTTTTTCTAGAAGAGAACATTAAACCGGTACTGAAACAGTCTAATTTAACTTGCAGGCTCTCAAGATATCCCACCTAGAATAATCAATGACCATTAAAGTTTCTTCTAACAGAGTATTAGAAAGAAAGTAAAGAGGCACAACAAAGGACCACTCTTTAGCAAACACAAAACCATTTTGTTAAGTGAAACGATACAAGGAGAACATGACATGGCACATCAGAGAAAAAGCTAATGACATTCAAACACCTAAGTACCAAATACTACTTAGAACATTATGTTAGGATATAACAAGCACACAGCATTCTTGATTTCTAAACGCTAACTCATACCAGTTCCTGCAGCTGTGACGGCCTGCCTGTACTTCTTATCTTGAACATCACCAGCAGCAAACACACCAGCCACGCTAGTCTTAGTAGTACCAGGTTTAGTCACCACATAACCATCTTCATCAAGCTCAACCTGCCCATCCAAGAACTTCGTCGCTGGCTCATGCCCAATCGCAAAGAACAATCCAGAAGCCTTCAAATCAGACACAGCACCATTAACAACATTCTTCACCTTCAAACCCCCAAGAACGCCTTTCCCACTCTCATCTCCATACGCCTCAACCACCGAACCGTTCAAAATCACTTCAATCTTAGGGTTCGACAACGCTCTCTTCTGCATGATCTTAGACGCCCTGAACTTGTCTCTCCTGTGGATTATATAAACCTTAGAACCATACCTAGTCAGAAAATTCGCCTCCTCCATAGCCGAATCGCCGCCGCCGATAACCACCAGAGGCTTGTCCCTAAAAATCGGAGCAGCTCCGTCGCACACGGCGCACGCCGAGATACCTCTGTTCCAGAAACCACCAGCGCCTTCACCAGATCCAGGGAAGCTGAGGCGCTTCGCCACGGCTCCCGTGGAGACGATCACGGCCTCGGCGAGGACGGTTCTCGTATTGGTGAAAAGCTTAAACGGCTTCGAGGAGAAATCGACTTTGTTGACAGTCTCCGTGAAGATCTTGGCGCCGAATCGCTCCGATTGCTTACGGAACTTCGCGACGAGGTCGATGCCGAGGATACCGTCGGGGAAGCCGGGGAAGTTTTCGACGTCGGTGGTGGTGGTTAATTGACCGCCGGGGGCGATGTCGTTGGCCATCCATCCTTCGAAGAGGATAGGCGTGAGCTCGGCTCTAGCTGCGTAGATCGCTGCTGTGTGGGCTGCGGGACCGCTTCCGACGATGCAGACCTTGGCTTTGTGAGTTTCCATGACGGCGTGGAGAGAGCAGATCCGAGTAGAAAGCCTCTCCTCCTGCTCGCTCTGCTTAGGCCTGTGAGTTTTTAGTTTACCCTAAACGGTTGTCCCGACCTTAACCCGAACCATGAAATCTCATAGGAATCGTTACAGAAAATTATTGGAACGGGTCTTAAGAGCTATGAATTGAACTAAAATAATCTAAAAATATTTGAAATTAATTAAACGTATTATTTTTATATATGTTAAACTAATTTAGATATTTTCGAATATTTTAAAGATTTTGATATTTTTTATTTGTTATTTTGAATATTTTTTTAGTTTACGATTTCAAATACTGTTTATAAACTGAAAAAATATTGAACCGAACCCCATCCACAAGTTAGTAAAATCCATATAAGACTTATAAATATAATACCAAAAACTGAAATTTTGAATTAACCAAACCAAATCCGAATGCCTAAGCCAAATAGAGAATTCTAAATCAGAAATGATCTTTCCATAAATCGAAAATAAAAGATCTCAAATGTCCTCTTATATTATGAACTTTGAGTTTCTTTATTTTAAAAATTAAAAAGAGGTTCATTGAGAAATTCAATATTTTGCATATTAAACTTGGATAATATTCACCCGTCCAAAAACCAGCTAAATCAAAGCGGGTTATCTAAATAACTTAATCAACCGTGATTTCGACGCTCTCTTTATCTTCTCATATTTACATTTTTCTGAAAAATTATTTTAAATTTGTGCACACAAATTAAGAAAATTTATAATTTCATATGTTTTCTAAATAAAAAAATTATTAACTATACACTTAACTATATTTTAATCAATAGAAAAATAAACGGTAGAATATATAGTCATACAACATTTAAAATTAATAAATTTTGCACCAAAATTCAAAATGCCATTATTTTGTATACAACGACATTTACTGTAGTATGAATTGGAGGGAGTAATATTTTATAAATGTCTTAAAATAATGATATATGTTTTAAAATAACTTTTACAAAATATAAATATTATTAAGATAAGGTAAATTGTTTAATAATAAAAATAATCTTCTTTAATTTTGATAAGAAATAATTATTTATGTGTTATCGGTTTATATATTTTGATTGATTTAGAAATCCATGTAATATTTATAAATCCAAGTAAAAAATATGCAGATTTTTAAAAAAAATTCGGATTAATATTTACAAATCCGAAGATTTTTTTCTGATTTGAGTCTTTGTATTTTTCACAAAAAAAATCCAAAAAAACTCATTCAAATTCATTATAAAATCAAATTTATTAGTAAATTTGTACGACTGAATAATATTTGATTTAATATATAATTTATGAATCATTAAACCAATAACACATGATTTTAATACAAAACTAAAAATCATAGAACCAATAACACTAAATTTAGTTCGGATTTTTAAATCCATTAAAATACAACAACCAATAACCCCCAAGTATTTTTAAAATATGAATTTTGAAATGCAATAAAAAGGCAAACTATGTCTAAATGTTATAATTAAATTTGAAGTGTTGTAGATTACAAACAATATTATTTTTATCGTTTTCTCTAAATAATTGACCAATATTTCTAGAAATCCATTTTAGTTTTATTGAGCTATAGAGACTCCAAATCCAATCGGTTCAACTCAAACTGAAGAACAAATGAGGTCCTGAGGAACAAATGAAGAGCAGATTGCTCAAATCTGTGACCCACTAAAGAGTTACAACTTGGCACAAACTCCAGAATCAAGTTCAACTGCAAACGCTTACAACTCTACTACTCATACTCCCTCATTAAGATTATCTTTTCGACAGTTCTGCAAATGACACTGCAAATAATAGAGAGAAGCTTATAAATGGGTCCTTCACCGACACCTTATCTAATCACTTTTTCCCTCCTGAGATCCAATCTCCTGTAAGTAATGCTCTGCGTCCAAGGCCGCCATACACCCTGCACCAATCCGTAAGTTGTGATCAGTGTTGCTTATGAAAGTGGAAATTAAAAAGATAAATCACTGTCTAAAAAGGTATCCAAAAACTGGGTCTGACAGAAATACAATTTATCCTAGGCCCCCCCTAAACAATCTGATTTCAACTTGGTCGTCAGCAGTGAAGATAGCTAAATATGCCTGGTTCTTCTTGTAGCAATATTAAAGAACTTTATATCGATACCTGAAACAGTCTAATTATAACTGCAGGCTCTCAGGACATCCTACCTAGAACAGCTAATGACCATTACAGTGTCTTCTCAATGTATGAGAATAGTAGAGAAGCTTCTAACGCCAAAAAGGACCAACATTCTATAGGAAACACAAATCATGCCTACCCTACTCTTTGTTAAGTAAATCAAATGATATACAAAAAGTCACTTTGAGAACGTAAAGAGCCCATCATAAAAAGCTAATGACTCTCCAACACCTAACAACTAAATACATTATGGTAGTAGATAACAAGCGCACACAGCATATCAGATGCTGCTTCTATGATACATTTCAGTAATGATTTCAAAGGGTAAAAAGAGAAGCAAAGAACGAACCAGTTCCTGCAGCTGTAATAGCCTGCCTATACTTCTTATCTTGAACATCTCCAGCAGCAAACACACCAACCACACTCGTCTTAGTCGTACCAGGCTTCGTCACCACATAACCATCTTCATCAACCTCAAGCTGCCCATCCAAGAACTTCGTCGCCGGCTCATGCCCAATCGCAAAGAACAATCCCGACACCTTCAAATCAGACACATCGCCAGTAACAACATTCTTCACCTTCAAACCCCCAAGAACGCCTTTCCCACTCTCATCTCCGTACGCCTCCACCACCGAAGAGTTCCAAATCACTTCAATCTTAGGGTTCGACAACGCTCTCTGCTGCATAATCTTAGACGCTCTGAACGTATCTCTCCTGTGGATTATATAAACCTTAGAACCATACTTAGTCAGAAAATTCGCCTCCTCCATAGCCGAATCGCCGCCGCCGATAACCACCAGAGGCTTGTTTCTAAAAATCGGAGCAGCTCCGTCGCACACGGCGCACGCCGAGATACCTCGGTTCCAGAAACCACCGGCGCCTTCACCAGATCCAGCGAAGCTGAGGCGTTTCGCCACAGCTCCCGTGGAGATGATCACGGCGTCGGCGAGGACGGTTCTCGAATCGGTGAACAGCTTAAACGGCTTCGAGGAGAAATCAACCTTATTAACCGTCTCGGTGAAGATCTTGGTGCCGAATCGCTCCGATTGCTTACGGAACTTCTCCACGATGTCGATTCCGAGGATGCCTTCGGGGAAGCCGGGGAAGTTCTCGACGTCGGTGGTTGTGGTTAGTTGACCGCCGGGAGCGATGTCGTTAGCCATCCATCCTTCGAAGAGGAGAGGCTTGAGCTCCGCTCTAGCTGCGTAGATCGCTGCCGTGTGCGCTGCGGGACCGCTTCCGACGATGCAGACCTTGGTTTTGTGAGTTTCCATGGCGGCGGGAGATGAAGAGGAGGAGGTTAGAGACGGCGCGTTTAGAGCAGATCCGAGTAGAAAGCCTCCTGCTCTGCTTAATAATGATTTTAATTGGCTCACAGAGATCCAACACATCTTCCACAAAAAGTTGAATAATTGGACCACCTTTATTTGAATTTACTTTTTCAGTTTGACCAATTATGCTTTAATAAAATATTTGTTTCTATAAGAAGAAATTGAAGTTTTCATATTGAGAATCTCTATGATACTATTTGAGAAGTCAGTTTTCATATTAACTTTCACGATGGTTGATTACACTGATAACATTAATCAATTAAAAATATTAAATACTATTATTTATTTTTTTATTTAGTTTCCTTTTAATTTTTTTCCAAAAGCATATACCTATAATAAAAAAAAGAATTTTTTTATAAAGGTAAAAAAAAAACAAATTGATAACGAAAATATATGTATATATAATATGATTTCAAAAAAAAGAAAGCTCACAAAATAGTAATATTACATTTAAAAAATATTTTTAAATAACATAAAATATACTTTTGAAGTAATAAAATACTTTATTTATATCTATATTTTCTTAGATGAAAAGCATAAATTTGTATATGATGTGATTTCATTAAGAAAAATTTACACAGATAATCTTGATATTAGAAAAAGAAATAACATTTCTTTTAAAACATAATTTTAAACAATACAAAAAAATTCAAACTAATAGAAGTATTTTTATATATCTATCGATTTTCTTTGAAGATTGCATAAAATAATTGAGAAACATAAACTAATATATGTTTAATTGACTAAAAATAGTTTATAATTAGTATTATTGAAGTGTTTTATTTATTTTTCATATATTTTACTGACTATAATATCTTCCAATTACATCAAAAAAATATCGATAAATTATATTTTACTTATATAATATTATTTTCAAATAAAATCACAATTTTTTTTACTGTTTATTTTTAAGAGATATTAAAAAAAATCGTTTGATCAAATTGTTGCAAAATAGATATATTATATTTTATCATTATTAAAGTTATTTGTTTTCTTAATATATAATTTTCCTTTAAATTTTATGTTTGTGGAACTTAATATAACCATAATCAAAATACCAAAGCAAATCTGAATTCTCATTTTTAATATTATTGAAAATAAAATTTTAGTTTCCATTCAATAAATCAAAGGCATAAAGTTATTTACAATTTATAAAATATTTTAATTATTGTAAATATTAATATGTGTTCATGAGGTTCAAAAAATGTATCACCTACTTATCTATGTAACTTCCTATTGAGCATCACTTTATTTTATAATATATTTTAAAAAACATCAACATATAATTTGATATATACTATGAAAATATATGTGCGTTTAAACAATAAATAAAATTCATTTGATTTGACTTGGTTATAATAAAAAGTAATTATATTTCATTTGAATTTGAAAGAATAACAGTAACTCAATATACTCACAACATGAGTGATTCGACTAATCTAACTTATATATAAAATCATAGATTTAACTACGATAAGAATATATAATTTTATAAGAATAGTAATTTATTTTATAAATATAAATTATAGAACAACTCAAAACATATTAAAATGAAAATAAAATATTAAACAACTGTTACAATTTAGTTCTTTTCTAAAATTTATATATATGCATGAGACTTGAAAATATTATCGTTATATTAATTTATGTAATTTGTAATCAGACACTTTAGTTTATTTTATTATTTTTATTCTAAGCACAATATATCTGAACTTATACATAATCTTCATAAAATATATTTACATATTTAAGACAACAACCACCTAAATGAAAATAAGAAATTAATCAAAATTTTAATATATTTAGAATAAAAATATTATAGTTGAATTCAGAGATGCCATCCAAATTACGCAAATGATAACTAAATTGATTGTAAAAACAACAAAACCGGTTAAATATAACATATATAAAATCATATGTATTATTAAAGTAATATAATATTATAAATATAAATGATGCATACAAATTCTAAATTAATTTAAAATTTAAAAGTAAATAGCAATCAATTATTATAGTATATTTACTTCAAAAACATTTATAACCGTGCATGAGAACGGAAAAATCACCTAGTTATTGTTATATATGCAACGATTTGGAACATCAATGTAACAAGAATATAATCGTTTTGAGTATTAAACATTGGGTTATCCCTTTCCTTACAAGCCAGAATGATATAATACTTTTCTTTATTTGAAGGAAGACATATATCCTTCAGCACTAAACTGATGAAAATTTAATTATCTTCAACAATCATAAGTCCTAACAAAAGAAAATAGGGCAATTGTCACAAGTTTTTGTCTCAAAAATGGCACTAAAATAGAAAGTCACAAAATAACAAAATTAAATGGTAAAATATCTTTAATATATTTGGTTTAAAATTAAATAAACAAACAAAAAAAAATAAAAACAAATAAAATAAAAATGAAAAAAAAATTTATAATTTCAGATTATATGTTTTTAGATTCGAAATTTTTTATAATTTTTTTTCTGAAATTTTTTTTTCGAATTTTTTTTTTTCAAATTTTCTTTTTATAATTCAAAACCCTAAGGTTTGGATTAATTAACCCAATGAATATAAGTGTATATTTACCTCTTTAATAAAACCTATTTTTGTGATTTTGAGACTTGAGTGCTAGTTTGGGAACAAAAACTTGGTTTAATGTTATCCTAGTCTTTTTCTCAAGAAAATACAGTACAAACTTTTAAGTTTTAACAAATCAAAATGATGTCCTTAACCAGATTTAGCAAACTATTAATTTGGTTTCTGTTCAATTTGGATGATTTCGTGCAGGACCGGCTCAACATTCTTAGGGAGCCATGGCAAAAAAAAAATTTACCCTCTAAAATTTATATACATATAATGTTTAAAATATATATAAAATTTAATATGTAATATTTTGTATATATTTGTAATGAAAATAAAACTATATACATATCAAATAATTCTCGGCCCTTTTTATTTTGATTTATTATATTTATAATTTTTTATATATAAAAATATAGATTTATAAAAAAATTGGACCTCTTAATTATTTTTATACGGGGGGCACACAGGTTTGGGCCCGGAGCGATCGCACCGCTTGTCCTCCCACTGAGCCGTCCCTGATTTCGTGTTCGTGTTTAGCTCTACCGAATGATAGGTAAAATGAAATAATCTGTCGTATTGAATTCTCCTGCTCTATTTGTTAATAAACCAGGAGCTCTTGTCTTTAGTCTACTGTCATATGAGTATAAATTAATATGCATCATTAAGTTTTGATACCATCATAAGAGATGGATTGTATCATACATGGATCATATATGCTTTTCAATTTGCGATGATCGAGTGATCTTCCTGCTCTAGTTGATGGGTCATGCTACCAATGGTGTCGACTGGGCCCTCAGACCTGTCACCATGTAAGATGTTTGAATTGCATGAATCTAATTGTAATCATGTCAGTTTTAGAAATCCTTGTGCTTCTGGATATCTAGATGTTATCGTTGATAAATGATAAGGTTGCCTTAATGATCATGCAGATAACACTCGTTAACATTTTAGCAAATAGAAGACCAAACATGATCAAGGCTTTCTTATGGAGACTACCACAAACACAAAGACGTGAGACCAAATGTAAATGAGAAGACAAATACTAAAAAGGTTGTAGATTTGTGTTTCTTAATAGAAAATGTTTAAAGAACTTGTGGTACATATAAATGTTGATTTTTAAGAATTTAATCAAAGAGAACAGAGATGATAAACTAGATGACCTAATTAAAGTTATCCTAAAGTGGGTTCTCAGGTTGTGTTATGCTCTCAATCATATGATAATATACAGACAAAAGATCCTCACAACTACTTCTAAACATTCTTCTCCCTTCTCTCTTGGATCTTCTTCAAGGCTTTGTTAAACTGTAAAAATGTTTCTAATCAGATTGCTCGAGTGGCACACGGACGAACAACTGGCCGTTCAGGGTCACCACAGCCGATGTATGATGAGGATCAATTCTTGTCGGTAAACTCACGACCTACATACAATTCAAGAGAAATTTAACAAAAATGTCACTCAACAATCTATATATAAGTGTTGAATTTGCCTAAGGAGCATTACCTTCTTGAAAGGAGTAGCTCCCCAGGGATTCATAGGGTTCTCCGGTTCGCCACTTATTACCAACCGCCCTGCCGGATCTGATTGGACTCGGACCTGTGTTATTATTTGCCAAGATAAGTTGTTGATACGTAACCAAAACAGAGAAGTACACAGATTCTGTTCCAAGTGTGTGAGTGAGAGAGCTAAACCTCTTCACGGACTAGTCCTGGGACTAATGCATACACCTCAAAGCAATCTTGCTGCGGATATTAGAAGAGAATACTAATTAATATAATATAAAAACTAATTTCTCAGATTTTCAAGAAAGTAACATACCGTCCTCTGTACGTTAATCTTTACCCAGTCAGCTGGTGGTCCAACATCAACAACTGTCACATCCAACCTAAGAAGATGAACAAAACGGAATCAGGATTCAAATGTGAAGTATCATCTCCCAAAAAACTCAAGAGTACAAAACTAATAACCATACATAGGATTAGACACTTGGATGGAATGTTTTGCAACATGTTCAGTAGACGATAGCCTCTTGCGTTTAAGCAAACCTGATGACATTGTGAGAATGTTAGTAATAAACTGAGTCAAAGCTTCAATAATACAAATGATATACAAAAACTTCTTCATCGAACAGAACTCATACCAGGGGATGTTCCTATCTGTTTTTCGCGCTTTTGATGAAGAACTAAATTCTTATCCTACAGTTACAAAATAGCGTGCGGTTCAGAAGATAATGACAACAACAAAGGTGTAGAGTTGAAAGAATACAAGATTCTGTCGGACCTTAAATGCAGGGTCATCATTAACTTCACCGTTCCCATTAAGACGCTGTGAATTCCAACCTTGCATAGCACGTGCTGCTGCGTCTCTCCTCGCTCTACCAGATCCAGAAGCCTACATGACCGCAGGTTAAGTTATAAACACACAAAAAAATAAGCATAAAAAGATCAAACAGAAAACTACAGACGCATGATATAATGTTCAAGAAACTTACCTGATTATCAATATTCATTGGTTCTGGTTCAATAGCAAGTGGTATCTGTACTTCACCCACGTGGACTTTATGCCGCTCATATTCAAGAAGAGCCTGAAAAAAATAAAATAAGAAACGATATTAACATAAATAAGGTTACAAGATGTTAATGGATATTAAGGAAATATATCTCCAGAGGATTCACACTTGCTCTTTGTTCAATCATTTAAATTATCTCAAAGAGGGAGCTGAAGCATAGAGCCACGTTATTTGGGAAAAAAGCAGAGAATGGAGATCAACAAAGAGGGTGGACATATATATAATCTCTCACCTTTTCGTAGAAACCTCGGAAAGTCCATGACACTGTTGTACATGTCCTGGCCAAGTAAATGGAGCAACTAATTTGAACAAACTCTTGGTAATATGCAGATAAAATCAACTAATAAGAAAAGAACAAGGCCAATGGTAAAGGACAAAATTCTTCTTACTTTGGGGGCCTGAAAGACTCTCCTACTTGCCGCCATAGTTTGCATCCAGTAACCTATTCAAAATAAAGTATAATTTTAATCATGAACGAAATGCAAAGGCCAAATTTTCTCGTCAACAAAGATGCTATATCGTTCATCAGGCGCATTGACAGTGGGGGCGTACCTTGTCATAACCCCCCAATCTAATTACAGCTCTCCACAACCTTGCGCCAAAGAAAATGAATGAAAACATCAGCTTCAACTGAAATTGTTAAAACACAATAAGATGGGTGGGGGAGAAAGCTTACTTAAGGCAGTTTAGTCCCTCTCCATAAAACTTTGGAGGTTTGAAGTCCATGTTTCTCTCTCTAAAGAAGTGACCCAGTTCTTTCATAAAAGCAGCTTGATCCTCCTCCGTTCCAGATTCATAGCCCTCCGACGAATCATCCAACAGGAAAGAGCGTTTTGGGCTCATGGGCCTATCCAAACCAGGTGATGGCTGACCTATCTGATGGACCCCATTATTCAAACCACCACTTGCCCCCACTTCAGACTTCGTATCAGAAGATGCAACACATGGAGGACCAGGTTCACGTCTCACTGACGCACTCTCATTATCAGCATCATTTCCCTCAGGTACTAATACTATAGAAGAATCTTTATTTTCAGCATTAGTAGGAGCCTTGGCATTGACATCGTTGTTATTTGGAGGGTCAATACTAGCATCAGTAACCAAAATAGAATCAGGGACGTCGACTTCCATGTCTTCCATACGTTCAGCCTCAAGTGTAGCAACTCCTTCGTTATGGTTAGGTGAAGTCTGGGTAGCGGGCAAGAGAGATAACCCTTTGTCACTGTCTCCCGAAACTACAGCAGCCAACACATCAGAGTTTTGGTCATTTTCTGTCAAATTTTCAGTGGCAGGCATGTCTGGCTCTTTTTCCACGTTCACTGAGGTTTCTACGAGAGGCTCGGATGGCTTATTCTCCAGATTTGATTCGGTCTCAGAAACAGGCACATCTGGCTCTTTTTCATTCTCCGTTGTGGTTCCTTCATCATGATCCACTGGCTCACTTACATGGTCAGCCAAGTTCATATTGTTAGCCTCGCCCTTGTCTAGCCTTTCATTGTTCTCCTCAACATCTTTGGTGTCAGTAGTTACTGGAGACTCGTTATGATCTTCTGAGGATATCATGTTATGTTCTTCTGCAGGTTTGTCCTGCTCCATTACAGTATCAGCATGATGAAGCGGTGATCCTTTGTCCTCCGAGAGTTTGGTATCAGGAGTGACTGTAATCTCGTTATGGTCTTCTGAGGATGCCATGTTATGTTCTTCCGCAGGATTATCCTGCTCCATCACAGAATTGGGATGACGATGCGGAGATTCTTTTCCCTCCGAGATTTTGGTATCAGGAGTGACTGTAACCTCGTTTTGGTCTCCTGAGTATGCCATGTTATGTTCTACTTCTACCGCAGGTTTGTCCTGCTCCATTACAGTAGCATGATGAAGGGGTGATCCATTGTCCTCCGAGAGTTTGGTATCAGGAGTGACCGTAATCTCGTTAAAGTTTCCTGAGGATGCCATGTCATGCTCTTCTGCAGGTTTGTCATGATCCATCACAGTATCAGCATGATGAAGGGGTGATCCTTTGTCCTCCAAGAGTTTGGTATCAGGAGTGACTGTAATCACGTTCAACTCTCCTGAGGATGCCATGTCCTGCTCTTCTGTAGCTTTGTCCTGATCCGTCACAGTATTAGCATGATGATGTGGCGATCCTTTTTCCTCTGAGAGTTTGCTATAAGTTACTGTAGCCGTTTCGTCATGGACTACTGGAGTATATTTGTCAACCATGACAGAATCTGTGTCATTTTTCAAGACACCCGAACTTACTTCGCTGGACCCAATGTTCCGTTCAACATTGTCTTTGCTTAACCCTTCTTCAGGATCTAGAGCCACTGAAGGAGGACTTAGATGCGGGCTAGTCTCTAATTGGGTATTCTTCTCACCATCAATCTTTGGTACATCATCATCATCGTCGGCCTCCTTTTCAGTGATCATGGGAGAAGGAGGATCCTTAAGTTCGCTTACTGGATCTTCCTCTCCGACTGTCTCTCCTGGATTCTTATCCTCGGTTTCCATAACAGTATCCTGACTTTGTTCTTCAGTCTCCATTCCGTTATTGGTTTCCATAACAGTATCCTGAGTTTGCTCGTCAGTCTCAGTCTCCTTATTGGTTTCCACAACGTTATCCTGAGTTTGCTCTTTAGTCTCAATTTCCTTGTCTGTGCCCTGTTCAACTCTCTCATTCTCCATTTCTGTTATATTCTCCAATGCCGAATCCATTATAACAGCATACCTATACCAATTCACGGATACAATAATTTTATCAAATACGAATTGCATAGAAACAAAAGAAATGAACACAGGTTGCCTTGAAGCTAATAATTTAGAGACACCCCAAAACAGAAAAGGTAAATCTGGTACACACTAGAGAAGTACAAACAAGTTGGAGCTAAGGAGAACATCTTAAAATGGGTTTATTGATCATTGGCCTTAGTAGGGGAGATAAATTCAACAAATCTACAAGATAAGTCTGGTTCTAACTTAGCTTTTGGTTTACTGATCTAGATTGAAATAGAGATGGAGAAGCGTTTCAGCAGTATCAGTGTTTTATACAAACAAGAAATATAGCATAGTTCAAGTGTCAACAAAGAGGAAAACTCAAAAGCAAAGAGACAAGTGAAGGCATAACAAAGCAATTTTCAAGAAAACGCAAAAAGGTTGCACCTTTGCCTTCTTGACTTCTCACATCTCTAAACTTCATTATAAACCAATGCTCAAATTTCATTTTAACAGTAGTAAGCATATGCCAATAAAGACTCAAAATTTCGACGAGGGGTTAATAACAAACAACGAAATTGAAATGAAAAAATGTCTATTTACGCAGTCAATTTCAGATTTATAACAAAAGAATACGATTTTACAAAACCTCTATTCGCGAATTTCGGATTCATTACAGATATATAAAAAAATTGCGAATTCGGAAAAGAAATCGAGAAGATACCTCGCGGAAAGAAAGGGAAGAAGTAGATAGGGGGAGAGAGACGACAAGGTTGATGAATTTTCGCAGTGACTGGAAAACACTCTTTTCGTCCTCCTCCTTCCTCCACCGAATCACAAATTGGAACAAAGCTTTAGCGAAATCGAGGGTTTCAATTTGAACCGGTTTTTTCCCTTTTTTTAGCTTTTGGGCTCACGGGCTTAACCTAATCTCGGCCCAATGTCTTCAGTGTCAATGGACACAACTTAATTTTTAACCTTCAGATATTATTAAATAATAATAATTTCGGGATTGTTGTGTTACTTACTTTTGTTTTTGAACAACTGTTGTGTTACTATTAGGTGAGTAATATTTTTTTTTTCCAACCGGATGATTTTGATTAATAAAACGGGCCAAACCCAGTACAAAAACTCACACTAAAGCCCAACAAACCAAACGGACAACCCCGATCCTCAATTGAGACTAGACCTACGGCCCAACTTGAGAAACCCTAAAAACCTAAAGAAGGTAGATTCGGCCGCCTCGCAGATCCCATTTTTGATGCTTGGACACGTGTTGCCATCCTCACCGTCGAAGGTACACGTGTCACGAGGCCAATGCGTCACCACCGCTTCCTATCAACTCCGTAGATCCAACCATCGAATCTACCGGTGAGTAATATATATACGACTGTCTTTTGGACAATATTAAAAATAAAAATAAAAATACTTATTTATATTAGACGTATATCATTAAATGGTACTTTAATTTTTTTTGTTCTTTAATAAACTTATTTTGGTATCTTTTTATTTATGGACTATTTTGGTCAAAAAATTTCTTCAGGGTTTTCGATAAGATTTACCTTAAATATAAACACAATTATATATTTTTCACCTATAATAAGTTAATAACACAACATGTTATTAGTATAAACGTGTTCACATCAGCGAAGTTAAGTGAAGTTTAATTTATATTTAATTTATTTTAATTGTTTTTAATAGTATTATTGTTACGAAATGATTTACCTTAATAATATAAAACACAAGTATATTATATATTTTTCATCTATAATAACACAACATGTTATAACCCAACACTTAGGACATTTCCAACAATGACACAAAATTTAGTGTTGAATTTACACCAAATTTAGTGTTTTGGTGTCAATTTTTGTTTTGTCATCTCTAACAATAACACCAAATCTTACACCAAAAGTAATATTATATATTATTTGATGTTTTCAGTTTTAAAAATTTTATATTTTTATTATTTGTAAGTGATAAATAATAATAGTTATTTACTAATTTATTTTGAATAAAATAATAAAAATTAAATTTTTAATTATATGAAAATAAATTAAAAATACAAATAATATAATATTATTTATGTTTAATTACAAATTTGATAGTATTTGATCTATATTATTATATGAAACATACTAAAATATATTTTAGAAATTTTGTGTAATGAATATTATTACATCAAATGTGAAAAATAAATTTAAAATAAAAACAATACAATATATTTATGTTTAACTACAACTTTGATAGTAATTAAACTATATTTTTAAATGAAACATATTAAAATATGTATTTTAAGGATTTAGTGTGATGATTGGTATAACACTATTTACATTACACCAAATTTGGTGGGATAGTGTTAAATTTGATGTTTTGTTGGAGATAAAATCACACCAAATTTGATGTCTTGTTGGAGATAGTCTTATTAGAGCACCCGCAATAGTGTTACTCAAAGGGAGTCCTTAGAAAAAGTGTATTTTGATTTTTTTAGTATTATTTTTTTTTCTTTATTAGATAAAAAATAAATAAATATCAACTAATCGCGGGTCACCACATGTTGTCGGGATCCGCAAATAGTGCAAGGATTCACTAAGAAAGAGTCATTATCTAAGAATTTTAAGGAATGAATCCTTAACTTTTAGTGGAGTCCATCGATTATTTAATTTTTTTTTTTCTAAGGACTCCTTCTTAAGGATTCCTATTGCGGATGCTCTTAGAGCATCTTTAACGGGGGATTTTAAATGGGGTTTTAAAGTTAATTGGGTATTTAATTAAATGAAAACTAAATAAAAGGGGAGTTATCGATCCTTAAGAAAGGATTTTTGTGATCGATAACTAAAGAGGTTTTTCCTCCACGTGTCAGCTAACGAAAGACAAAGCATATATTTTTCTATTATTCTTTTCTCTTTTTCTTTTCTTTGGTTTCACTCGGCTTCTCCGCCGCTTCCCCCGTTGTCTCCGCAAGACGACGATGGCTGTCGTTCTCTCCTACGCACCTCCAAGGTTGAAACAAACGTATTGTTTGTTCAATTGGCTTTCCTTTGCACCTCCAAGCTCTCCTTCGCACCTCCAAGGTTGAAACAAAGGTATTGTTTGATCCAATCTTATCTCCTTTCTATATGAACTGTGATCATATAGGTTTAACCATTTGAAGTTTTGTTTCATTCGATAGAATAAGCCTATGTTGTTATAAATGGTTTTGATTGTTATTTAGTACTGATGACAACAAAAGGCTCAAGCTTTTGAGTTCTTGGCTTATTCCATTTTAACCCACCTTCATAACTTTTTGTAAATTAGGTTGAGAAAGTAATTGAAGCTGAGAAGGAAGGAGCAAGAGAATTAATCCGGGAACATGGAAAGGAGAAGGCTTTCTCGGCTTTGAGGAAGAAACGGACGCAAGAAGAGCTGTTGAAGCAAGTAGATCTGCATCTTCGTGCTTGAGGGTGCTGTGGCACAGGCTAAGACATCAAACTCTCCTCCGTCATCCTCACCGCCTCTCTTCTCTCTTCCTCAGCCGACCGTATCTCTGGTACGTACTGGAAAACTAGTTCATATCCCTTATACAGGTCTTTAACACATCATCATCTGTCATGCAGGTGCTACCGTTGGTATCATGTGCCATACTGGACATAGGAGTAGATCCAAAGTGATCAAAGCTGTCACAGTTCAACATCGATCTTCCTTCTCACCTACACGCAATTCCTGACCTAGAGAAGGCTTGTTCCATCAAACCCCTCTCTGTTCCTAAACCGTGCCGATGCTCTCACAAGATTTACAAAGGTATCAAACTCGTTTCATCCTCAAACGGCTTGCGCTTCTACACAGCAGGCAACATCACCTTACACTGAGTACCATGTAAAAAGACATGCCTTTCATTTTTTTCTTCTATATGGTTCCTTCTGAAGCCTGTCATACAAAAACCCTGAAACCGTTTGCTGAAATCTTTGAGTTCTCTTTTCCATCAGTCTCTGCAGCTCTGTTGCTCGGCTGATTCATAGCATGGATTCTTCCTGTAACTGAGCCTCGTGGCTGAGAACTAGACCTTTTCTTTGATCCTCCACCGCCACTCGTCAAGAATCCTAAAATCTTGCCAGTTTTTTCAGTCTTTGTAGTCGTTTGCCAGATAGAAAACGTGTTTGTACCCTTCAAGCCATCTTCTATTGTTTTCAGCCTCAGCTTCCACCTCTCCTGTATTTATATATATATATATATATATATATATTATATATATATATATATATATATATATATATATATTACTTGGAGGCATCATAAACTCCAATTGCTTGCAACACAAGCTTAACAACACAACTTAAATTTTTTTAAGAATCCTAATTAAGAAACTACCACTGGAGCACACATTTTAAAGGTTTCTTAACTAGAGTTTTTAAGTACAATTAAAGTATATTTAATTAATTAAAAATTATTAAGAAATCCATATGGGGTTATAGGGTTAAAGATGGTCTTAGTGATTAGTATAAACGTGTTCACACTGGCGAAGTTAAGTTTAATTTATATTTAATTTATTTTTATCATTTCTAGTATTATTACGAAATGATAGATTCTCTTCTCTGTGTATTTTTGTTTATAGATGGTCCATACGGTCTCACCAGGTCACCAAGTAGCGATCACAAAGAATCTTTGTAACCTAATTGGCTGAAGGAGACCACCAAGCAACTAGTTGATGTAGGAGCGGCTGAGAAAGCTACGCATTTGGCTGGGTAAAAAGCGCCACTTATTGGGTAAGTTCATAAATTAGTTAAAATTTTGAAAAACTAGTTATTCTAAGTTTAGGGAAGTTATTTGTTATAAATCGTGATTGGCAAATTAAATAATTTTTACAAAAATAAAAACTAAAAACTAAAAACTAAAACTTAATTTAAAAAAGTGATTTTGAAAAAAATAAAAACCAAAAACTAAAACAAAAACCAATCACCATAGTCTCCCTCTTTTGATCCATAGAAAAGCGGGTTGAACTTTCTGACATAAGCAGCTGCTTCACACCATGCCTTGCAGACAGCGGAAGCTTTTATGTTGTCTTTTACTCCGAGGCGGGATAGTATCTCCTCCAAGAGCTCTGAGGGAATATTTAGATCCCACAATCCTTTAGTGCACTTGTTCTTTGATCCATGATTTTCTCTAGCCTTAACACTGCATCGACAACTAGTAGAAGAAGAAGCACATGCACGGTGAATCATCAAGAGATATTACAACGATGGGAAGACGTAGGTTCGAATATTGGATATATATAGTGAAAGCGGTTATAGAACATAACACAAAAGCTAAACCCTAATACAGAGATCATGCCCTGGAAGTTCGATTTAAAAAAACTCACCATGGCGCTTGAACAATGGGTTTCATTGTGAAAGCTTCTGGGAGCAATGACGCCGGAGTTGCGGCCATGTATCATCCACAGCCAGTCCAGATTATCTCCAACTGTAACTTCTAACCCACGAGACTTAGGTCAAATAAGTAGTTATTAGGGTTTTTATTTTTTATTTTACAACAAAGGATAAATGTTATTTATTTTATTTTTTTGTTTATATATTCTGGAAGCAGTCCAAAATATTTTTTTTACAATATATGTATTGTATGTTTTCTTATTTGTTAATTGTTGCTACAGTTGTTTTGGTCACCTTAGGGTTTTCTCACGCCTTATGTGCGTATATATTATCTCTTGTATCTAATGAAAAGTCTGCCCTTCTATTCGTAAATGGTTTACAATGACACTTATCGTAATCGTCACTGCCGGTCTTCTTCTTCCCCTTAGCCTCCTCCTTTTCCTCTTCCTTCACCGACGTAATCTCCCCAGGCCCCTATACGAACCCTCAGGTGGATTATCTTCCTTCTAAATTTTCTGATTAATCCTTATTCCATACAATCAACCCTAATCTACTTATTACATAAAGTCCCATATACATGCTCTGGGTTTAATCATTTCTGACCTTGCACGTGACCTTCTTCTTATTCATGTTTCCTACGTATTTGTCATGGGCTCATCTTCATCTCTTCACCATATTTGTCTCTTTCTTTTCCCAGGATTAAGCATAGGAGCAATATTCGACAGTAGTCTCCCTAATCCCCAAGATGAACCCCCAGGTGGATTATCTTCCTCCTACACTTTTTTATTAATCCTTATTCCATACAATCAACCGTAATCTACTAATTACATACTGATACCACATACGTCCCATATATATGCTTTGGGTTTAGTCATTTCTGACCTTGCACGTGACCTTCTTCTTCTTCATGTTTTCCTATGTATTTTTCATAGGCTCATCTTCTTCTCTTCACCATATTTGTTTCTTTATTTTCTCAGGATTAAGCATAGGATCAATATTCAACAGTAGTCTACCAAATCCCCAAGATGAACCCTCAGGTGGATTATCTTCCTCATACACTTTCTGATTAATTTTCACTCTATTATCCTTTTCCTTACGATATGCTTACATATTTATACTACCAACCCTAATCTACTATTACATATCACACAACCCATATGATCTGAGGTTAATAATTTCTGACCCAGTGACTTGTTGTCTTACACACAAACCTTTGAATTTCCTTCTCCTTTTTTTCTTTCTTGTTCATGTAATTCCTGTGTATTTTTTTTCTTGTTCATGTAATTCTTGTGTATTTTTGATGCATGCTCTCATCATCTTCTCTTCACCATATTTGTCTCTTTCTTTCTCAGTATTAAGCATTATAAGATCAATTTCCAACGTTAGTTTCCTTGATCCCCAAGATGATCCCCCAGATGATCCCCAAGATGAACCCTCTGGTGGATTATCTTCCACACTCGTGCAGAAGCTTCCCCAATTCAAAACTTCCAAACCAGCCAGACCAGACGGAAGCGAATGCGTTGTTTGCCTTGATGGATTCAGAAAGGGACGATGGTGTCGGAGACTTCCCGGTTGCGGACACGTGTTCCATAGGAAGTGTGTGGACACTTGGTTCCTCAGAGCTGATACATGCCCAACATGTCGAGCTAGTGTTAGGTTGACGGAGTAAGATGCACAACAAGGATTATTGTGGAAGAGATGATTGGGTCTTGGATAGTGTTGTTTTGGTTTTAGAAGAAGTAGTTTGCTAGACTTGTAAAGCTGTTATTAATGTATTATTCTTTATTCATCATCTTCTTCACTCAACATGACCTCATTTAGAACTACAGAAGAAAGATTTTAAAACCATTTTGTTTCCTCTTATCGATCAAATAATTAGTTGATTGCAAAATATACTCTCTCCATTTTCAAAAGTAAGATTTTCTTCTTGTTTCACAAAGATAGATTTTATATATTTTTAAGATATTTTTGTATATTTTTGAAAAACATTAATCACAAATATTTGGATTGATTAGATTTAATTGGTGGAGAGTAATTAGAAAGTATATAGAAAAATAAATAATAAATTAAACTGTAAACATTTATTATATTTTTAATAAGTCTGAAATCTATATAAAATCTTACTTTTGGGAACGAATGTAGTATTTTATTTGCACATTAGTGAGACTGATCAAGAAAGATTGTGGAGTTTATAGTTAAGTTTGATGTGGTAACAAAATTCATGCTAGCTGCTTGATACCATAGCAAAAGGAATTGTTAGTGAAAAGGCGTCAAAGATTATGAATGGTTCTTTAGATGGGGTAAACCAATATCATATCTATTTATATTGATCTCGTGCTGTTAGTGTATGGAATGATTATACCTATTGTGTGATATCTCATAGGTAGAAGATCCTGAATTGTTACCTTATTCAATTAAGGATGTTGTTGGGAATAGTGGCGGAGACAAAAGTTACATATTAAAGTATCCCCTATATATTATTTGAGAAACATTGCAACATTTTTTGTAGCCACGTGTCATCACTAGAATGATTCTTAGAATCCTTAGAGAAATAAGTTGGTCCATCTAAATATATAATAAGCTTTTTATTAAACCACAATAAATACATTATTAATGTGCTTCATTATTTCATTAAATAAGATTACGGAATTGCCTAATGTGGCTAAAATATATATGATAATTAATGATTTTGAATAATAAAGATTTGATAAAAATAAGTGTGTATTATAATTATATTTGTTTAATTTTAAGCTAATAAAATAAATTAAACAATCATAGTAACCATATAATAAAAATTAAAAAAATTATTTATATATTATATTTTGATTTTTTTTTAAACGAGTATAAATCACTAAAACTGTTAAAAGTTTCACATTCAAATTTTGTAATCTATGATTTAAAAATTTTGTTATGACATGATACAAATAACTAAAAAATAATATAAGTTAAAAATCTCATTTAATAAGTATCAAAAATAAAAGATATATAAAAATATGTATCATTTTAAATTAAACTATATACCATATAAAAATACATAAATATCTTAATTTTGAAATTTACTTTGAATATTTTTTGATAAAAATATTGACAACTTAATTTTGTAAAATATTATAAATTACTTAAGAAATTAATTCCACGGTGAAATTAATTTAGACTTTTTGCTATAACAGATACAAATGATAAAAAAAAAATATGAGCAAAAAGCATCATCTAATAAATATTAATATTAAAATATACCATATATATACTACTATCATTTAAATTTAATTATATATCATATCAAATAGAAAAAATATTTTTTCGATTTATAAAATTTATTTATATGTTTGCACCAATTTAATTATATATGTAGTAGATAATGACTTTTTAATTATTCAATACATATTTATTATTTCATAATATATTGTAAACATATAATATATAAAATAATTTATATATATAATGTTCATCCCGCGCAAGGCGCGGATCTTAACCTAGTAATTTAATAAATCAACAGGAGCAGCATTAAAATTTGGTAAACAGCTACACCAATTTTATAAATATCATAGGAGGCAACTGTCCCACACCCAAAATGTTAGTGGCGTCACCACTGGTTGAGAAGACTTTCAAGTTTGGTGTTATTTATTGAGAAGAAATTTACAAGGTCTTAAAGGTTTGGTCTATACTATATACAGTTTAACGTTGGTTGATTCTCAATCGGATACTATATGTCAGGAAGGAAAACTACATTAGTGAATGGTGATGCGGTATATAATAATTTCGATCACATTTTTTCATGTCTAAGTTAAAATCACTTAGGATTTTGAAAACTTAAATGAATTCGTTTAGTCCATAATTAACAAAAGAATCTATACATTATAAATACTAGGAATTTTTCGAGGCTACCCCCGGGTTTTTGACTAATATTTTTTATTTAATTTGTGTAATACCTATAATTTTTTATCCATGTTATATAAATATGAATTATGATTAATGTTCAAAAACAAATTTATTCTTGAAAACTATATGGGCACGTGTATTTCGTGTATCGGCTCGCTTTGGTTTATTTTTGTTTTAGGTTCTAGAATATATGATTCATTCTGGCATTTAAGAAATTCAATTTGATTCAGTTTAGTTATTTCGGTTTTCGATTTTGTTTGGGTAACAAAGTTAAGAACCGACTAATATCAGAGATAATTTTGAATCTAATCCGTTTTGGTGTTGTTTATTCGGTTAATTTGGGTTAAAAAGGTAAAATTAAAGTTTCAGATAAAATATCAGACTTTGGGGTTTTTGTGAAAAACCCGGATAACTTAAAATATCTTTGATAAAAAAATATTTGAGTATTTTGTTTTAAAAATAGTATTTTAGAAAGATTTATTTATTTTAAATCTAAATATAGTTAATATTAATAATTATATAAACTATATTATAAAAATTCGAGTATTCATTTGGTTATCAGTTTCAATTCGATTTTGGTTTTTCGCTTATACAGATATAGAATTTGCTCGGGTAATTGATAGGATCTTTTGAACCCAAACTGAACCTGGTTCTTTGGTTTTCGGTTTTTCGATTTCAGATAATTGTGATGAATACATAATTACTTAGGGATTAGCTATGATATATATATATATATATATATATATATATATATATATATATATATATATATTTTTTTTTTTTAAAGTATGTGCCATCAATGCCAAGAAAACATGTGTGCCCACTGTCGATATACACTCGGAAGATACATCACATCCCCTATATATTATTTGAGAAGCATTGCAACATTTTTTTGTAGCCACGTGTCATCACTAGAATGATTCTTAGAATCCTTAGAGAAATAGGTTGGTCCATCTAAATATATAATAAGCTTTTTATTAAACCACAATAAATACATTATTAATGTGCTTCATTATTTCCTTAAATAAGATTACGAAATTGCCTAATGTGGCTAAAGTATATATGACAATTAATGATTTTGAATAATAAAGATTTGATAAAAATAAATGTGTATTATAATTATATTTGTTTAATTTTAAGCTATTAAAATAAATTAAACAATCATAGTAACTATATAATAAAAATTAACGAGTATAAATTACTAAAACTATTCAAAGTTTCACATTCAAATTTTGTGATCTATGATTTAAAACTTTTGTAATGATATGATACAAATAATTAAAAAATAATATAAGTTGAAAGTCTCATTTAATAAGTATCAAAAATAAAAGATATATAAATATATGTATTATTTTAAATTAAACTATATGCCATATAAAAATACATAAATATCTTAATTTTGAAATTTACTTTGAACATTTTTTTGATAAAAAATTTGAAAAAATATTGACAACTTAATTTTTAAAAATATTATAAATTACTTAAACCATTAATTCCACTGTGAAAATTTTGTTATCACTAAGTTAGACTTTTTGCTATAACAGATAAAAATGATAAAAAAATATGAGCAAAAAACATCATCTAACAAATATTAATATTAAAATTATACCATATATATGTTACTATCATTTAAATTTAATTATATATCATATCAAATAGAAAAAATATTTTTTCGATTTATAAAATTTATTTATATGTTCGCACCAATTTAATTATATAAGTAGTATATAATGACTTTTTAATTATTTAATATATATTTATTATTTCATAATATGTTATAAACATATAATATATAAAATAATATATATATATATATATAATGTTCATCCCGCGCAAGGTGCGGGTCTTAACCTAGTATACTATAGTTTGATTGTTACTTTGTGTTTCTTAAAAATTCTGGTGGTACGTCACATATTCTATAAATTGATTGATACTTTTTCTTTAAAATATGTGTACCAATTTGTTTGTGTAATTTCCTGGTCTAAGTTGGCAATTACACCATTTTTCTAGTGATTTGCCCCCACATAAATGATATTTGAATAACTACCATGTTGAACTCCTGTATTGCTTTCTCTTTCTTGTTTTTAATGCACAACAAATAGAAAACTGTCAATAAAATCGATTTACAAAATGTCTGTTTTGTTAACTGAACAGATGTGATAGATGAAGCCAGTTATGAGCTACATTGCACGGAAGCTTCATCGGACGTACGCTTCCCGCTTCGGAACCAGAATCGGAATCAGAACCTTGTGGAAGCTTACGGAATCTCGCTTCCAAAACGCTTCTAAAATATTATCTTTAAAAACACGTTGGAAGCTTACGATTCCGTTTTGGAATCACGCTTTCATTCTTT
Organism: Brassica rapa; assembly: GCF_000309985.2. Lineage (NCBI taxonomy): Eukaryota > Viridiplantae > Streptophyta > Magnoliopsida > Brassicales > Brassicaceae > Brassica > Brassica rapa. Next base: position 6,245,586 of record NC_024803.2, on the reverse strand, counting down.
AAAAAAAACACAATGTATTATATCAATAAAAATATAAAATTTTAATTTTAATTTATATAAAATCCAAATTTTAATAGTATTGAATAGATTGAATAGAAATATAAAACAATTAAAATTAATACTATAAATTATCTTTATGCATTGAGATATTTATTAAAGATAAATCATATATTCAAACATATTATGTCAATTAATTATAAAGTAATAAAAATAATTAATATAATAATTTAATTTATGTGTATTTCACAGTTTTAATACGAAATCATATAATTATTATAAATATAAATGATTTATTTTAAATTTAAATCATATATATACATACGCTTCCAATACGTACCCGCTTCCTAATTTTTTTAAAAATCTCGCTTCTGCGCTTCCATACGCTGCCGGTTCCACGTATCCGCTTCGTTTCTATGTAACATAGGTTATGAGTCATATTAGTCTTTCACATCAGCCAAGGTTTTATGCTTTTTGTAGCAGCTTAAATCAGCAACACCAGCTATGTAAAACCCAAGTCCTAAACCCATACATCAAACCACATTATTCACTGATCACGCTTGGTCACCACACAACAGTGCCAGTTCACTCACTCATGGCTAGATTGCATACCTGTCAATCTGTCATATGAAATAACAAAGACGGTTATAACATTTGTTTTTTACACGTGAAATCATGGCAAAACTGAATAATAAATTTACCTGACTGCAAGTATTTAAGGAAGTTGTTGTTGTACTGGAAAAACATATGTATCTATTAGTAATCCCACCAACAGAAGCAAGGAGCAAGAAGCTTGCTAACATAAGGAGACAAAGCAATGGCTTTAGAGTGCAGCACCAAACAAAACAATCTTGAGTTACTTTAAGCAAAAAATAATACTTCTATCATAGATCTTTTTAAGGATATTCAAGTGTTTGTTTGTGCACCTTGATTTTGCGCCCAACCTTTCACTTGCTCTTTTTGTTCCTGTGTCGATAAAGCTTCACATGTTGACCCTCTCATGTACCACTTACAATAATCCTATCCAAGTATATGCTCATAAAAATATAGTATAATCAATAAGTCATATATTTTTTAGCGATCCTATATGTGAAGTACGAAAAAATTAGCAACCAATGACACACAACAAAAAACGCCTAGGATGAAAACATAAACAGAAGCAGAGACATTTTTGGAATGGTGAATAAATTAGTATCACATTAGCAAACGTTGACAAACTATTTGTATTCAACTAATTACTATATTGTAAATGCAGGAACAAAAGCTAAAGACTAAATCCAATCATAAAACAATGTAACTCAGAGATGATATGAAATATTAGAGAGCTTACCGTGAAGGTCACCTTTGAGGTCACAGTTAGTTTCAAAATCCTCATATGAATAGAACCAGAACCAGTCTTCGTAAAAAGGGAGCCAACATGTCAGAGTTGTATGAGAAAAAATGGCTATGCTATGATCAGCAACCCGAAACCGGTTTGCTTTTGGTAGAAGCTGAAGAGTCTGTAAACTGATCCTTGTTTCATGGAATGAATCCTTGAATAACCGTTCAGTTCCCTGTAGACACGATTCAGCTCCAGTCTTCCACTCCGGCGCCCTGTTTGAGATTGAGTATTTATTAAATGATCATCATCCCATTTTATTAAATCTAAAAACAGATAACAAAGGTCATTTGGTGGATGTTACCATGGCCTGAGACAGTGATGAGGCAGGGACATCGGTAAGCTTGTTCATCTCAGCGTCCAAACCACAAACAGAACAGAGTTCGAGTGATCTGTTACCATCTCAACCCGGCACCTCGTCATCGAAGATAGATAAGATTTGTTAGGGATTAGGTGCATTTGTTTCCTTCTCAGAAGTTTTAAAGCACGTCTAAAACATTGTACAACCTGGATTACCTTACAATAACTACAATGTTTGCATCATGACAGGCTGTGCACGTGAGAGATGAGAAACTACGCTAAAGTTTTCGGGAGCATTTAGATTATGAGAAGTAGCACCACCCATTTGCTTTTTCAATGCTGTCAACTTTCGCAGTGCACAAGAACTCTGCAGCCTGCAAGTGTTTGGGTTTGTAAGAGGGTAGTTGCAAAAGAGTAAGCTGGAGGTTTTAAGTTCGAGGCTAACTTGTGGTGGTGAAATGATTACATAAGAATTCAGCTCTCACAGTGTTAATGATTCAATCTTCTTCACCCCTCCATATTTTGTAGCAGTTGAGGCGGACCCATCTTCACTCCCCTGGAAACTGAGAAAAACCGTGTATAAGTACAATTAATACAAACTGAAAATTAAAAAAGAATGCAAAGCAAAGCAAAGCAAACACGTCAGACCTTACCTATGTTACTCTCGCTATCAAAATAGAAATGGGTCCTTGAGGTTGGGTTCTCTGAAGATGAAATATCATACAACAGGGAGTCAACATGCCTACCTCCCACTATTTTTTGGATTTAAGCTCGTTGAACCGATCACGTTTGTATCCATATCAAAGAACAGTTTCTCATGGTGCTGCCTGCTATAAAAGTTTGTAATAGAAATCTTTGAATGAGCGAAAGAGTAAGTGTTTGATCCGTTCATCTCCTTTGTCGATTCAACAATGTCTTTATAAGACAATGTGAAAGACGATGTGAAGATTAACATGGACAATGTGTTGTTAAGAGAGATAAAAAAAAAAGAAGACAAACTATATTTAAAATAAAAATCAGGGGAAACTAAATTTATGAGGAGAATTTCCAGACCAATAAGGGTCCCAAAAATATATCAGATGATAACTGGGTTTCATGGGGACATGGTGAGATATCTTTGAAGAACATAACTTTGTGAGCATTGGCGGAGGAGACATGGACTTGCCTTTTGGTTTCATGGCCATCGCTTGAGCTTGATTTGAGCAGGTTTGGTTATGGTTTGTAGCAAGGAAAGAAAAAACAGTATATAAAGATGTGATAGAGAAGTATGTGAAACGAATTCATAAAGGGTAAATTTAGAAAACTATTGATTGATAAGAGGTGCTATCGCGGTACTGGATAATCTCTAATGCAATAGAGTGATGGGTGACAACATTTTATTTAGCTTAGGCTCTTAGCATAGTCATACATGTTTACTTTTTCTTTTTTAACAACATATATGTTTAATTAATAAATATTTTTCAAAAAATAATATATATTTAATTATTATATATATATATATATATATATATATGTATTTATAAAAATTAACTTATGAATATTTAAATTCAAATGTTAAAATTCGATCCAAAAAATCATTGTTGTTTTTTTTACTTTTTAGGAAAATTGTCATAAATACTACGTTCGTAGTATCAATTTTTATGTTTATACTAATTAATTTGGGTGTGATCATACCAGCATTAATGCACCGGATCCCATCAGAACTCTGCAGTTAAGCGTACTTGAGCGAGAATAGTACTAGGATGGGTGACTTCCCGGGAAGTCTTCGTGTTGTACCCCTTTTTAATTTGATGTCCAAAAAAACACTAATCACTTTTACTCTCATTTTTAATAAAGGGTAAAAGACACTTATACCTCTAGAGTTAACCAATTTAGACTTAGGGTTTAGAGTTGAGTAGTGGAGAATGGTTTTGAAATGTGAAATTTAGGATTCTAATAAATATATAAATAAGTACTTAAAAATATATATATAAAAATTTAAAATAGTTTCAAATATAATTTTTATTTTCAAAAAAAAGTTTTAAAAAAAAATTCTATAAAAATAATTCAAAAAAAAAATTTATAAAAAAGTTCGAATTTGAAAAAGTATAATTTGAAAATATAACAATGAGTATAAAAATCTTTTATTACTTAATGAATAATATATTTTTGAAAATGTACCTTTAGCAGTAGTAAAGATGAAAAGTAGTATCATGAAAGTGGTTAACATAAAATTTTACCTTTTTTTTTTTGCCTTTTTTTATACCAAACAATTATGCTGAAAAATATTCTGCGAAAATAAAAAATGAGAATAAAAATCTAGTAACTAATTGATACACATAATTTTTGCTTTATCACATTTTTCTAACAATCAAATTATTTGGTTAAAAAAATTATTTGGTTTTCGTTTGATCTATGATGTGAAAAAATACTATGTCCTTCAATCTTCTTCGTTTTAAACCAACGATTCGGATTATAAATCTGACTTAAAACTCCCATCGTTTCTCAACCATCAGTTCTCGTCGAACCTCCGTCCTTCTTAAACCCTAAGATCTGACCGGTTAAGTCTCTCTAAATGCAGATGGGAAGTGAAGAGGCGAAGGATCCATGGAAAGGAGAAGAATGGGGGAATGAGAATCAAACGAAGAAGAAGAAGAAGAAGCCAAGCTCTGGAGTGACGAGAGCAAGAAAACAGATCCCGAGGGGACTTGAGGAGAAGTACGAAGCTTACTTCCTCCCTAGGAAGCCTTGGCCTAAGGCTCTTGCCTTCTATGGAAGCTTTGTCCTCGGTGGGATTGGTGCTGGTATGCTTATCGAGTCTTGGATCAACAACAAAGTCAAAGGTTCCCTTCCTTTTTTTTCTTTCACTCAATCCCTTATTGCTTGATGGTTCATTTTCTTGAATCTTGTTTTATTTCTGGAGAAAATGAACATTGTTTGAGTATTAGTATACTTGCTTTGTATTTTTGGGTGATTAAAAGGCATAATTGTGATAATGGGTAATTCATAATTACGGCATGTATTATGTAACATTGAGTTTATTTATCATTGTATTTGTGTTGTTATGGTGTACACGACACTGTAATAAAATTGTGAACATGTGTGTTTGTGGGGTGTTTGCAGAGGATGGAGGAGTGATATGGGAGTTTGACAAGTGAAGCTGGAAATAACTGGTGAAGTTGGAGAGGACGCAGTAAGAGAATGCAATTCAAATACGAAGTAACACTTGAGACTTGTGTATATGCATCAGTTACAAATTCCACCACACAAGAATTAATATTTTAATTCTATTTGTCAATGAATAATATGATTACCTTAACAAGGAGTCTCCGCCCTATCAAATCTGATTTTTGCATTTCAGCCTCAAGAATTTATGTTCTCTTGGTCCAGCTTATCCTTTTTTTTTTGAATCTGAGATTTATCATCACCCATCCTCTCTATCAAATGGGTCATGGCGCTTAGAGTTAATCTACGTTTAAAATGTTATCTTTTAATATATTTTATGTAATAAATAAATTTTATCAAAAAAAAAAAACAATGTTTGATATTTTATTTTTTTAAGCATCCCATAATAAGCACCTTGCATTGGAAGATCAAAATATACAAGTTTCTTAATGAAATGGTTAAATCCTACTTAGGCCGTAACTGGATGTTAATAAAAGGAAGAAGTGGAATTACATAAATAATAATTAGTGGAATTCAATGGAATGGAGTTAGTATTCTATTTGTTCCAGAACTATCTTTACGTGAAATAGTTTTTCAAAAAAATGTTGATATTTTTTTTGGAATGGAAAGAAATAGTATAGAATGAAATGGAATAGTCATTCCTTTTTTTCATTGCAACTGGTAAATATTTTATAGAATAAAAAAGAATTAAGCATTCAGGAAGTTTCTATTCCAAAAAAATACATTCCAGTTGAACCCTTAAAAATAAAAAACTGATTAAGCACGCATGCTTTGGTTAATGATGCTCTTATGTTTTCAAGAGAGAGAGAATGAAACGAGTGTTACCCTTTCCTTCTCCACGTTAGCCTTGTGGAGAAGATACATATTCAAATATAGCTTAATCTATGTAGTTAGTTTTAGTCTATATTCAACTGTATAAATTAAGCTATATTCTATTCAACTATTTATCAACTCAAAACAACTTGAAATTCCAACAAATCCATTGGTTCCTAAAACCACTCTATGGTATCTTTAAATTAAGGAACCGGGAACAAACTGGGAGTGTAAACACAGTGACAACACTGGAAAATCCCAGAATCTATATGAATCTGCTTACACAGATCTTCCCTGACAATGTAGATGCAAGGCACAGAAGTAGAATTTTCGCAACAACATACAAACAGAGTCTTATCATAGATGAAGTAACTCTTGCCATAAAACTGTTCAAACAGCCTCGGAAAGTTAGTTGTTGGCAAATTCATCATTTTTGTCCACACCACTTCCTCTTTATATATCGTATTCGTTACCCAAATCTCAATCTTCCTTGTTAAGTAATTTTGCTTTAACAACGAAAAACGATCTTCCTTAAAAACCTGGAGAAGAAGTTCATCACGATTATCGTCGTCCTTCTGACACGGAAGGAGACAAAAAGGTTTGAAAGTAGCAACAGAGAAATCAAAGCTTCGGATGAAGTACTCATCAGTCTCGGCATAAAGAGAAAACCAGTAGAGATTTCCCTTCAAGGACACAGTATCTCGTACACCTTCAGACATGAACCACTTATTTTCAGGCAAGTCTATATGTTTAAACACGTGAGACGCACACTCGTAGACAGCAACTCTCGTGTACTCTTCCTCAGGGTCAGGATCAAAGTAACCCAAAATCTTGTAAACTTTATTGGTTCTATCAATAATCTCGTATCCTAAGCCGCAACAATTAAACTGTGCACCGTCCTTCTTGATCACTTTAAACTGGCTCAACCACGGATTCCAGAGACCTGAAAGACCGTTTAAATACCTATTGTTAAAAAGCAAGAGCTCATCGCAAGCCTTGATGGTTGTGCAACGGTAATGCAAATCTTGGTAAGGCATAGCAGATAAGGGTAGCTCACACGACTGTGTTGTAGGATCGTTGCTGTTGGGATTGATGATGTCTATGGAATAGTTTTGGGACTGCCGAGGAAGAGGAATCCGGGACGAGAGCGAGAGAAGTGGTCGTTGACGAAACTCTTGTCGTTGAAAAGAGCGTTCCATCTTTGACATACAGTTCTGAGTCGAACGAGAGATGGAGGTGGAAGACGAGAGAGTATATTTTCCTCCAGTTCCCACGGAAGCTGCTTCAGCGTCTGAGCCATTAGGTCTTCTGTTTCTTTAAAAAAAATATCTAAGTTCGTTAATTATATAGCTCTTATAAAAATACTATGAGAAAAGAAATTCTATTTTAGTTTATTTTCTTATGGGACAAGGAAATATTGCCAATAATTTATGCCAAGCATAGACAACTCCAACCAAAGAGGAGCAAAGCTTTTCAATAATGTATGAGATGAAATAAGGTCACCAAACTTGAACAGTTGTTACAAACAAAACAAAAGACAGAGAGAGAGAGAGAGAGAGAGGGAGAGAGAGAATAGAGATAGTCCTCACAGCTAACCGATGAAACAGAACAAACCACTTTTTGTCAATCACTCATTAATTTTTTTTTTTTACATTTTAAAGTCAAACCCTTCAAGGATTTAGCTGCCTTACTGCACCTATGAATCCGGTTTTATCTTCAGCCTTCTCTGTGATTAAAGATTGCAAATATTGATTCCGTCGAAACATTTGCAGCCTCACCAAACAAATGGTTCAAAGACGTGTGTAGTGACTAAGCATCTCTCATGCTGATGTTCAGGCTATTTCTCATTGTTCGTCTCCCGATACCAGCATTCCCCTTTTGCATCATTGCAACAAATTCTCCATAGTCAATCCGTCCATCCTGTAACAAAAAAAAAGGCTTAAAATATATCAGCATGAAGAGACAAAACAAAAACATGTCAAGAGTGGCAAAGCTTTACATTGTCTTGATCAACTTCTTTGATTACATCTTCAAGAAAAACATCAGTCATCCCGTGTTCCACGCAAGATTGTTGCAGCTCATCAATGGTGATGTAACCACTTCCATCTTTATCAAAGTACTGAAACGCAGAGACAAGATGCTCTTCTCTGTCTAGCTTATTCAGATGGATGGTCGCTGCAATGAACTCACTGTAATCTATTGTACCGCTGTTATCCACATCAGCCTAAGACACAACAACATAACTATGGTCACTGTCTGTCTATATAGAGAAATAAAATAATATATGTATATATATATATATATATATATATATTCCCATGCATTTTTACCGCTTCCATAAGATCTTGGATCTCAGTGTCTTTCAAAGTAGAGCCATATCTTCTCAGACCAGCTTTAAGTTCATCAAAAGTGATTGCACCGCTGTTATCAGTATCCATTGCCTCAAACATTGCTCTTAAACCCGCAATCTCTTCTTCTGAAAGGCTCTCAGCTATCACCTGATTAACCATGATAAGTACTATGAGTTCATCTCATCTGACAATGGACGTTGAAGTTCCAAAAATACAAAACTGACCTTTAAAGCCATCTTCTTTAATTTATTCATTGCAGAAAACTGTTTGAGACGAGACAAAACAGCCGGATCAAGAGCTCTGTCTGGTGCAACTCCATTCTCACAGATCCATGGATGACCTAAACAAAAAAGATATATAGTCTTACTTAAGTTATGTGTTTGCCAAAGCATGCAACCACTATTGGAAGATAAAATGATTACGTACGCATGACTTCATGAGCTGTCAAGCGTTCAGAGGGATTAGAGCATAACATCTTCCTGATCAGATCTTTAGCACTGTCGGATATCACAGGCCACGGATCTGACTCAAAGTCTATATCTCCTTTCAAGACAGCATCAAATATTCCTTGTTGTGTTTCTGATTCCAAAAAAGAAAAAGAAACACCAAACCAAACATTAGGAAACGTCGCCTATGGCATTAAGAGCACACATTTGACGCATACCTGCCCAAAAAGGAGGGACACCACTTAGTAGAATATAGAGTATAACACCAGCAGTCCACACATCAGCTTCAGGACCATAATGTTTAAGAAGAACCTCAGGAGCAACATAGTATGGACTTCCAACAACATCCTTAAATATTTGGCCTGAAATTTTAGAGTAACAGATTACTTAAGATTCAGAACAAAGAGAAGCTCACAGATTTAACCACATACTATAAGCAGAGAACAAGATTCTTCATCTAATATAAAACATACTATCAAATTCATTACAACCAAATCAATCTATAAGTTTTCCTAAATAAGGTTTCACTAAGATTATAGTCTTAACATTTTTATTTGTTTCACAAAGATCCTAATTTTGTGTATTTCAATGCAACTTCATAGTTTCTTCACCCCATTTTATCCATATGAATTAGAATAACTACTACATATAATATTTTTTTTTTAAAGTATGTGAAAACTCCAAAACTACAAAAAGGAAAGAGAATAACACATTACCTGGTTTGAAGAAAACAGAGAGACCAAAATCAATGGCCTTAAGAGAGAAATCATCATCCTTATTAACCAACAAGAAATTCTCAGGCTTCAAGTCTCTATGCATGACACCAAGCGAATGACACGCCTCAACAACACCGACAACGATCTTGGTCAACTCAGCAGCTTTCCTCTCGGTGTAATGACCTCTCTGAATAATCCTATCAAACAATTCACCACCAGCACAAACCTCCATCACAATGTGAACATACAAAGGGTCCTCATAAGCTCCTTTTATCGTAACAATGTTCTTGTGACCAGCCAAATGGTGCATTATCTGAATCTCCCTCCTAACATCCTCAACATCTTCCTTAGATATCAACTTCCTCTTGGATATAGACTTGCAAGCATAGTCAACACCCGTTGCGACCTCGGTGCAGAGATACGTGGTCCCGAACTGTCCTTGTCCTAACTTACGGCTCAAGGTGTAAAGATCACGGATGTTAGGAGTCTTGTGACCGAGAACGTAGTAAGCTTGGTTGTCCATGTTACGTCGCATAAAAGGTTCTTTCACGGGAAGCACAAGAACAGGGCTCTTGTTGTTGTTGTTGTTGTTGTTGTCTTCTTTAGGGAAGTCTTGTTCTGTTGTGGGAGAATGAACGGAGGAAACGTGGGTGATGGTGATGGAATTTTCCTCGGGCAGGTTGTTGTTATTGCCCTCGTAGGTTTTGTCCTTGAAAGAACCACGGCATGAATTGCCCATGAAACAATGGTTGAAACTTTTCTATTCACAACGTTCACTTTCTTCTTCTCATCATCCAATGATCACTGAAAGAAATAGACAAGAATATCAAATCAAAACCTGAGAAACAATTTTTAAAAGAAAATTATCGAATTAATAATGAAATCAGACAAACCCTCATGAGATCAAGAATCAGAAATAAGTTTTTGTAATTTAATCAAGAAAAGAAAGAAGACAAGAGCTCCTGAAAAGTCGCATCTTAAAAATGTTCATCGACCATTTAGGAAAGAAAAAAACAATGAATGAGGATTCTGTAATAAAAGAAACATGAAGAGAAAAAACAGAGGATCTTGTACCAGAATAGCAGAAGAACAGGTAGGACACGAGGAGATGGATTAGGATTAGGATTAGGATTAGGATTAGGATTAAGAAATCTGATTAAAGTCAAAATGATAACAGAAAAAGGTTTCTTTCTTTATTTATCTGTGTGTAGCTGTTTGTGGTTGGGTGATAGGATGCGTTGAATCATCAAACAGAGCGTAGAAGATTCATTCTTTGTGGATTTGTTATGATGATGAAGGAGAGAAAGATCTTAGTTATCATCACCTAGACGCGGTTTCGTCTCACCTTCTTCATTCGTTTCCCACTTTAATTATTAATTTAATCATCTCTTTTTTACTGGTCTCATGATAGTTGCAAATGGTTAATTTTGTAATCATTTAATTAGGATAACTTATTTTAAAAATAGAATGATTGTAAACCAAACGTTATAGTAGTAGTAGTACCTTGCAAGTGTTGGGATGTGCTTATAATGGTTAACTACCAAAAAGTATTATTACTAGATGTTATTAAATAGTTAAGAGTTTATTTATGGCTTCTATTAACAGAGTAAACTTTTGATTGATTTTAAAAGAATATAAGGTTTATTAAGTTGACTTTTCACATTAGTTCATCAAGATTTCACTTTTGTTTTTCCATTTCGCTGGAAGCTAAATGTGAAATGAAACATCATTTTTCTTACAAGGGCAAAGACGTGAGACATGTCATTTTCGGTCAGTGATTATAAAGATCGCAGCCTAGAATTGTCTCCGCACGTGGTGCCATTTTAGTTTCGGACTAAAGGTTTTGTTGTTTTCTATAACAAATTTCTTTCTCGAAAGTAAATCAGTACACTCAAAAGTCTCAAATTATTACTGTTTCGTGCAGTTCCGAAAATTCACATGTTTTCACAGTGAAGCTTTTGAGCAATCAAAGAAGAATAATCAGTCTTATATTCTGTTCAGACAAGATGGTGCCTAGTAGCATCATCCCAAAGATAAACCATACACTTTCCTTTTTTGAGTTTTACCTCAATCACTTGTAGATTGTAGTTTCTGTTTACAGCAAAAAATATCATTCATTAGCACTTTACTTACAATCCAAATCCAGCGGTTGAACAAACGCATTTGAAAAGATAAAGACTCAAAGATGATTGCTAAGTGACAGCCAAGCAGAGTAAGTCTGAGTCAAAGAGCTTACCCAGCAAAGACCTTTCAACTCTAAATTTTATAGCTTCAATAGGACAGAAGATTATACAAAAATAGTGAGGTACCACCATCAACTTGGTTAAGAAATGTTCAACATAAATGTAAAGGGACATTTTGAATAGAGAATTGTTGATTAACAGAATCATAGAAGGGGGTTAAGGCTTGTGTTAGTAATACATAATACTATCTTCATCTTGCCTGATTCCCTCTTTGAGTGGATGTGTGCGTATTATGCTTCGCTACTCAAACTATCAGAGTTGCAAACAGTGTTTGTTAACATGCTTCAGGTCTTCCAGCTCTCTTGTATCTTCTCGATTAGGGAATTTGATTAGGAGAGTGATCCTTTAACACAAGTCCTGATTGTGACAATGTCTCTTACACCCGGCAGCTCGGTCTGCTTTGCAAACAGGTCCGCCCATATATTTACAAAATCGATACAAGTTCAGTATTACCATTTAATAAAATGCCGAGGAGAACCAATCTTAACTATTCTCATACATCAATTCATTCGAAACACACGAGAGCTACAACAGTTTTTATTTGAAATCACATACCCCTAACAATATTGAACATCCAATCAAAGCCCAGGCCTCTCTAATCAAAGTGTCAGAGAACATTGTCCCATGAATCTTTGTGGGATACAAAGTCCAAAGTTGAAATCTTTATTATCATCTGTAGCTTACAGAAGAGGAACAACTATTCCAATCCCATGAAATTTTATCAAAACATTGTCTCAAATCACCTGGAGATGCTACTGACAAGCCTAGCACCAATCTTATCAAGCTTCTTCACACAAGCAACAGCTTTCAAGTTCCCACCTCTCATAAACGCCTCCACCATCCTCTCACCAACCTCCTCCCCTTTCTCCGCCGCATCAACCACGGCCACCGCCGTCGGTCCAGCCCCACTGATCGTACATCCAAACGCCCCACCTTCCAAAGCCGCCTTCTTCACAGCCTCCATCCCGGGAATCAACGGAGCCCTCGTCGGCTCCACGACTTTATCCGACGACAAAGCCTTCCCGAGCATCGCCGCGTCCCCTTCCAGCACCGCCGCGACCAAAGCCGCCGCCTGGCTGCTGTTCCAGACGTGGTGCACCATGGGAATCTCGGTAGGCAACGCGGCTCTCATCTTCTTGGTCGGAGCCTCGAACTCGGGGCTCACCAGGACAAAGAAGAGCTCTTTATCCTCCGGGAACCTCAACGGCTTCAGATCAAGCGGCTCGTAGCTCCTTATCAGAACGAAACCGCCCATGATCGCCGGCGCGATGTTGTCGGCGTGATAACCGGAGACTTTCGCTTCCGACTCCAAACCGGCTAAAACCAACTCTCCCTTCCCTAGCTTCCGGCCGAAGATCTCGTTAACCGCCACGGCCGCCGCGGCGGCGCTCGCCGCGCTCGAGCCCAAACCGCTACCTAAAGGGAGACCCTTGTGCAAGTCCAGCGACAGCCCGACCGATCTGATCCCGAGCATCTTCATCGTCGCGATGGCGGCGATGCCGGCGCAGTTCCGGAGAGGGTTCGTGGTGAGCTTGGTCGTGGTTCCGGTGATCTCGGAGATTAAAACCTCGCCGGCGCGGACGGAGGGGTCGACGCGGAGAGTGACGTGGTCGCCGAGGCCGTCGACGGCGCAGCCTAGGAAGTCGAAGCCGGGTCCTAAGTTAGCGACGGTGGCGGGGGCGAATGTTTTGACGGAGGTGAAGACGGGCTCCGGTTCGACGGCGACGAGGGTTTGTAGGGAGGCTCTGCATCGAAAGAGGGAGACTTTGGTGGAAAGGGGCGGAGAGGGTTTGGATTTGGGGTGGAAGTAGGAGATGGGTTTGGTGGGAGATTGGAAGCAGAGAGTCGCCATTGATGAAACACAGGTTGGTCGGTGAGATCAAAGGTAAGGAGAGATATAAGAGATGAACAAACGTGGCCACCTAACCTAATGTGTTCTGTTTTTTTCTTTAGCTGATTATTATTTTAAAAGTGGAGTGTGAGATCAGATTCAGATATCTGACATTGAAATTAACGGCTTAACCATTTGAATCTCTCTAAACCGAACTGAACCGGACCGGAAAGCTTGTCCACTTTTATGCTGACTTTAGATGATTGTCTCTGTTGGCAACCTATACTATGTCCAATATTTGAAGAAACCAACTCCAAGACATCACCAGGACTGGAGACACAATGATGAATGGTTAAAGACACTGAGAAAGCTCTTGAATGATCCTCTACACTATTTCTTCATCTTTGTTTTTCTGAATCTTCCTGCTTTCTTTATATTCTCATTTCTTGACAGCTACCTAACCATTAGAGTGTGACTTTGGGAAGGGGGGACAAGGATCATGCATACATGATTAATGCTTATTGGATAACATATGTTTTGTGCCCTCCCATGAGAAATTAATTTTGTTTATGGTCAGTGCCGTACGAGGGTTTCTAGAGACCCAAAGCGAGTTTTAAAACTGAGACCTTTTAATATAACTATTAATAAGTACAAAATATAGTTTTGAAACGATATAAAAAACTGAAACAAAAACATAAAATATAACATTATATACTATTACCAACTAGAAAAAGAGAAGAAAGAAATATCACTGCATAAGAAAATAAGATGGTGACATTGAAAGTAAACGAAACAACGAACACTATAAGTAAAAAAGATTTATTTTCCGTTTGTAATTTAATTTTGGTTTTGATTATCGATTGAATTTCCATAAGAATTCTCATCAAAACAAAAATAAAATAAAGACATAAGTAAAAAAGAAAGGACTCAAATGTGGGACACTAAAAATCAGTTGTGTAACAACAAAACCACTAGGACACCCGCACACTTTCGTGAAATTAAGAGCCCTTAAAATTATAATATATTTTGGGGTCTAAAACAAATCTAAACTATTAAAATTGAAGTACATTTTGTACTTAACCCTGAGTTTTTCTAAATAATTACCATTTCATGCCATTAGATTAAACACGGTCGTTTTATAACAGTATTAAACCATCTCATTAAATTTTACCCGCCTTAATTAACTTGCAATAACTCGAAACCAAAACTGCCGGGATTTAGAAAAATCCAAGAATCTATCGAAGAGATACTTTGATTTTGTAAAAATCAGAACAATAAAGAGGTTTTAGCTATTTATTAGCTAACTACCCAAATATGGTGATAAAATATCGATTTAAACTCAATATATAAACTAGAATAAGAAAATCGTCATTTTTAACATAAATGATCCGAATATTCTAAAACATAATATCGATTTTCATAACTATAATTTGTTTGATGCTCAAGATATGCTATTAAAATGAGATATTTCTAACTTATAGTAAATCCCAATACTCGAGTAAAACTCTTCCTATCATTTCTTATAAATACATTCGTTCCTTTCTTACAATTTCCCTGTAAATGTCCACAAAGCAAAACTTGATGAGGTTAAGCGTTAACAGAGGAAATGCCGGCTAAGCATAGACTATCATACCTAGACGAGGTGAGGTGAAGCCTTCAAAACGAGCTGATACATCCAAGTGGAAGTCATTCACACCTTGAAACAATTCAATTCCCAGTTTAGTCAGACACTTGAAATCATCTCATTGAAGCAATTCACTGCCATGTCCTGAGAAAGATTAGAGATAATATTCTCAGATGCATATGTAAGTTCTTACTTTCGGTATATCAAGGCCTTATTAATTACTTCATTAAAAATCTTGATTACTAACTTCGTAAGTAATTATTAGTTTATCAGAATAGCTTACTTTATATTATGTTGGCTACATGGAGTACTAAACCTTATTTGTTGCCGATGTTCTGAACCAGAGAGAGTTTTAAGAACTTAGTGTTTCCTGAATTATTAATACACCTTATATTAATGTCTGAAAAAAATTACTTAAAAACCCCAATTTCAATCACGTGAATCATATTTTGACATAACAATGAATACAAAAACAAGAAAGAGTATAACATTTTGATTTCATTGAATCTTATGAGGTGGTTTGAATCGTGTATTTTTTCACTTTAGTTTTTTCGAAAGTTCTTTTTTCTTTTTCAGGAAGCTATTCATATAAATCTGAAATAATAACCAGATTAAACGATTAACGAGAAAAAAATATTTACACACAACGGTGAATAAATCAGAAAACTAAGAGAATAAAGATATCCAACCAATACGATTAAACTAAGAATGTTTTTTCTAAAAAAGAATTAAACTAAGAATATTTTTTTGGTAAAAAACTAAGAATGTTTCCAACTAAAAAATAATGATTTGCTTATTCAATTAGCTTCCAACACACTACATTTTCACCTTGGTAACTTGGTTTTATGTTCGATTCATCTGATTCAAACAAAACAAATTTGTTATGAAGCGATTACTATCATGCATTTGAAGAATACCTACTCCTATTCGTAAAACAAAAAAAAAAAAAGACAAAACCATAATGAAATTGAAAACAAACCTTTAGATTTTGTTTCAATCCGGTTTTTGTTCAATATCCATTGATTTGTAGACATCTTGAACGAAGTCTCTATGTCGGGATTGCTTTTGATCTCTGTTTGTTTAAATGTTACATATCTATAGTATTAAACTATTTATAAACTATTCATTTTATTAAAAAATGAAACCCCCGCGGGTGCGCGGGTCAAAGTCTAGTGCCTTTTTAAATGTATAGAAGGAACGCCTCTGGTTAATGACCAACAGCAACAAAACTTGTTTAAATTCAACTAACTCAAAGTAATAAAAATCATGATCATTGGAGTGAGATCAGAATCAAATATCGACATTTTCCATTCACACCTGACCAAGGAAACAATGTTTAACCACAAACACCTCTAAACCGAACTAGAAAAGATACCACTTTTGTTGGTCTTACAACTTCCAAGTAGTTCTGGAGTTGAGTTTATGCTTTGAATGATTAGTAAATGTATAATCTTATCATAAGTTTATAGTTTAATTTACAAATATATTAAGTTTCTTATCATAGGTTTAGCATCGACCATCCCGGTTTCGCAGCGTCAACCTTATTAAGGAGCAAACAGAATTTTTCTTTTTTTTTTGGGTGAAAAAGAAATAGTTTCAAATCAACCAGAGACGCGAATGTGTGGTGCTATAGTGTGGATGTACGCCTAACGACACACTCAGTATCAAAACCAAAAACTATATCGGAACTACAAAACTTGGGTATCACAAATCTTTCAATACCGGCATTGTTTTTACGTCATGAGCTGGCTACTCTTTTGATAGCACTCAGCATTTGCCCTCCTCTTGAGGAATGGTAAATGTCCACCCTGGAAAATCAGAATCCTCAAACAGAGATGTTGGAACTGCTTTGTAGAAGGCTAATGGAACTTGTTTCACCCTTCTTCGAATCTGCCATTTTTAAAAACATCTCCCCACAGTTAGTTTGTCTATACATGGAGACCAAAAGTGTTAAGTGGTGGCTCTAATTACCTCGTCTCCGAAGATGGTGGCATATGAACCAGAGCTGAAATCTTCTATTTTCATTTCAGTGGTTTTCGCTCTGATTGTTAGATCAGTTTCCAGCGATGAAACAAACCTACACAACGCAAGAAAAGAGAGATCATCAAACTTTTAACTTTTTTTGTGTGTAAGGTATCGTTTATTGAGTAAAATATATACCTCGAAACAGGTGGGCAGTAATGGTGGCGCAATGTGTCAATCTCCCAAAGGGAACTTCCTGTTAACAAATAATGAAAAATACTATCACTTCTCTAAGGAAATGGCCTCACAGGAAGCAAAACACAACCTCGCAATCAGAACTTCATTTCGTGAGGTGAATCTAGAGAACATGGCATTTTAATCAAAGCTAATATATCTCGTTATGCTAGAGTGCCACCATTGCAAATCTACATTGGGTGAAAGATACATATAAAAGACAGGGAGTGTTAAATACTTACTCATGGCACCAGTTTTCTTGAGATCAGTTTCCTGGTTGTTGAAATAGTCCATACCAAGCTTTTTGTTAGTCTTTGGTCTGCTGCTCTCATTGTCTTCCTCAGCCTCTGAATTGGCTTCATTGGCGTTGTCAACGGGTTCCTGCACAAGAGCGACCACATTTGAAAATCCATGCTTTCTATAAGTTCTTTTGTTTAGTCGTGAGGGACAATCATATTAGAAGTAAGTTACTTTCCCATCTTGTAACATGTTTTTTTTGTTTGCAATACTTTCATACCTGATGAACAAGATGGTTGATTGTAGGATGTCTACGCAACAGGTTGTAGATCAAAGCCGTTATGACAAGCGATCCCGAGGGAGGAACAGAGAGTGACAATCTGCTAAGTTTCTTTGCGAATGAAGCTGCCAGATATGCTGGAAGCAGTGATGACCTAAGGCAAGCGTCAAGAAGCTGCAGAAAGCGTTTCAGATATTAGAGGGAAAAGGAATAACGGATTATAAACCAGTAAATTCAAATCCAGCAATACCTGAAGAAATCTTGCACGGTGCTTGGCAACAAAGACCGAAGGAACCAGCAACGCATAGAGCTTTTCATAAAAGTTTGGATATTCTAGACCATGCTCGGTCATGAGGATGAAGAGGCTGCTTAGAGCCATCACACTGACAACTCCTCCGATATCATAAGACTTTGTTAGGAAGTCGCTGTATTGTGAAACATAAG
Source organism: Brassica rapa (assembly GCF_000309985.2). Classification (NCBI taxonomy): domain Eukaryota; kingdom Viridiplantae; phylum Streptophyta; class Magnoliopsida; order Brassicales; family Brassicaceae; genus Brassica; species Brassica rapa. Next base: position 6,227,565 of record NC_024803.2, on the reverse strand, counting down.
TAAGCGTAACAAACGGAAACAAAATACAGAACAGTAAAAGCTTTTTGTAAATAAGCCCACCATAGCATTGCAGGATTAGACAGATGGGGAATGACTGTCTGGTGAATACTAGCAAGAACCTGATCGTCAAAAGATAGCATATTAGTAAGTTTATTCCAGACAAAGGGTTAGTTGTGAGAGTAAAGAAGCTAACCTCCTTGTAAACGTCAAGGGGAAGAGGCAGTCTGAGAAAAGAGATCCATGCTTTAGTGAACTTCAGCTTCATCCTCTTGGCAATTGTAGTCGGAGAAAGAAGCTATAGTTTCGACAGAATAAAATTAAGAAAGCAAAAAGGATTCAGTATGTTTTAGCCAAACTTGCAAATGAAAAAACTCACATTGCTGTCTTGATCCTTCTTGCTCTTTTTCTTTTTATCTTTCGGTTTCTCACTACTACTACTTTCATCTGATAATACCCATAATCTTTATTAGCAAATCTAATTGAAACAAATGGTTAAAGGGGAAATAGTCACCTGAACCACTCCACATCTCATGGTCAGACTTTTCAGCTTGTTTATGAGGTGGTGGAATTCGAGATAGAACTTGATAGATCTTGCGAATAGAGAGTTCCAGGCTACAAATTATAAAAATCTCCAGATCATCAGAACAATAACAGAAAAAACTTACATTCAAACAGTCTAGAAGAAACTGATACTAACCTGTCTTTCGATTCATTCTCATCCTCACTATTTTCTATCACTGTTTTGTCAGCTACAAACGGCCAAAACCACATCAGTTCCACACACTTACACAAAAACAAAGAGAAGCCAAGAAGGGAAGAAGAAAAAGGAGACGCACCAGAAACAGCTGAGGCTTCCAGAGTTTTGACAAACTTTTCCATGCTGATGTATGTAAAATAGCTGTAGCATAAAACGATGATTAAGAGTTAATTCCCAAAGGAGCAACACAACAACATGCTAAACTAGAAGAAAGAACACATGTTAACCAAAGGGTTATCAACATCAACATACCGGACATCGATGTACTTGAAGTACTTTGAGTCAAGTATATCCAAGAACATATCAACATCAACCGCAGAACGAATCTACAAAGAACAATACTAAAAGTGAGAAAAAGAACAGACTTTTCACATTATATGTTTGAAAGGAAACTTACAATAGCATTAAGTATCCTATTGTAGATGGAAGAGTGAAATCTTCCAGCATTCAGAAGCTTTACAAACTCCATTAACGTTCCCAAAACAATATCCTAAAAAATAAACGTTAAGGACACATGAAACGACGACGTTTCCACAGCAATGAGAGAGTTTACCCTTAGAGCATCTTCTGACTGTTGAGAGACAAGAACATCGAGCAGAACCTTCACGAACTCGTCGAACTTCGATCTCAGCCAAGCTTTGAAGATGACTTCAGGGTCACCATCGACTTCATTTGACGAATCGTCGTCGTCTTGTTCATCGGAACGAGGGCGTTTCGTCGAAGAAGCAGGCGAGGAAGAGGACGAGGGAAGCTGAGGGAGAAGAGGAGTGAAGAAGGACTGGAGGGAGAGGAGGGATTCCACCACGAACTGCGGCGGAGAGTCCGGCGAGATGAAGGAGAGGAGGAGAGGGAGGTTGTTGATGTGAGCTCGGGATGAGAGTAGGTCGGAGCCTAGTGACTTGAGGTCTTTCAAGGTGTAGTTTTCTTTCTTCTTCTGCTTCTTCGCGAGGATTGACGCCATTGTTGAGCTCCCTCTCTCTCTCTAGGTCGTGGCGGAGACAAGCGACGGAAGAAAGGGTTTAGGAGCGAGAGGCGCGAGGTAAAACCTAAAGATGTGATTGCAGTAACACGACGTCGTATCTTGGTTCTTAATAAAAAACAAATTATACTTTATTTATCTTTTATTTTTTTTGGAAATAACATATAGGCACCAAAAAAATTAAATATAAACATTTGACCCCAATATTTACTTTATTTATTTTTTATTTTTTTGGAAATGATTACCCTCGAGTCTGTTATATAACTTAGGGGTGTATTCAACCGAAAACTTAAGATCATTTGTATTAAAATAACAAAAACACTATTATTCAAACATGAATTTTAAAAACTCATTTAAAATCAATTGTTATTGAACTTAACATTTCGTAGAGTACTCTAAAAATTCACTGTTATTAAATATATTTTAAATTGTGGAGTTTTCAAGTGATTTTAGGGTGTTTGGGTAGAGTTTCTTAGTTAAAAAAATTGAAACTCAAATCTCATGGTTTTAGGTTATATTATAGAGTGGTTTAACAAAAATCACATAAATCTCTGCAACTTATTAAAATTATCTAAAACTCAATTAAAAATCAAATCACCTCAAATGTTATATTGAACACTCCACCCCCCTTAGTTTCTCCGACAGGAGGATCGAACTGTGTTTGCATTCAAGGCCCATCCATTATCACTGGACCATGAAGGCCACTCAGATTTACTTTATTTATATTTTCGGTTTAAATGTGAATCTCTCATGTGTAAGTTTTTCAGATACCTTATCAGACGCAAATCGTGTTTTTGGATTTTTTGAGTTTTCAATTAGGTTTGCACATTCAATTTTTAATTGTAAAATTTGATTCATTTTGGTTATCTCGGATTTAGATCATGTAACCATGTTAGAAACCAGATTATATCTGATAAATTTTTGGTTCCAATTCGATTTTGGTTAAGTTTTAATTTTTTGGATAATTTAGAATATAATATAAATAATATCAAATTTTTAGTTTTTCTGATCAAATATTGGATAATTCAGATAAATTTAAATATCTCGGATAAAAAAATATTTTGATTTCAAATTTTTAGGTAATTCAAATAATTTGAAATAACTGAGATAAAAGATATTTTGATATTTAGAAACTCAACAACAATACCGTTGGAAAATAAGACGAGAAGATAAAAAGAGGCATGAGAACCCCAAAACATATCCGATCTTCTTAATATTAGACACAACGAAAACCAACACTTTCGATCCTACGTGCGTCCATCACAACATTACTTCCGCCAACACCTAACTACCAAAAAACAATCTAACGCACTATCTAACCACAAATAAAGCATCAGACAAACAAAAATAAAAGAAAGGAGATTTTCTCACGACGCCGGTAAAACCAGACACCTGATATGCAAGCGAAAAACACGAAGCGGCGGCTTAGAGCAAACATTCTTATAATTCTTATAATCATCTTAAAATATTCTGAAAAATAATGTCTCTTTCTTATGTATTTATTATACATAGCCGTTTTCAACGTTGTTTTCTTCACACGTTCTAATAGTAGTAATTCTGAATATTCAACATGACTATATTGCACATATTATAAAAGATCAAATTAAGTTTTATAAACATGATTATTAATCTACTCTATTAAAATAGAAGTCATGACTTGTTCATGTAGGATTATTAATTTGGACCATCTTTTTAGAAATTTTATTAAATGTATTTTTATTAAACTAATAACACATAAAATATTTCAAATATTTTAATCATAATATCTTTTCATTTTATAATATATAAAAATATATAATTTCACTTATTTTGTAATTAGTTTTGAAATATTATTATAAATTAATATATTCAGTTATTGTTTATAAAAATAAACATTATGTCATATATTTATCTACTATATAATCATAATCAATCATATTAAAAGAAACTTATTATATTGAGCTAAATATGGTAAAATTATATTAAAAATAAATTTATATATAATTTATTTTTATAACTATAAATATTTATGTTCAAAAATATAATACATTGGTAAGACGAGTTAACATTATCAAACTATATAATACATATATAAAAATTGACATGTATTTCATTAAAGTTAATATAATAATCATGTTAAAATTATTATATTGAACTAAAAATGATTAATTTATATTAAATTGATAAATTTTTAAATTTTACTTTCATAAATATAAAATATCCATGTTAAAAATATAATACGATGACATAACGACTTAATATTAGAAAATTATATAATACATGTATAAAAATAAGATTTTTATATGTACAATAATATATTATCTAAAATGAATAAAAGTAAAAAATATTGATAAAAGAAAATTCAGATAAGTCGGTCAGAATTTAGCATAAATTAAATACAAAATAATTTTCAAATATTTTGTTTCATATATATATATATATATTAATTTTTTTAATAACTAAATTTAAATACAATAAGATAAATATATAATAAGAAGCAATAAATACATATAATGGTTTTAAACAATTGATTAACTACAACATATAAACTATAAAATTATTAAATATTGTATCTGAAATAGTTATATAAACATTTAAATATATGATTAATTTTTAAAAAATGTATACTACTAATGATCAAAAATAAATATCTACGTATATAAAACTGAAAATAAACATTCACGCGGTTGTGCGGATCAAGATCTAGTTCTTGATTACAATTCTATAAATATGTGATATTCTTATAACATATAAAGAGAAAAACAAGTTAAGAAAAAAACAAGTTAGGAAATATAAAATATGAAAAACATAAAAACTATTTAAATTTATAGAAATTATAAATTCAAGCTTGAACCATCATTTTTAATCTTCAAATACATGAACCAATATAACAATAAAACTCCAATTCTCCAAATTTCAACCCCCTTTACCCCCATACGGCGTCACCGGAAATGCCTTTCCATGGATCTGCTAGACACTATGGACTTCGCGAAATCAACTCCTGTTTGAAAATCGATCACAATCAGCAACGGAAGTCTTCTCTAAAGCTATAGGAAGTCTAAAAGAATGGGAGAGTGCACAACCAATTCCACAGGAATCAAAGAGAAAGAACTCACCAAGGGGTCACGCAACAACAGGATCAGCGATGGAAGTATTCTGCAACACGGATGCGTCATGGAAAGGAGGACTCCAATCGGCGGGTTTGGCTTGGATCTTCACCGATCATGAGGCAAATGAACTGCACAGAGGTTCATGTGCTCAAGATTTCGTCTCCTCACTATGTATGGCTGAAGCCCTTGCCATTCGCGAAGCTCTCCTCCAAGCGGCTGCCCTCAACTACCGATATATCTGTATTAAATCAGATTCTCAAGTGCTCGTTAACACGATCTCTGCACGTCGACGATCAACAGACCTCTTTGGAGTTCTTGCCAATATCGATGATATCGCCTTCTCTACTTCTTCTCCGTTTCAATCTTGTCGTTTCTTTTTTATTTCACGTTCCCTAAATGGACTTGCTGATGGGCTTGCAAAGAATTGTCTAGCAACCCATTTGATCAGCAACCCAACCCATGTAACTTAAACTATGTTCCTTAATCAATTGAATCTTGTTGTTCAAAAAAGAAGAAGCAGTAATCTATATGATTTTTGAACTAATATACAGTATAAAGTAGTAGCCTAGTATCTCTATTATTAAAATAGAAGTACATTTATAAAATACCCCTAAGTTTTCCTACTTATTTACAATATTATGCCACTGAAGTAATTAAATGAACATATCTTAAAGTATTTTTAATCACTGTCTTTTCCTATTTATTAAACCATTTCCTAAATCAAATTTAGCTTAATTTTCGTATTTAATATATTTCCTAGAAAAATTAGCTAATTTTTGGGAATATTCAAATTTAAAATCGATTTTAACAATATTAAACTTGGATAATGTTACCATTAATTATTTTTGAACAAAATTCAAGTTTAAATTCGGTATTAAACAATATGATGAATATTCCTAAAATATATGTTTAACTTACCATTAATTATTTTGAACAATAAAATCTATATATGCTAAGATTAAAATATCTTTAAACTACTTATAGAACAATATGAAATGTTTGTAACTGAATATTATTTTTAATATAACTAAATCTCGCCTAAGATTATATATATTTCAAAATTTTCTAAAACATATGTTTATCCATTTCGGTTACTATTAATTATTTTTAAAAAATAATATTAAAATTAAATATCTTTGAATTACTTATAAAACACTGTTTAATGTTTATAACCAAATATTATTTTCTAACGTATTTAAATCTCACCATATGCCCCATATCTGATCAAAATATTTAAATTCTTATTACATTTGAAAGATAATTTCATGTTAAAAGAAATATTACTCAAACATATCAATAGATCAATATTTCTGGAAAGTTTAGTATTGGGTCAATATTTTTTACAGCACGTAAACTATTTGATTGTTGTGTTTATAAAAATTTTAAAATATGATAAATATTTAAAATATAAACCAATAAAAGCTTAAATAATATTCATTTATATCAAAAGTGAAAATAAATATTCGTGCGGGCGTGCGGATCAAGCTCTAGGTATATTCTATGATGTTTACAATCATTTTCCTATTTTGAGTTCTAACTTAGCAAAATGGTCGAGCTTGTAACTATTTCAAAATGATAGTGACATCGTTGAAAAGTAAATAAAGTTTGAAATGAAGGAAACGCGTTAGGGTAATTTGGTGGGGGAATTGATTGATTTCTATCTAAAGGTGTGGACACATTTATTTTTTCTTTTGAGTTGACTTGACCCTTAAACTACAAACATTCTCTCACCGCTTTCTTCCTCAAAACCTTGCACCACAACAATTCTTAAGACTCAGTCTTCTCCTCCCCTTCTAAATGGCATGGGGTGATACTGTAACCATTTGCTTCTGCTTCTACTTCTACTTCTTCGCCATACAATAAATAATTTAGCCAGAGAAGGGAGAAGAGAAAAAAAGAAAAGAAATAAAGTTATCTTTTAATTCTTTTTTTGTCAAGTCATTCACACCCAATTTCAAACGGTCTTGCCCAATCTCTATTCTTGTTTGCTCTGTCTTTTCTTGTAAAGCACTCTGTTTTACATTCACACGCCATTTTTTGCTTTCTCATTGACTTTCTTTAAAGTGTATGATTGTATAAACTTGAAAAAGAGGTAGAACAGTGTGTTTGGCTTTTTAATTTTGTTTGTCGGTATGGGGCTCTGCTGGTCTTCTTCTCCATCTAAATCTCCTTCAACAACAACAACAACACCTGCCTCTACTGGTAATATCAGTTCAGGTTCGTCCTCTCACTTTCTCTGCCTATCTTTGGTGAGTTACTCCTTTCTTACATCCCTTGTATGGTTAAGCCTTGGTCAAACGATGGAACCTTTTGTTAATTTGATTTAAAACTCTTCTTTTCTTGTTTTCTTATATGGGTTTTTACAGAAATTGCGTTCTCTTGTTGTTGTTGTTGATATTGGGCTTGACTCTGTTTTGGAATGGTTGTAAATAATTGCAACAGGTCCGTTTAAGTCAACGACTACGGGAACATCAAGAAGTACCATATCTAACTTTAGTGGGTTCTCTGCTGCAAGTGGAGAAGATGCTTACCCTGAAGGTCAGATACTTCCCAATCCGAACTTGAGGATCTTCAGCCTCGCAGAGCTTAGAGCTTCAACGAGGAACTTCAAGTCTGAGAATGTTCTCGGAGAGGGAGGGTTTGGGAAAGTCTTCAAAGGCTGGCTTGAAGAGAAAGGCCCCGGGAGTCACAGCAGTACTGGTACCGTGATTGCCGTCAAGAAACTCAACTCTGAAAGCTTCCAAGGATTTGAGGAATGGCAAGTGAGTAGAGTCCATTTGTAACAATGATATGCAATAAGTAGTTTTGTTTGTTTACTTGATAGATTGTGTCTTTTTTTTTTTTAATACGAGGAGATAACCACAGCATGTAATATTAGTTTCGTCCCAGCGGTCACTCATACAATAGATTGTGTCTTTGTTTCTGTGTAGTGTGAGGTGAATTTTCTTGGGAGGATTTCTCATCCGAACCTCGTGAAGCTGTTGGGGTACTGCTTGGAAGGCGACGACTTGCTTCTAGTGTATGAGTATATGCAGAAAGGAAGCTTAGAGAATCATCTCTTCAGAAGTAATAACCATCTTCTTTTTTTTTCTTTTACTTGTCATATTTTAACATGGTCTGTAAATTGCTTTATCATCTGCTTCTGTTTCTTCCAGAGGGTTCTGTTGTTCAGCCGCTCTCATGGGAGATAAGGCTTACGATCGCAATAGGAGCAGCTAAAGGCTTAGCGTTTCTACACGCTTCAGAGAAGCAAGTAATTTATAGAGACTTCAAAGCTTCAAACATTCTACTTGATGCTGTAAGTAAAAAAATATGAATTTTGATAATAAAAGTGTGGAGTGAGTTCAACGTGTTTGATCATGTTGCAGTCATATAACGCCAAGCTGTCAGATTTTGGATTGGCCAAGTTAGGTCCTTCGGCGAGTCAATCTCACATCACAACACGAGTAATGGGTACACAAGGTTATGCAGCTCCAGAGTATGTTGCTACAGGTACCAGTTTCTTGATATATTTTTTTTGGTTTTGGTTTTGGTTTTGGTTTTGGTGGACAAACTTTGAACATGTTGGTTGGTTATGGACCAGGTCATTTGTATGTAAAGAGCGATAACTACGGGTTTGGTGTCGTTTTAGCTGAGATCTTGACTGGTTTACGTGCGGTTGATCCTCTCCGTCCTACGGGACAACAGAATCTAACTGACTGGATCAAGCCTCACCTGTCTGAAAGAAGAAAGCTGAGGAGAATAATGGACCCTCGTCTAGAAGGAAAGTACCCTTTCAAATCTGCTTTCCGAGTGGCTCAACTGGCTCTGAAATGCCTTGAACCGGAACAAAAGAACCGTCCATCGATGAAAGAAGTGGTGGAATCGCTCGAACTCGTACTAGCTGCCAATGAGAAACCGTTGGAACGAAGGACCGCTAGAGATTCCCCAAGTGTCGGTCACCAACAAAGCCATTACCGCAGAGAACATCTGACGTCTTTTCAACCGAGGCAAACCGTGGCTCGAGCTCACTAGTGTTGTTTTGAACTCACGAGATTCTTTTTTTTCCCTCTCTCTCTCTGGTTTTGTATTGGTTAAAAGATGATTACAAAAACCATTTGCGCGTGTAATACTACATGTAACCAAAAGACAAGACAAAGCATATGTTGTAAGTAGTAAATGTGTTGTGTTTGTTGTGTGTGTTTGTATAATTAATTGCTCAAAACCAAAAGACTAAAACAAAACGTACTGTTGTACACTACCAAAGGTATGAAAAGACATTATTAGATTGTAATCATGAAAAACTGATTAAAAATGTATCATGGCCCTTAAATCTATGGTTGAGGATCACAACAAACCTTCATTGCAAAATTACTCAAGAACCATCCGACTCGACCCGACCAAGTGAACATGTTCTGACCCGACCGGTGTGGCCCAAGTCTTTCGGTTCTCATTAGAATTAAAAAAAAATGTTCAATTTAATAATACCGAATCAATCAAAACCGAATTAAAACTGTATATTAAGTTTTGGAAATATAGTATATAAGTAGGGTTCGTATATAAATTGATTAAACCAAATAAACCAGAAATACTGATTAATTAAAAATAGACTAATATTTTATAGTATAGATATGTATAAATATATGATACAACTGATGATCTATATATAAATGATTTATTGATACGATATAACATTTAAACTTTAATTTAAATAATTTGTTATTTTGTTTTAAATCAAAATTGTTTTGACTTTTACAGTTTTGTCAAATTAAAATATAATTATTTCTGTAAAAATATGTTTATAAAAATATTATTTATTAATAATATTAGTTTAGTTTATATTTTTAAAAGTATAACAATCTTTTTTAATTTTAATGGTTAAATAAAATAGGAAATCATTCTATTAAAAACAAGAATACTAAAGTTATTTTTAATGGTTTAGTAAATTCGATATCTGATTATATAAATTAAAATTCATAAATGTTATAAATTTAAATATATATCATTAACATAAAATATAATTTTTATAAAACTAAACCAAAACTGGACCGAAATTGGAATTGAAGTACCATGAACCGTTCAGAGGCAACAATAAGTCATTGTCTACAATTCTCTCGTCTCTCTCATTTGTTATTCGACCTTTTTTTTTTTTTTTTTTTGTTATTCGACCTTTAGAAAAAAAAAAAAACATATCCCTTTCCTCAAGAAATCTACCATAACCCAACTTTAACAACTTCTCGTCTTCGTTGAATCCTTTTTTTTAATCCTAGGGTTAGAGCTCTTGATCGATTTCGCGGAGGATCCAAAAGCTAAGAATGGGTGGAGAAGGAGATTCGAGTAAGCCGCTGACCGCTGATGATGGTGGCGAAGGAGAAGGACGAGCTCTGGTGGCCGTCAACGTCAGATGCTCTAACGGATCCAAATTTAACGTGAGCACGAGCCTCGATTCCACGGTGGAAGCCTTCAAAGAGCTGGTGGCGCAGAACAGCGACGTCCCAGCGAATCAGCAGCGGTTGATTTACAAAGGTCGCATCCTCAAGGACGATCAAACTCTTCTCAGCTACGGTGGGGGGCCCTTCCTGATTCGTCGTCGTTTTGTAGATTTGAATTGTTCTGTGGATTAAATTGATTTGAAATCGTATGTATATAGGTTTGCAGGCTGATCACACTGTTCATATGGTTCGAGGCTTCGCGCCATCTTCAGCACCACCTCCTTCTGCTCCTGTTAACCAAACCACTGATAATACCTCGAATCTTGGAGAATCTTTGTTTGGATTCAACCCTTTGGGCGGTGGGAGCTTATTCGGAGCACCACCGGATCTCGAGCAGGCTCAGCAGCAGCTAGCTCAGAACCCTAACATGGTTAGAGACATGATGAACTCCCCAGCCATCCAGAATCTTATGAACAACCCCGAGTTCATGAGGAGTATTATCATGAGCAACCCTCAGATGCGTGACCTTGTTGACCGCAACCCTGAGCTTGGCCACGTGCTTAATGACCCTAGCATCCTCAGGCAGACTTTGGAAGCTGCGAGGAACCCGGAGCTGATGCGTGAGATGATGCGGAATACCGATAGGGCCATGAGTAATATTGAGTCTATGCCTGAGGGGTTTAACCATCTTAGGCGTATGTATGAGAATGTTCAGGAGCCGCTCATGAATGCTACTACTATGTCCGGGAACGCTGGGAGCAATGCGGCTTCTAATCCTTTTGCTGCTCTCCTTGGAAACCAGGGGGTTACTACTACTACACAAGGTAGCGATGGTTCTACTAATGCTGAAACGGGGACAGGAAATGGTATTCCGAATGCAAACCCACTTCCTAATCCTTGGGGTGCTACTGCTGGTAAGAAACTGTGTTCTCATTGTCCTGTGTGATTACTCGTCTTTTGATAACAGTAAGAGTGACTTGGTTATAAGAAATGGACGTTTATGTTTACCACACTGGTTCATGAGCGATATTGTGTAATGTGTATCATAAACTGTTGAGTTAGTTCATATAGTTCTCACTATTAGTTGTTATAAGTAAGTTTCTTGGGCTGTTTCTAAGTTAAATATTGTGGGATACTTTACAGGACAGACAAACGCCCCAGGAAGGACAAATCCTGGTGGGGATGCGAGAAGCCCTGGACTTGGTGGTCTTGGTGGTCTAGGAGGACTTGGTGGGCTTGGAGGCCTTGGTGGACTGGGTATGCTTGGAGCGGATTCACCTCTTGGTGCCACTCCAGATGCTTCTCAGTTGAACCAGATGTTGCAAAATCCAGCCATGTCCCAGATGATGCAAAGCATGCTTTCCAATCCACAATACGTGAACCAGGTAACACCTAGGCTAAACCTGTGCTTAAGACGGTGTTGCTATTGTGAACATGTCTTTAATGTTTCCTCTTGGTTTCCAGCTTATCAATCTCAACCCACAGCTCCGAAGTATGCTTGATTCGCATCCTCAGTTGAGGGAAATGATGCAGAACCCAGATCTCCTTCGTCAATTTAGCTCCCCGGAGATGATGCAGGTTAGTTGGGCCTCCAGTGTTTTCGTTATGCATGTGAATTTTGAACATTTGGTCTCTCTCCAAAGAAACATCTCTCTGTATCTCTAGCTATAACCAAATGCGAAGTTTCTTTAACCTAATGCCATGGATTGTATCTTTTTGTTCTTTAGCAAATGATGTCTCTACAGCAATTACTTTCCTCCCAGAATAGAAATACGACCAGCCAGTAAGTGTGGATATCCTTTATATATCTTACTTGTATTTTTGTGCTATGTTGTGTTTAGACAATGGTCTAACTAGCTAAACGAATAATTATATTGGTGGTGAATGATCTTTATCTTAAGCAATATATGGATTCAATCATGATGAGTAATGCAGCAACTCTTGTATCTTTTACTGAGCTTATCGTATCGTAGATAACTTTTCTTAAGGGCGGTGAAGCATTTTAATTGTTAAGCTAGCAGGGTGTTGTTATCTCTCCTTTTCTATTTATTTCCATCAATCCCTATTCATGTTCCTAATCTAATCCATCTTCTCTGTAGGGAACCAGGGCAAACTGGTGCTGCTGCCGCAGGTACTCGTATAAATTTTTTTTTTTTTTCAACACTCGTAAAATTATCATATATATCTGAATTACATTAAAGGCTTTAGTTGCTTTTCTTATAGTCGCCTTTTTGTACTCTTTGCTTCCTTATATATATATATATATATAATTCACAATGAACTTATTGAGTAAATCATTACGATCGCAATGTTTATAGGAGCAGGAAATAACGGAGGGATGGATTTATTGATGAATCTGTTTGGCAGTCTTGGTGCTGGTGGCCTTAGTGGCACAAACCAATCCAGTGGTTAGATTGTTATACCCTCTTCTTCTTATTCTTATGCAATTTTACGAGATGGTTCCACTCCACTGAAACAAGTTTCTTGTTTGATTCCAGTTCCTCCTGAGGAACGCTTTGCGACTCAGTTGCAGCAGCTACAAGAAATGGGATTCTATGACAGCGCAGAGAACATAAGGGCTTTGCTTGCAACCAATGGAAACGTTAACGCTGCTGTAGAACGGCTCTTGGGAAGTATTGGCCAGTAGCAGCAGCAGGTTCGTGTACTGATGATTCATCATCTTTGAATATGTTTCAGTAATGATGATATTTTTGGAATACTTATAATTTTATACTTTATGATAGGATCCCTGAAACTTGTGGATAGAAAAGCTGCATCGATACGGTATTGGTGGTCATCTTCTTTCTCTTCATCCATCATCTCCCCCCAAAACCTTTTTTTATATATTTTGGGTCTTCGTCGTTTTATCTTTCAGATTTTTATTTGAGTTGTTGCAACGCATACCTCTGTAAGAGCTAGTTTGGGAGCTTGGAATGGCTACATTTACGTTACCCTATAGATTTTCGTTGTGATGTGTTCATCTTTAAGAGATTCCAAAGAGGCTTTGATGCAGCATAGGATTAATATCGAGGATAATCACTTAGCCGAACTGAATCGTGCAAAAAAAAATACTAGTTTTTTCGGCTTGATTCCTTCCAGTCAACCGTACCCGGTTCTAAGTTTAACCAAAACTAAACTTCATTAGAACATCGTTGGAATCAAACTAAACTTTATTAATATTGTTACACAAAGAAACACTTGGAGAAGATATACTTTGAGCTTAAAATGCATAGAAAATTTGATTATTCTTGGTCGATGTCAAATTCTTTTTTTTTGATTATTTTTACTCTTAACTAGGATAAGACCCGCTCCTTGCGCGGAATTAAGTTATTATTTTTATTATATTTTAGAGAATAAAACAATAGTTTGGCTTCATTTAGATTACGGGTGTTCAACCCGGATATCGGGTTGGTTTCGGTTCGGTTCAGTTTTTTTCGGTATTTGGTTAGTAAAATATAACTACTATTCTAAATCCATATTTACTTTGACTTTAGTCTTTCACATACTTTTGAAAGATTTCAACTGGACGACTAAATTGATCAGCCAATCTTGTTGCTTTAAATCATTAGTGTTTATATATATATATATTATTTAGTTTGAATATTTATTAAATAAAAATTCATATGCGTTATATTTTATGATCATTTGTAACTTATTATAACAAAAAAATAATCTATTGATCACAAAATTTTCAGAGTGGGAATATTCAAATTTCTAATAATATATAGACGTTTTGAAAAATTCAAATATAACATATAAGAAAAAATATAAATGTTTTTATTATATATTTAATGTGATTTTTTAATATCTTTCAATAATATAAAATTTAAAAAAAAAGAACTAAGATACCAAAATTGTTATCAAATATTTATTATTCATAATAATTAATTTTCATATATACGTTAATCATATTAGGTAATTTGGTAGCTTTTAATTAAGGAAAGTGGAAAAACAATTTTGGTAGATTATTTATCAATTCGATAGTTAGTTTAATAAAAAATATAATGTAAGTCAAGATGGACCAACCTATTTTTCTAAGAATAGTATATTTTATATAGTCATTTATTAAATGAGAATTTATAATCATACAGTTCTATGATCATTCATATCATTTTATAACTGAATATTTAAATCATCGATAACAAAATTTTCAATGTGAAATCTTTAATAAGTTTATAATTTATAAATGTTTTTGAAAATTCATTGAAAGTTTTAATATTAAAATATTTATGTAATATTATGGTATATAGTATAATCTATATATATATATATATGACAGCGCAGAGAACATAAGGGCTTTGCTTGCAACCAATGGAAACGTTAACGCTGCTGTAGAACGGCTCTTGGGAAGTATTGGCCAGTAGCAGCAGCAGGTTCGTGTACTGATGATTCATCATCTTTGAATATGTTTCAGTAATGATGATATTTTTGGAATACTTATAATTTTATACTTTATGATAGGATCCCTGAAACTTGTGGATAGAAAAGCTGCATCGATACGGTATTGGTGGTCATCTTCTTTCTCTTCATCCATCATCTCCCCCAAAACCTTTTTTTATATATTTTGGGTCTTCGTCGTTTTATCTTTCAGATTTTTATTTGAGTTGTTGCAACGCATACCTCTGTAAGAGCTAGTTTGGGAGCTTGGAATGGCTACATTTACGTTACCCTATAGATTTTCGTTGTGATGTGTTCATCTTTAAGAGATTCCAAAGAGGCTTTGATGCAGCATAGGATTAATATCGAGGATAATCACTTAGCCGAACTGAATCGTGCAAAAAAAAATACTAGTTTTTTCGGCTTGATTCCTTCCAGTCAACCGTACCCGGTTCTAAGTTTAACCAAAACTAAACTTCATTAGAACATCGTTGGAATCAAACTAAACTTTATTAATATTGTTACACAAAGAAACACTTGGAGAAGATATACTTTGAGCTTAAAATGCATAGAAAATTTGATTATTCTTGGTCGATGTCAAATTCTTTTTTTTTGATTATTTTTACTCTTAACTAGGATAAGACCCACTCCTTGCGCGGAATTAAGTTATTATTTTTATTATATTTTAGAGAATAAAACAATAGTTTGGCTTCATTTGGATTACGGGTGTTCAACCCGAATATCGGGTTGGTTTCGGTTCGGTTCAGTTTTTTTCGGTATTTGGTTAGTAAAATATAACTACTATTCTAAATCCATATTTACTTTGACTTTAGTCTTTCACATACTTTTGAAAGATTTCAACTGGACGACTAAATTGATCAGCCAATCTTGTTGCTTTAAATCATTAGTGTTTATATATATATATATTATTTAGTTTGAATATTTATTAAATAAAAATTCATATGCGTTATATTTTATGATCATTTGTAACTTATTATAACAAAAAAATAATCTATTGATCACAAAATTTTCAGAGTGGGAATATTCAAATTTCTAATAATATATAGACGTTTTGAAAAATTCAAATATAACATATAAGAAAAAATATAAATGTTTTTATTATATATTTAATGTGATTTTTTAATATCTTTCAATAATATAAAATTAAAAAAAAAGAACTAAGATACCAAAATTGTTATCAAATATTTATTATTCATAATAATTAATTTTCATATATACGTTAATCATATTAGGTAATTTCGTAGCTTTTAATTAAGGAAAGTGGAAAAACAATTTTGGTAGATTATTTATCAATTCGATAGTTAGTTTAATAAAAAATATAATGTAAGTCAAGATGGACCAACCTATTTTTCTAAGAATAGTATATTTTATATAGTCATTTATTAAATGAGAATTTATAATCATACAGTTCTATGATCATTCATATCATTTTATAACTGAATATTTAAATCATCGATAACAAAATTTTCAATGTGAAATCTTTAATAAGTTTATAATTTATAAATGTTTTTGAAAATTCATTGAAAGTTTTAATATTAAAATATTTATGTAATATTATGGTATATAGTATAATCTATATATATATATATATAAATATATATGTTTTATTATTAAATGATATTTTTACTCATATCGTTTTAAAATAATGTGTATCTTCTTATAATATTAAATAAAAGTTCATATTAATACAATTTTATGATCATTTGTAACTTATTATGACAAAAAAAAAATCTATTGATCACAAAATTTTCAGAGTGGGGATCTTCAAATTTCTAATAATTTATAGACGTTTTGAAAAATTCAAAATATAACATATAAGAAAAATATAAATGTTTTTATTATATATTTAATGTGATTTTTAAATATATTTTAATAATATAAAATTAAAAAAGAACTAAGATACAAAAATTGTTATCAAATATTTATTATTCATTATAATTAATTTTCACATATACGTTAATCATATTAGGTAATTTCGTAGCTTTTATTTAAGGAAAGTGCAAAACATTTTTTGGTACGTTATTTATCAATTCGATAGTTAGTTTAATAAAAAGTGTAATATAAGTTAAGATGGACCAACTTATTTTTCTAGGAATAGTATATTTTGTATAGTTATTTATTAAATAAGAATTTATAATCATACGGTTCTATGATCGTTCATATCGTTTTATAACAAAATATTTAAATCATCGATAACAAAATTTTCAATCTGAAATTTTTAATAAGTTTATAATTTATAAATGTTCTTGAAAATTCATTGAAAGTTTTAATATTAAAATATTTATGTAATCTTATGGTATATAGTGTTTAATATATATATATATATATATTTATTTTATTATTAAATAATATTTTTTACTCATATGGTTTTAAAATCATGTGTATCTTCTTATAATAAAAATGTTAAACCATTGATCATTAATTTTTAACATAATAATTTTAATAGTTTTAGTCATTTATTGTCGTTTTTAAAATTTCAAAATATAACATATACGAAAAAATCTAAATTTTATTTTTATAGCTAATTTGATTGTTTAATTTATTTTAATAATATAAAATTAAACAAAAATGATGGAGGAGATATACATTGTTATCAAATCTTTATTATTAAACTCATTAATTGTCATATATATATTAGTCATTTATGGTAATTCCGCAGGTTTTATTTAAGGAAAGAAAATATCATATCATATCATTATATCATATAGTTTGACCAACTTATGTATCTAACAACATATAAAAATCGAATGTGGACCTACTTATTTTTCAATTGAATGTAATTGACTACCTAATTGAGTGACACCTATGCATTGGAGCCTCTTTTAATTAATATAAAATTGAGGTTACATCTTTTCAAATGTTCCTCAATTAATATATAAGGGATTGGTGTAGAAATGATTTAGGGGTGTCTTGGACTTGAACTTTTAGGAGATTTTGGATTTTTATTAAAATTTTCTGTTATTCAACTAATGATTTCTAAATACCATTTCAAATCATGTGTTATGAACATGAGATTTACGTAAAATTTAAAATCATTTGAAATCTTTTGTTATTTAATCAACAATTTACATAACTCATATCAAATCCAGTTGAAGAAATCAAATCAACCCTCGTGGCATTTAATTAATCAAAGATCATGAACAACATGATCAATCAAGTCCAAAAATTAAAAGAAATGCATGTGATGAACTCTAATATTTCTCAACAAGCTCAACATCAGTTGATTTGTTTGAGAATTCTTAGACTAAAAAATCTAATCCACAACCCATTATCCGTTACTACGGTTAATTACTACATCAGATGGTGTAAGATTTCATCAAAATTTAATTTCTCAATTAAAACTCAATATTTGCTATCGTGGCACTTCGAAGAACGACACGGCTACTTTTGCCAAACACTAGAATCCTTCACCCTAGGGTTTCAAGAAGCTTTACAACGAGCGGGTGGAAAACGCTTACCAGTGACTTAGAGCATCTCCAACTCCACTATATTTTTCACTCTAAAAAAAAATGCTCTAAGGGCATCTCCAATGCAACACTAAATTTTACTCTATATTTCACTCTAAAATAGAGTAACTCTATTATAGAGTTGAATTTGCTCCAATGGTTCACTCTATATTAGAGTTACTCTATAATAGAGTGGAATATAGAGTAATCTTGTTTTTTTACTCCAAATATAGAGTGAAAAAATAAGATTACTTTATATTTCACTCTATTATAGAGTAACTCTATTATAGAGTGAACCATTGGAGCAAATCCAACTCTATAATAGAGTTACTCTATTTTAGAGTGAAATATAGAGTAAATTTTAGTGTAGCATTGTAGATGGTCTAATAGTACTCTATTTCTCACTCTATAATAGAGTAAAAAATAGGTTTACTCCAAATATAGAGTAATTTGTTTTTTTTTTGTTCACCACTCTATTTTCTACTCTAAAATAGAGTACCATTAGAGCAAACTCAAACTCTATTATAGAGTTACTCTATTTTAGAGTAAAAAATAGAGTAAGCCATCGGAGATGGTCTTACAAATCAACATGGTCTCTATTGACTCTCAATTAAAGTTTGTGATCGAAGTTGTTTTAGAGTATTTTGGTCTTAAGAATATACTCTCTATCGGCTTTACAGCATAATAGCTTACTAGCAATACATAAAGATTGGGACACAAAGTTTGTGATTGAAGTTGTTGCCTTGGTGGAGTCTTCAATGGTGTCAATTTCCAAAGTAAATTGGATACTTGACAATGAAACATGATGCTATTAAATGGTTTCAGATGCTTCTCCACACAATTGACATTTTCTCCATACCGTTAATCCTCTTTTAACCAGCGCATCTGCAATTGATAAGCTAGTATGCGCATTCTTCCACCATAAAGTTTTCAACTTAGGAGGGATATATCCATAAAGTTGCTTTGTAAATTCCTTCTTCCTCTTGTTCTACAATCTGCCTGGATTGAGCAAATTTGGTGTGAGAGCTCAATTGTACGGTAGTTGAATTAGTATCCAAACTTAACGGTGTATTCCCCATTACTTGTGAATATCTAGGACACGTGATCTCTTACATTAGTCATACTGGGTTGGATCTGCTTTATTTTCTAGATGTATGCATGAACAACATATTGTTCCATGCAAGAGAATTTTTAATGAAAAGGTTTCATGCGTTAAAAAATAGCAGTGTGATTTAATTATCATAATTACTCGATGTTAAATCTTAAATGTAAAACGTTGAATACTTTGGAGTCAAATTATTATGAAAAATTAAATTTATCAATCCCAAAAAATTAAACCGATTGTATTTTTAACAAAACAAGAATTTGGACTAGGCAAATTTTGGCTATGTATAATAAATTAATAATACTTGTCACCACAATACAAAGTTCAGACATGGAAACTATCTGATTGTTTCCGACCAAAGTAGGTCAGAGTTGACCCATAAATACATTAATGACAATTAGAAAAGAAAATGGTATGAAAATAAAGGGTATGATATAGCCACATTGTAGAAGTTTTTATTTTAATTTATACAAAAGAAATTCAAGTTTCTACCCAAAAATGGGAGAGGTTTTCGTGCACTTAAAAAAATTAATGTGAGATTACAATATTTTATTTTATGTAATCTATTTTTTTTTCTAAAACATTTACCATAAATTTATTGCGTATTTACAAAAAAAAAACGATATCTTACAGTTTTGCTAATTTTCCTCTCTACAAAATGCTATCTGTATACTGAGCCCTAGAAAAGAAATAAATAAAGGTCTTGAGGGAGACAATAAAGATAGAAAGTCATTTATTTTGGCAGAATATGATGGTCAATGTTATTAATGCTATAAAATCAGACAATTGTATTGGTAACAAAGAGACACCAAGCCTCAGAGTCAAAGGATCACAACTAAACAAATAAGAAATCAGATTTTTTTTTACTATGAATCAATAAGCCAAAGAAATACTTTTGAAACTTTGCTTTTGCCCGCTGAAAAAAATCATGGGGTGTTGCCATTCATTGTCTTCCGGGGAAGTTCCTCAACAGCGAGCCCACCAAAACCACGGAGAAGGAGATCCACCATTGACAAAGTTCTCCTTCTCCGATCTCAACGTGGCCACCGAAAATTTTAGTTTGAAAAATGTTGTTTCAGAGAGCGGAGGAGAATCGTCCAATATTGTCTACAAGGGCCGTTTGCAGAATCGTGGCTTGATCGCTGTTAAAAAATTTAATAATATGGCTTGGACTGATCCTAAGACATTTGTGGTATCCTTTATTTGTTTGAAATTTTTTTGTATCGATTTTGAGACGGATGGGTTTGATTATCGTTTGTCTTTCAGGAGAAGGCGCATAGAGTTGGGGGAATAAAGCACAAGAGACTCGTTAATTTGATTGGATATTGCTGCGAAGGAAATGAAAGGCTTCTCGTTGCCGAGTTCATGCCAAATGATACTCTTGCTAAGCATTTGTTCCGTCGTATGTTCTCTTACTCTTATACATTATATATTGGTGGTTTACTTAACATTATTGTCATTTAGATGGTTTTGAAGACAAACAAATGTTGTGACTAGAAAGATCCAAACCTAACATGTATCATTGTATTATGTTTGTACAATCGATTGAATCAGAACTTGTTAGCATCTCACGTTTTGAACTTTGTTCCATTGTTATTCACAGGGAAAAATCATACCATGGAATGGGAAGTGCGATTGAAAGTAGCATATTCTATAGCTGAAGCATTGGATTGTTGTAGTAGTGCAGGCTTTGCATCCTACAATAATTTAAGTGCTTACTCAATTATGTTTGATGAGGTATGGATAATAGATTTTTCTCTAAACATTTTCCTAGCTATGCCTTCTTCTGGTCTAAAGATGCTGGACCACCTTTTTAATATTTTTGTTTCATGGATATTGAAGAATGGTGATGCATGTCTTTCCTGTTTTGGGTTAATGAAGGAGACCAACAATGATCGAAAAGCAACCGGTAATCGATTTTCAATCATCTATTCATATTATTGTTATTATTATTTATTATTATTAGAATGTGATACTATATTTTGGTTGTAGGAAGTGTGAACCCTGAAAGTGTGATGTTTAGATTTGGTACCATCCTTGTGGATTTGCTTACTGGAAAGCCAATTCCTCCAAGCCATGTAAGTTATTGTGTTCAAGTTTTTCTTACTTATAAGTAGGCTGATATGTGGATATAAATCATTTTGTCTTTACTTTGTGAGTGTAACCCCTGGACTATCTTTCATTGTCAGTTTTTGACATTTATTAATTTTGTGCTTCTAGGCTCATGAGACGATACATGGGAAAAATGTTGCTGAGTTGATTGATCCAAACTTGAAGGGAAAGTTTTCTGCAGACGAAGCTACCATAGTTTTCAAACTAGCCTTTAAATGTCTGAAATACGAGGATAGAGAGAGTCGCGACACAAAACACATTGTTAGAACACTTGAAACCTTGCAAACTAAAACAGATGTAATCTATTATTGTGACAGTAGTTTCATCCTCGATATTCTTTTTTGCATTTATGTTAACACCGATATTCTTGCTTGCAGGCTCCATCTTACGCAATGCTTGAAATGGCACATCATAGAGAGTTATCTGGGAATAAACTTTCGCCACTAGGAAAGGCCAGTTTGAGAATGGACCTCACAGCTATTCATAAAATCTTGGTGATAGCAGAATATGAAGATGACAAGGAGGTGGTCGAGGTAACCAAACACACCAAGTAATGAATGATTCTGCTGCTAATCTGGCATCAAAAGGCTTACTATTCTATTTGTATGGGTTTCTTTGTTTATGTGCTAAGTTCTCTTTCGAAGAATGGATGGAGGAGGCAAAATATATTCAAGAGGTTCGAAAACACGGTGATCAAGCCTTCCTAGAGCAAGACTTTGAAACCGCCATTAACTGTTATTCTCAGGTAACTAGTATGTTCAACCCTATTGCATCTTACCTTGCATATATTAAAAATACTGTTTCTATAACTGTATGTTTTCTGTCCGAAGTTCATTGATTCTAGGAGAACGGTGTATCCAAGTGTTTATGCGAGGCGTAGTCTATGCTATTTATTCTGCAATCAACCAGATCGAGCACTTCACGATGGGATGATTGCGCAAGAAGTATTCCCTGATTGGCCAACCGCCTTCTACTTGCAGTCTGTGGCACTATCCAAATTAAATATGATCACTGATTCTGCTGATACTTTGAAAGAAGCAACTCTTCTTGAAGCAAAAAGACAGCGCCGTAAGCAAGATTCTTGATTTTGCTGATCTATACTTTTGTCCTGTGTAAACTCTGAGATGAGGATATACAAATGTTGAAACATTTTTCCTTCTTGCAGTGACCATATTTTGAATTAGTTTTGTTTAATTACATTTCAAGAAAAAATATAAAAACATAAAAGATTTATTTCCATAGAATGATTTCTAAAGAGAAAGATAGAACATAATCATTTACATTTCAAAATTTATTGCACTTAACAGTAAATTTTTTATAAATTAATAATATTGGGACTTTGATATTTTATTAATTTACAAACTTTTCTTTTTAGAATTTTTTTTTATTTTAGAATATATATTTTATATAAAATATGAAAATGGTTGATTCTACCGTATATAAATGCTAAATTTTATATATTTGACTTTCATATCTTCTTATCATACTATTTGGTGTATACAAAATATGCTTCCTAGAATTTAAATATGATTTTAGATATAATTTTAATAAATATTATTCAAATATATTAAAATATTAATAAAATATAGAGATAGTACATGCTGATTTTATCTGCATAAACCCGGATAAAAGCTGTATATGGGGCCAAGGTAATTATAGTTCATTACAAGAGAGATAAGTTGCCATAATAACGTTTATGAGATAACTAGGTCTTTTTGGCCTTGATGGAAGGTTGCCTAGACGATAGGCGATGTGTCTAGACAGATATGCGAATGCGATGTGCCTACATGAATCTCTTCCTCCCTAGATCCCTAGATGATAGGCGATGTGCCGTTTTCCTTTTTCTTTAAGAGTTTTTGACCGCTTCTATTTTCTTAGTGATTTTTTTAATTTTTAAAATCGGCTGAATTTTTTATTTAATAGACCTTGTTGAGGGCAAAAAAATCCAGAAAAGGTAGGAATTCCATATTATGTTTCTTGTTCACTCACCATTTACCATTCTAACAAGAGGGAGATGGATTACCATAACTTGAGGAATCTCACTCTCTAAAAGAGAGATATCATCAAACCTTAATCCTCCATTCTAGTGGCCAAAAACAAAGACAATACAGTTAAAAAAAAAAAACGCATTTAAGTATTTAACAGTCAAGTTTACGTTCCCCTGTCTCTCGGTGTCAGAGAATAGTAATTTATGAGTCACACGCACTGATGAGATGAAACTAATGGGTCTATGGTCAATGATGGGCTTATCACTTCCAAGGTCCCACACACTGACTAAAGTCAGTGTGAAAGGCCACAAAGCAAGATCTGTTGCAGATCAGGACAAGAGCAACAACGATTGATTCGACATATGTAAGGACTCAATGAGTTTTACCCTAGTTTTCTTCTCGGAAACTTCATGGAATATCTTGGTATGTTCGAAAGAAATTATCATCCATGAGAAGTTCATGATTCAAAGTTTGAATATTTATTACATCAGATTTTCTTATGTTACAAACTTACAAAAGATACATAGATCTGCTGAGTAAATACAAATTTTATTGATAATTCTTAAGCTGAAGCCAAGCATCTTACAAGGTTTTTTTTTTTTTTTTTTGCTCAGGTGAAGGAGGGTAGGTATCACTGAAGAATAGTTAGTTCTGTTGGGAGATTTTTTTTTTTTTTTTACATATCCTAAAAATTTAGTAGGTTAACAATTGGGGTAAGATTCTGGAGCCATGGGCTTATACTCAAGAACTGGTCTTGTCCCCATTCTAATCCTTGTTTAGGTAATTGCAGCTCTGGTAATGGCAAGACTCCACATGGTAGCTTCAGTGATGAAGAAGACTCCTTCGGCTCTGCTTCTCTTTGTTTCTCTTCATGTCCTTGAAGCATGAAGTTGTTGTTTGCTTCTTGCATGGCTGATGCTTGAGGAAAAGGGAACGAAGTCATCATCAAGTTTTCTTCTTTTCCAACGTAAGAAATGGTCTCGGAAGAGGAGAGAGGAGAGTTTGGGCTTGTTTGATTCATCTTAGATTCCATCTCTGCTCTTTGCTCCAACACTTTAAGTGAAGTGGCTTTTCTGTATATCTTACACAGCACAACGTCCTGCGACCAAACAAGAACACAAGATGAGAAAAAGAGTTGTTTCTTGATAACAGAGCTTTTTTTTAAGGTACCTTTGGTAAGGTGCAATTGTCAGGCATGCGGTACTCGTTCATGACCCAATCAGTCTTGCTTCCACCTGGTGCTCTACCTCTGTAGAACACAAGGGTCTTCTTGAGCCCAATCACACGTTTTGGCTCAGACAAGCTTATGATCTTACGGTCGGAACCAGTTGCTTTCCAATATCCTTTCTCAGTTGTCCTGCTTGGTCTCCCTCCGTTCCCATGCTTCCTTTCCCTTGGAACAAAGAAATACCATTCTCTCTCACCAATTTTCGATAAACCTGTGATCACAATTCAGATTTTTATTAATAAATAAGATTTTTATATGAATGAAGAAAGTAATAGGTACATACGTGGCAAGTCCCATGGATCATGGCGATAGATGTTGAGGAAACCAATGACTTCGACTTTGGAGAATTTCCCGTTAACC
Organism: Brassica rapa; assembly: GCF_000309985.2. NCBI lineage: Eukaryota > Viridiplantae > Streptophyta > Magnoliopsida > Brassicales > Brassicaceae > Brassica > Brassica rapa. Next base: position 6,202,692 of record NC_024803.2, on the reverse strand, counting down.
ATGTTCTTGAGGTAGTAATCAGTAAGCTCCTCCTCGGTCGGGTGGAATCTGAAACCTGGAAGCTCAATCTCTCTTGACATAGCTCTCACTGTCTCTAAAGACGCTTACAGAAGTTTTGGTTGCTTTAAAAGCTTTGTAAGTGAAAAGGTTGTTGGTGATATCACTAATGGTGCAATGCTTATTTATATATAACACTAAGACCTTATGTGATGAGAGAGATTCTTTGTCTGATGAGGGCCATGGGGCTATGTTTTATTGGAGCAGACCAAGTCAAGAGGAAGATGTGGAGGCAGGATTTAACATATTAAATTTTGAAAGTCATGTTTGCAATTTTTTAATGTGTTGGTAGTTTCTTCTTAATGTCCATACTTTTAGACGTTTGTGATGTTTACTGAGAAAGAGAAAGGTCTTGATCAAAGTGAATGGAGCCCACGCGCTTTTATCGTAGAAAGGGTCTTGAGGTTTTGGACCAGAAGCTTTGGTGCCCCAAAAGAATCAGTGTATTTTGATCGTGGGACTTCCACCATTTAGTTTAATCTGAGGCTTGACTTTTGAAGTCTCCTCTAAAGACGGGAAGTCTTTTTCCTCTGTGGGACAGAACCTTGAACTTTATTTTTTTTTCTTCTAAGTGCTAATTAACATAAATCAATATGACAAAAGCGCATTAAAGATGAATAAACTTTTTTTTCCTTTGATAATATAACTTTGTAAATTACATACTATTATTTTAAGGTAATATAAAGTGATATTCCATCCGTTTCAGAAAAATAGTATATATTTTAGTCTTAACTAATTGTTTTGGGTGTTTTTCATAGACTTCATTGTTTCGTTAGTTTTTCTATTCCGGTCTAATTATCCAGAACACCTCAAAAACTTACGGCTATGTGGTCAAGAAATTTTTGTTAAGTATCTAAAACAAAAGAAAAATGGAAGAATAGATAACTTGAAAAGTTCATGATCAAAGTTTCAACTGTCAAACACCTTACTACAAAATTGGATTTAATTTATTTTCTTTCTTTACTATGCATGTTTCAGTAAATGTACGTAAATTTCTATGGAGTACTAAATGAAGATGAAGGTCGACTTCAGAAATAAAAAAATATTTATCCAACCTTAATATAAGAACAAACCACAATAAATAGTCGTGAGCAGCAAGTAGTGCGGCTTGAGGAATGTATGTTAGCATATAAAGGTTTCTCGGAAACTGCGGAAAAGTCTTAGAAATGCCGACAAAGAACAGACAACGAAATTACACAAATATGAAGGTCCTAAGAAGTCCCTATCATATAGTACATCAAAAGTAAAAACAAACTTGTGTAAAGTGTAAAGTATGTAAACTGTAAGGAGGATTTTTTTGTAACATAAGTGACTGATGAATTGGATTGGGCCTTGGGGGACATTCTGATATCGGATTGGGTTTGGATAGAATACTTTGGGTATTAGATATTTTGGTCCTACAATTTTTTTATATCAGTCACATGTTTTCTAATTATGGATCAGATATGTTGTGAACAATCAGTTCATAATTTCATATCTATATTATTAAAAGGGGAAAATCGCATAAAAAATCTTGAAAGTGTCACTTACTAGCATTTTAAACCTTGAACTTTTTTCACTAACACTTTTAACCTTCAAAGTGACATTTTTATCATAAAAAACATCCAAAGAAGAAAAATGACCGGCTGGACAGGTTAAAAAGTTTTTTTTTTCAAAAAATAATTATTTAATTAATAAATAAACAAAAAAATTAATAAAATCGGAAAATTTAACAAAAAACTCATAAAATAAAAAAAGTGAGAAAAATAAATAAAGATTTAGAAAATTAAATAAAAAATACCTAAAATTCAAAAATAAATAAGATCAAATTAAAATAGAGAAAAAATAATAATAAATTTCAAAAATTTGAAAATTCAAAAAAGTTTTTTTTTTTATTTTCAAATATAATGTCAGAAATTATCATTGGAGATATGCCAAAAACCGTCATTGGAGATACGTCAGAAATAACGGTTTTTGGCATATCTCCAATGATACGGTTTTTAGCATATCTCCAATGATAATTTCTGACATATATTTAAAAATGAATGTTGATAAAAAAAATTCATTTGAAAATGAATTTTTTTTTAATTTTCATTTTTTTTTGAAATTTATGATTTTTTTATATTTTTCTCCATTTTAAATTGATCTTATTTATTTTTTGTTATTTTTTATTTAACTTTTTAAATCTTTATTTATTTTTTGATTTTTTTTGATTTTTTTGAATTTATGAGTTTTTTGTTTAATTTTTCGATTTTTATTAATTTTTTTGTTTATTTTATTAATTAAATAATTATTTTTTTTTAAAAACTGTTTTTAACCTGTTAAACCGGTCATTTTTCTTCTTTCGAGGTTTTTTATGATAAAAATGTCACTTTAAAGGTTAAAAGTGTTAGTGAAAATAGTTCAAGGTTTAAAGTGCTAGTAAGTGACACTTTCAAGGTTTTTTATGCGATTTTCCCTTATTAAAAGAGAAGTACCTATTAAAAAATATTCATAAGTTTTCTAATTTATTTACACTTCTATGTTACTGAGAATTAAATTAAACTACATATTTTAATCTTTGTCTTTTTCAGTTAAATTATGAGTTTTCCTTAATCAAATTTAAACTTAATGTCATTGAATGAACCTACATATTTTAATGTTTGTCTTTTTCAGTTAAATTCATGAATTTTTCTTAATCAAATTTAAACTTAATGTCATTAAATAAATATAAAAATATATCATATTTAGTGTAGCTTATTACGGACGAGTACGGTCCATTAATGAACTTGAATTTTATTTTTACGAAAACGTGAATCACTTGACGTATGTAATATTTAAAAAATATTAACTACAATATAACAAATGCATATAACCTTCCTATACTTTAGTTTGAAATGATCATGCTCAAGTTTTATATAGTCAACTTACATCATGTATAGATCGATGCACAATATTCAAACCACCTATAATTTTCGTTTTCTTTATAGGATGTATCAACCAACCAATCATCCTATTGATTTTCTAAGCTTTATAAAAAAAACAAATCAATTAAAAAAAACTCAAAATCTAATATCTTCTATTAATCAAAACATAATATCTTCAATGTCGTATCTTTAATGTACTTATTAAATATAGAAATTAGAGGTGGGCACTTTACCCGATATCCGAAGTGGCACCCGAACCCGATCCGAAAAACCCGAACCGAAATCCGAACCGAAGTAGCAAAATATCCGAACGGGTATTGAATTAGGAGAGATTGGATATCCGAACCCGAACGGGTAATATCCGAACCCGAATGGATATCCGAAGTTAACCGAACATATGTATAAATAACCATATATTTCTAGTTTACATCTCTCATTTTATATAAAATATCTACATTGATACTACACATACTTTAAGTTCATATGATATACATAGAATTACAGAGAAAATGATTTGCTACTCACTTAAAATGCATGTCAAACTTTTTATTTCAAAAATTAACAAAAAGTTACATCCAAAATTTAAAAATAATAACCAAATTAATGTCCTTTTTAGTTTCAAAATGTTATGTCCAACACTAGTAACCATTCAATCTATTAAAAAAAAATTAGTTAAGTGAAACTTATATTTTTAAATACAAGAAACTTTAGAATTAAAAATTTTAAATTTTTTTTTTCAAAATCTAAATATCCGAACCCGATCCGAAATAACCGAACCCGAACTAAAAATATCCGAACCCGACCCGAAGTACAGAAATATCCGAACGGGTTCTATACCTCTATACCGAAATACCCGAAAATCCGAAATACCCGATCCGAACCCGAACGGGTACCCGAACGGGTACCCGAACTCCCACCCCTAATAGAAATTGTAATTATAATTACACTAATTATAACAATATATTTGATTACAACTAATTGATCTATTACTTCGGTTATATATTTGCTTGCAGGATAGGAAACAATAAATTTAAAATTTGTAAGAATATAAAAATATAAAAATATAGAGATTCCAACCAATTGCCTATATTTGCGTATGATTTTCGCCTAATAAGCTTCAAATTGAACATTAAAAAAGATAGAGAGATTTTTTTTAATCTTTTACCAACATAGAACTTAAACAAAATGAAGAGTTAAATCTAATTTTTTTTGTTACACTTCCCGAAAAAAACGGTTACACATGGGCTTTCATAATATGGTCTTTTAACATATTAATGTTATGAACATTTAATAATTATCTTAACGAAAAGATTACAAATAATTTATTATTAAAAAAATTATAAAATTATTTACAATTTGATGACTAAATCATCGCCCTTTTTTATATGTTAAATTTTTCATAGAAGTTTAAAAATCATTGTATTTTCTTTAAACATCTATAACTAATTTATAATCTTTTATACCATAATAAGTCATAATATAATATTTCTTCATATTTTACATTAATAACCATTGTTTTTATATATCGTCTACAATTTTCTAATTACGTCTGTTTGTTCTATTTTTTATATGATATCGAATATTCGTCATAAATAGATGGTTTAAGATGCCAAAAAATTATTTACTTGGTAAACATAATACATCAAATATTACAAATACATCATTTAGTTAAATATAATAAATAACCAAAAACCAAAAATTTATATCCAGGGTCTAGTGTTGTTTAAAGAACCAAAAATGTTTTTGATTAGATCTGGGTTTTTAATTCAAACGTGTTCAAAAATATTTAAAATAATAAAAATATTTAATTATCTAAAATAACTAAATTGTTGAAATTCTTATTTTAATTTTATATTTAAATTATAATATATATATATATATATATATGTTAAGATTTCTATATTTTGGTTATCCATTATTTTTTGTTCGTTTCAGGTTTGGATCCGATTCTTCATATCTAAATACTGATCAAATATTTATGTTGGATTGAAACCAATTTGATTCAATACCTTAAAATTCTGATCTGGATTGATCCGGTTAAGGATATTCGGATCCATATATTTTGCCTAGGGCTAAGATATATGTTACTGCAATGTATATTCCGTAGAGATGAGAAACCATTCAGTCTTAAAATAAAACTCGTTGCTTAACAAAAACTGTTGTATCACATTTGTTGAAAATTTATTACTAAGTGAGGATATATATATATATATATATATATATATATATATATATATATATATATATATATATGTGTGTGTGTTTTCTGTTTTGGAATTAAACAACCAGAGAGGAGTGTAAAGTGAGAAAAAGAAAGCTAAATAACTCGTGTTATTATCTGACGTTGAAAAGCTAACTCGTGTTATTATCTTACGTTGAAAAGCAAGGGATAGATTACTCTATTAGTACTGCAGTTGAACTAATTAAATATTTTAGTACGTGGAAGGGAGTCTGCAGATAGATAAACAGAAAATATGTTAGGATGAAAACCATGACAAAGAAAAAAAAATTCAATTCGAAGTGCCATAATATTATTAATTACTGCAATTTTCTTCTGAGAATGATGAGCAAACTTTTTTAAAGATCACGCAGTTAATGCATCATGATATAATGAATGATTTTTCAAAAGGGAGAATTGGAAAAATGAGACACTTTGAACTTTTGTTTGTCACAATAAGACTTCTCATACTTTTGATAATTTTGGACATGTTTTACCCTTCTTTAATGAGAAAAATAGTAAATTAAATTTTAAAAATGTAAAAAAATATGAAAACCGTTGGAAACATAAGTATGTCAATATATATGTTTAAACTTTTTAAAAAAAAAAATTGGAATCATATTTTATTTTATCTTCTAGCTACAATTAGAAAACTCATTCTGGTAATCTACCTAGTTTATATATCCGATTTTATGTTTTAAACATAGATATATCAAGGGTATATACCGTAAACTAACATTTCTTGTATATTCTAACTTAGATAGAATCAGTTACGTTATAATCAAGAAAGATATCTTCGGTCTACCTACAGCTTGATAACGATATATAGCCACAACTCAATGATATAAGTTGGTTATATTACGTGACATAACTTGTCCTACCTTTTATCTTATATGACGCCTACAGGAAGAATACATTTCTCACCTACTATACGGTATTCTGCTTAGGTAGTGTATATATTATAGGCAAATCGTGAAAATATGGAAACTTCCATATTTGGTTAAAAAAGTTTCCTAAATCTAAACTAAATCTACCATAAATCTCTCAAAATATATTTGAAAATATTTTCTCCACATTCTACAATGCAATGCGAAAGGTGATTGTTGTTGATGGAACTTTTCTGAAAAATAAATACAAAGGAGTTCTACTTGTTGCTACTGCTGTAGATGGTAACTCTAATTTGTATTCGATTGCATTTGGGTTGTTGATTCAGAGAATGAATGATTCATGTGGGTGGTTCTTCAGACAGTTGAAAGGAGTTATTGCTGATTGTCAAGACCTAGCTTTTGTCTCAGATAGAAATGCGTCTATTTATAAGGTGCTAAACTTTGTATGATGCTAGACCTATTGGGTGTTAAGGGCATGGCCTCTCTGTCTGCAGAGCATGGTTCAAAAATATGATCTCGGTGAAGTCGATTTTTCCTTGCTGATATAACTGCTATCTCACTTCCACCTACCACAAACCTACCTTGTACAGCAAGAAACACTTTTTACTAAAGAGTTCATTATCCAGGTGGGCATGTGATGAAGAAACATTCAAGCAGTGGACTTCCCGTAGACCTTACAAAGTAACATGAAAGTGAGTGATGGTGACAATGCAGAGCTACATGAGACTGAAATGGCCATGTAGAAGTGGATGCACTCCAAAAACAGTGCGCTTCTACCCTTCCACATCAGCAACCAGCATCCTCTTTGTTGCGAGAATCAAGAAAATGGCACCAAAGGAAAAGGTGTTGTGATGCCACTGTTTTCTATTAATCTATTACAATCTCACTTTAAAATTTTTTGATCTCAATTCAAAGTTCTTGACTGAAGAATAGAAAGTAGTTTGCTTAGAACAATTAAGTTTTATAATTTGCCAAATCCCAATTCATGAACTGCAGCCGATTTGTGTCCACTAGAACTTGCCACTTTTCAAATGTCAAATTCTTATGTACTATGATATTGTTTGTAGCGAGATGCTGGTATGTATTCCAATAAAAACATATTGTTGCAAGAAAAAATGAAAGATGCAAAGAATGAATAATTGACAATGGCATCAGCTCCTTTATCTACAGAATAAAATAGTAACAAAATCCATCACAAGCTTGCCTAGTAGACTTCCACATTCCTCTGCTCACTCCTCTTTAATTGCTTCTTGTACTCCAACCAATCGATCCCTGTTTAAAATCCCCCAACCATCTTTAGCAGCAAGTGATATCATGATCTCATCGATACCCTTCTCCATACCCTTGAGACCACACATGTAAACAAAGGTGTTGTCTTTTTTTTTCCAGCAACTCCCACAACTCTTCTGCATACTCTGCCATTCTTGTCTGAATGTACATTTTCTCTCCCTTCTCGTTCGTTTGTTCTCTGCTCACCGCAAAGTCCACCACAAGCTTACTGTGACTAGGATCAAACTCCTGTCATTATTATCCACATAGGTCAACCAACCTCTTCGTACAAGAGGAGATTAGTTTACCGTGACTAGGATTACCTCCGTGTAGAGTAGTGAGCTGTTTGTGGATACATCCAAGAAGAGCCATGCCAAACCGTTGAATTACATATATAGCCAGTCAATGTCAAATGGTGACCGTCCAAAGAAACACGTAGAGGAAGAAGAAGACTGTCCCACGAAACCGTAGACGAAGAACAAATCTTCAGTTCCCTAATTCGTGTCTGACAAGGAAAAGGAGGAACATCAAAACGAGATTAGAGCAAAAATCAAATTAACACATACCGTTTGTGAGAAATCGTAGGATTTGATGAAACTAATGAGGAAACAAAGAACTGAGCCGACGACGACGAGCAAACGAGGACGACGAAACAGAGAGTACAGAAGAAGAAACAGAGAATAAGAAATAGAGAAGAAGAAACATAGAACATAGACTATGGGTTTTAGCCGATGAAGGAGGTGAAATCGTCATTGAAGAAAGGAAAGGAGATCGGCGGAGAAGATGATAGATGGTAATTAGGTTTAGTGATGTGTATTTACCTTTTATCTATTTTACCTTTTTTTAACTTTATAAAAATCTAATTAAAATATCTAAATTTAATAAATAAAATTTAATTTAGATTAATTTGGGGGTATAAGGGTATTTACAAAAATTAAAGTCCTAATGAGACAAAAAATGTAGATAAAGTTTTAGAGTGACAAATCCAAGTTGAAAGTGTCTCTTTTTTCCAATTTTCCCTTTTCAAAATGTATGGGAAGCTCATTTGTAAACAAATCAGCTAAATTATCACATGAACAGATATAATAGATGTCCACTTCTTTATTATTATTATTTTTTGGTACGTACGAAAAAAAATCTTAGAAGGATATGTTTTGAAGGGATATGTTTTGTTCTGTCGTTTTTGATATCACCTTCTTTGATACTTTTGTCGGTTCCTTCTTACTAAGTACTTTGTTTGCTTTTTGTATGTGGCGAGTCATCTATACTATACTAAAAGGGATTGAGGGAGTCTTTTTAAGCTATCCACCTCAGCCAATTAAATCAACTAATCATATGTTATCAAACTGCCATGTCATTTTGTAAAATCCACATCATATTTTTTTGAAAAAAATGAAACTTCACGGACGGTTTGCTGCTACTTCTTCCAATTTTCTATTAGTATTAGCTGCCTACACAAACCAGAAAGCCAAGAGTTTCTACCTCTTCATATACTTTACAATTAAATTCTCATCTTCAATAAACAGGTTGAGTTCCAAATTAATATTAAAGACCTCTAAATGACTCCTACCGCTTCATCTTTAATATATATAAGTGAAAAATTTCAGCCAAAGCCGAGAAATGATTAAGGCTTTATTCCTGCCACAGATCCTAACTCACGTACGGCAACGAAAGGTACCAAATTTTCGCTCAAATCCAAAGATACATGATCCAAAGATACATGTTCTTAAGTATTCTTCGTGTCTGCATCATAGAGATTAACTTCAGATGAAGTTGTGATGGTAACTATACATGGAAAATATGAAGTCAGACTGTTTCTTTTCTTTTTATTATGTCATCCTTTGTTTCTGATTATTAAATGAGAACTAACAGATTTAAAATCTGGAAAGCATGAAGTTCTCAGTGTTCATGGTCACGTTTTCTCATCTGAGGTTAGTCTTTTTTCAAGAATCATGAATATTTCTTCTATAAAAATCTACATCAGCTTATGGTGTTTTTTATTAAAAAAATTTTGTGGGGGTGTAGAAACAGCCTGGGAGTTTGTTGGAGGGATTTACAAAGACTCAGGTGAGTACATTTGCCGTGAAGATAAATTTAAATTGATGTTCTCAGTTTCAAATTTTGTGTGGTGTCTATCACAGATCCGTTTCTTGGATTAAATTAGTATTCATTGTGTTGATATATTATGGTTAATCACAGATCTATTTCTTAGACTATCGTTTGTTAATGAATATATGTGTTTTTTTATACGTATTGACGTCATAAAAAGAAAGATTACACCGGCTGAAACAACAAAAGTCACAAGGGCAGAGGAAGAAGAAGATTCTTTGAATAAATATTCGAGTCGTAAAATTGTTTTATCTTGCTGGAAATATTTTGTTTCATATTGAATGCTACTTTAAAAGTTACACTGTCCACATGTTTTCAATGATTTAAAAAAAAAACAAAATATGTTTCTCTAAGGAAAAGCATAACCACTTCATCTCGATATGCATGGTTTATTTCTCATTCTATCCTATTCAAAATGTCCAACTCTAATTAGTCTGAATTTTTTTGAAAATATTAAACTTACATGCATAAAAGTTCTGTTGTAAATACATCTTAAGACTAAAAGAGATCATCGATAAAACATAAACAAAAAACAACAAAATAGTAAGTTCAATAAAAAAACAACAACAAAATAGTTACTTTTCAATTGATACTTTGTTGGTTCTTTACGACAAAATAATCAAATGATATTTTTATACTAAATTAAAAGAAAAATTTTATAACGGCACAATCCGCGCGTAGCGCGGACACACCCTAGTATACCTAAAACATGCACAGTCTCGTAAGATTCTTGAACCGCTATAATTTCTGCATGATTACAAAAAGTCGCAGCAAGAGTTTGTTTTGAGGAAAGATATAAAATATAACTAAGGATGTTAATGTAAGGTAAACTAACTCAGTTCAGCCCAACCCACAAAAACACGACCCAGTTTATACCCAAACAAATTACTATTTTATTTGTTCTAAAAAAATTATGTACAATATTAAATATATTTTGTATGCATAATCAGATTATACGTTTTATATACCATTAAAAAGATAATTTTTATATCTATGCATAAATCAATAATTTTTTTAAATAATAATTGTATATATTAAATCAACCCTCGAAAGGGCATCAATGGTTTAAAAAATCTGGTACACTGAAAACATATGTCACTCTAGGTTACATGTGAGAAACAATACAATCAAACAAATTAGAGATTTTTCATTTTTGGCAGAAAAACTTATTTTCGAGTTTTGGCGGAAAACTATTTTTCTGATTTTGACAGGAAAACTCGTTTTAGCGGAAAACTCGTTAACGGTTTTGGCAGTAAAACTCGTTTTTGCGAAAAATTATTTGTTTCAGTTGTGACGAGAAAATTTGATTTGGCAGTTTTATTGGGAACACTCGTTTTTGTGGAAACCATCGTTTTGGCGGGAAAACTAGTTTTTCGGTTTTGGCTAGAAAACTCATTTTACAGTTTTTGGAAAAGAACACATTTTCCAATTTATTTGGAAAAATCGTGTTTTCGGTTTTGGCGAGAATGCTCATTTTTCCGATTTTGGCGGAAAAACTCGTTTGTGGTTTTGGCGAGAAAATTCATGTTACAATTGTGGTCGTAAAAACTCGTTTTGGTGGAAAAAAATATATTTCAGTTTTTGGCGGTAAACAGTTTAGTAGGAAAACTCATTTTTGCGGTTTTGGCGAGAAAACTCGTATTGTAATTTTTTACGGGAAAATTCATTTTTACGGTTTTAGCATAAACTCATTTTTGTTTTTGGTGGAAAAACTCATTTTTGGCGAAAAAACTCGTTTTCCAGTTTTTGGCGTGAAAATTTGTTTTTGTTGTTTTGACAGGAAAACTCGTTTTTGTGGTTATAGCTGAAAAACTTATTGTCAAGCAAATGATGAGTATTGAATTTATTGGTGAAAAATATTAATTTTATATAATTGAAAAATTATGGGTACACCAATACCCATTTGTATTTACCCAAAGTAAATATGGATTTTAAAATTTATACCCATGTTCGATCCCGTTAATTTTAGATGCGTAAAATTATACATGTTAACATCATATCTTTGACCATTGTGTCAGAGGTCCCCAATCCTTTGATGGGACCAAAAACTAATACTACACATTGTGGTTTCAGATCAGGATGGATTATGGGCTTGGTTCCCAAACCTCGTGGTATTTAGAAAAAAAAGCCTCTATATGTTCTTCATCAACAAGTATAAGAGTGATTTACCTTAGTATCCGTTGAATCTCCAAGGGGTCTTAAACTCTAAAAATTCATACAAAGGAATGATATTTCTCGCGGATGATTTTCATCATGCTGAGACGGTAAAATACTTTCATAGATATTAGCAATAAGCAGACATTTGAGCGTCATTTAGTAAAGCCTAACACGAAAATGATAGTAAGATAAAAAAAGATAAAGCAAACTGACAAGAACTACAATGTGTGTTCAGGGAATGTTGCCAAAACGAGCGAAGTTGATTGATGTAAGAATAGTAGGGGATGCAAAGGTAAAGCAGTTTATAGACGACTAAAAAAGTAAACGATCCAATCGGACCCGACCCGGCCTTTTACGGGTGGAACTAGACCGCCATGCTCACATGGATAAGCGTTTTAGGAAGGTTCGTTCTAGGCCTGGGCATTTTACCCGGATCCGAAGACCCGACCCGAAACCGATCCGAAAAAACCCGGTTCGGGTAGGAACCGACCCGATCAAATTACCCTATCGGGTCTTGTTGTAGAGGACCCGCGGGTCTTGGACCCGACCCGACCCGAACCCGAAACCCGATGGGTACCCGAATTAATAATGTAAATTAAATAAAATGCATCAAGGGGGAATCAAAGACGGGTTATATGTCTAGAGAATATAGGGGTCAACCACTAGGAGACAACGAATTGTTGTTGTATTTTGCATAGTTTAGTATATATACACATTTTAATATAATAAAACACACAAATTTTGAATAAAATTTTGAATATTTTCGGATATATAAATATTTTCAGATATTTTTTTGTATTTTTAGGCCTTTTTTAGATCGAACCCGAACCGAACCCGACCCGAAACCGAACCGAATCCGAACCGATAAATTCTAATTACCCGAATGGGTCTAGCTATCTAAGACCCGACCCGACCCGGACCCGGCACGACCCGAACCGACCCGGAACCGAAAATTTGAAATTACCCTATCGGGTCCTAAACTCTTAGACCCGAAAGACCCGGACCCGAAAGGACCCGACCCGACGACCCGAATGCCCAGGCCTAGTTCGTTCTCTTCTCATAAAACGCTGCCGTTTTGGGTGGAATCAACATGTTTAATTTCCTTGTTAAGTGGATCCGGTTTTGGGATCAGATCGAACACAAAAACTCCATAGAGAGATCTCTACTGTTTCCGCAAAGAAGAGAAGAGAGACTCCGTTGATGGCTACCACCGTCGTCCTCGATGCTGACGGTTTCGATGAAGAGAGAAGCCTCGATATGTTACCAGCGGCTCTCCTGGAGACAATCATGACGAAGCTCGACGTGGCCTCTCTCTGCTCGTTGGCCTCCACTTGCAAAACGCTCAAAAGCTGCGTCTCTCGTGTCCTCACTTTCACTCCCAACTTCCACCTCTTCGTAAGTCCCCTCTCCCTCTCCCTCCTTCAACTTATATTATATGAGTAAAGATTATGTTAAATTGACTTTTAGAATTTAATTTTTATAGAATGTTTCACTGTCAATGGAAACGGTTAGACCGTTGTTGTTTCCGAATCAGCAACTCTCTAGCCTTAAGCTTGACTGTGGACGCCTTGGGAACTCAGCCATTGACGTGCTGGCACGTCCTTCCCTTAGGGAGATCTCTCTTCACAACTGCCGCGATTTCAGTGGAGATCTCATCTCTGAAATCGGAAAGAAATGCAAGGATCTAAGGTCTGTGCGTGTTGTTTATTGATGCATCTTCTTTATCAAAAATCTTTTCATTCTTCTGACGAATTGGTCATCCCTATTGTTAGGCTCCTCTGTTTGGGCTCTGTAGCAGAGAAAGTTGGTCGAACCGTTACTCGCGGTGCTCTTGAAGATTTGCTGAACGGTTGCTCTCATTTAGAGGTTTGTAATAATGCCTTTGCCCGCGTGGAGGTAGCCTATTGGTGAACCACGTGTCTTTCTTTATTGTTTATCGTTCTGTTAATCTGTTTCTTCTCACATCCGTCACAACCACTTATAAAGAATGTTTTTCTAGCGTTGTGTAATGGAATCATGGGGTCATACCATATATGTTGTTTTGGCAGGTCTTAGCACTTATGTTTGACCTCTCATTATACTTACGTCCTGGTGACGGCCGCATTTTCGGATTGGCCTCTGATAAACTCACCCATCTTGAGCTTGGACACATCTCCTCAAGGATGATGACTCATCTACTCACATCAACAGGGCAAGGCAGCGGCGGCCGGGCGCTCCAAAACGTCCAGCAGCTGCGCCTCTCTGTTGATTGTATCACCGACGCTGTTGTCAAGGCAATATCTAATTCTCTTTCGTCGTTGATTGATCTGGACCTGAGAGACGCGCCTCTCGAGGATCCGAGGCAACTGTCAGACCTCACGGACTTCGGCCTCCAGGAGATCAACCAAAACGGCAAGCTGAAGCGCCTCTCTCTGATCCGTAGCCAGGAGTTTCACTCTGCTTACTTCCGCCGAGTTAGCGACCAAGGGATGCTGTTTCTTGCTGGCAAATGCTTGGGGATGGAGAGCATTTGTCTCGGCGGGTTCTGCCGGGTGACGGACGCTGGTTTCAAGACCATCCTCCACTCTTGCGCTAGCCTCTCCAAGTTCAGCGTATACCACGGACCCAAACTGACCGATCTTGTTTTCCACGATGTCTTAGCGACTGCTCTCTCGCTCAGCCACGTTAGCCTGAGGAGGTGCCATCTTCTCACGGATCACGCGGTTCGAAATCTGGCGTGGAATCTGAAGCTGGAGAGTCTTGATTTGAGAGGGTGCAGAAACATAAGGGACGAAGCGTTACAAGCCGTCTCGCATCTACGGAAACTGAAGGTTTTGCTTCTTGATGGCACTGATGTGAGTGACATTGGGCTCTCTTACCTTAAAGAAGGAGTTTGGGATTCTCTGGTTTCTCTATCCGTCAGGGGATGCAGAAACTTAACTGACAAGTTCATGACCACTCTGTTTGATGGATCCTCAAAGCTAGCGCTCCGCGAGCTCGACGTGTCTAATCTTCCTAACCTGACTGATGCTGCCGTTTTCGCTCTGGCGAAATCCGGAGCTCCGATCACAAAGCTCCAGCTGAGAGAATGCAGACTCATAGGCGATCCCTCGGTCATGGCTCTTGCGTCTACACGGGTGTACGAAGACGAGTGTCCTGGGAGCAGCTTGTGTCTGCTGGATCTTTATGACTGCGGCGGCATAACTCAGCTCTCGTTCAAATGGCTGAAGAAACCGTTCTTCCCGAGGCTCAAATGGTTAGGGATCACTGGGAGTGTGAACAGAGATATTGTAGATGCTTTGGCGAGGAGACGACCGCATTTGAAGGTCTCTTGCCGCGGAGAAGAGCTTGGAATTGATGGGGAAGACGACTGGGACTCTGCTGACATACAGCAGCACATGGAAGCAGAGGAAGATGAGCTTGAGCAGTGGATTCTTGGAGATGAAGGTGATGTTGAGATGGAGGATGCAGAAGACGAGAGTGATGATGAAGGAAGTGAAGAAGAAGAAGAATGATAATACTGAAACTATAAGTTTATAATAGGTACGCAATCTTGTATTCTTATAAGCTATATGTTTAACACCAATTCTCTTCATATTTAGCCACTTGCTTGTAGTATTTTTTTGAGAATTATTTTTGTTGTTGTGCTAATCACCGCATCTCTCTTAAACTTTTGTATTGTTTATTTGAATAAAGATATCTAGTGAAAGTGGTGTTGTTCTGTTAAAAGTTTAGAGATGGGATAATTAAAATGAATTCATTGTAATTTAAATGAATTCATCCACCAATTTATACCCACTATAAGCGCAGAGGCCGTCAAGTGTAAAAGTGTTGAAGGAATAAGGGACGTGGCTGAGCTAATATAATAAGGATAATTTGCAAAATACCCAATTTAGGATTTGAAATTTGATAACTGCATTTTCTATTTTACTTTTTGAAAAATACACTTCTTTAATTATGAATTGACTTTTTTACCCAAGATATTTCAATAATTAATATATTAATTCGAAATTAATATATAAATTCGTAATTAATAAAAAAATATCATTAAAATTATTTTGTTTAAGATAATTATGTTATTTTTATCATTTAAATTTATAATAACAAAGATAAATATGTAAATTATGATTTGTTTTGACTTTATCATAAAGTTTATACATATTTCCCTTTATTTTATTTTATTCAATTTATATAAACAAGTCACGTTGTTAAAAAAAAAATTCCTTGAATTTCCATGATTCTTTATTCACCTTCCACTCTTTTGAAACTCTAGCCAAACGCAGCATGATATTCCTAAAAAAAAAAAAAAATAGAACTATTGTCAGAATAAAATAGAATCAGAATTAGAAACTAAAATATGATTTATGAATCAACAAACCTCTAAAAGAAAGAATCTGTGAAACTAAGAGAAAAAAAAAATCAGAAATGGAGAGGATACGAGAGAAGGAGACGAGAAGATGATACACGTCTTGATTTCTTTATTTTTCAAAATAATAAAAAAATTAAGATATTATTAAAAAGATATGGGAATGATATTGCGTATATATATTAAAAAGATATTAGATAGATTCTCTAACGATTTTTTTTTAAAACAAATTTTAAACAATATATTAGAAATTGCGATTAAAAAAACAGTTTTTAAACAATATATCTAATATATTAAAACAGAAGTCATGACTTTTTTTCATGTGTGATTTTTTTTAGTTTGTACCATTCCTAGAAAATATCATATTTTACATAAGTTCATTATTATATCTTTTAATATCTTTATCTTTTTATTTGAAATACAAATAAATATATTTAAAATGTTCTAACAAAATCTTTTTAAAAATCTTCTTAAAATCTTTTTAAATTTACTTTCGAAAATTAGTTAGTTTTAATTTCAACTATCATAAAATATAATTAGAAATAAAAATTGAATATAGTTTTGGTTAATAAACAAAAATTTAAATAAAATGAAATTAATTAATTTCAAAAACACATTTACTAATAATTTTTAAAGATTTTGTTAGAAATAAATATTTATTTCGATTTTAATTTTTTCAATTTTGTTTTCTAATAAAATAAAAATCATGATTTTTTGATGAGTGATATTTTTATTTGGACCATCATTTAAATTTTCTATTCAATGTATATCACTAATGCTAATATATATAATATTTTTAACTACTTTAATCATAATATCTTTTAATTTTTCAAAAAAAAATTAAAATTCTAGCAAATCTCTTGAAAAAGATTATAATAAGATCTTAATTGTCATAAATTGAATATAAATATTTTCAACTAATTTTGTAATTAGTAATGAAATGTAACTAAAATAATAAAATTATATCCTATTTTATCAATTTTATAATAATATCTATCATTTTAAAATAAAAAAGTTATATTGAACAAAATATGATAAAATTATTTTAAATTGATAAGTTAACATATTTTATTTTCATAAATATAAAATATTTATGCTAAAAATATAATATGTTGGTAGAACATGTTAATATTAGTAAACTATATAATACATGTATAAAAATTTCTCTTATCTTAAACTTTTTAATATACAGTAATTTATTATATAAAATTAATAAACATTACAAATTACTAAAAAAATCTAGCGATTTGAATTACGGATCATGATTATAATAAATTAAATACAAAATTATTTTCATATATGTTGTTTCATGCATTAAAAAAATTAGTTTAGTAATCAAACGCAAATTCAACAGGACAAATATATAATAAGCAACATATATATGTGATGATTTTAATTTACAGCATGAAAACTATAAAATTATTATATTTGACATAATTATACAAACATTTAAATATGTGACTAACATTAAAAATATATAATAATTATGTAAGACAAATATCTATATATATATATATATGAAAATATATACCCGTACGGTTGTGCGGGTGGAAATCTAGTTAGAAATATTAAGATTGGACAATTAGGTAAATTTATATATATATATATATATATATAAGTGTATTTTTCCAAAAAATTTAAATGGGTGTAGTTTTCAAATTATAATCTTATTTGAGTGCATTTCTCCAAATTTTCCCTTTAATATAACTAGGGAATTTCCCGGGCTACGCCCGGGGTTTTTGACAGTTATATTTTTTTAACATATAATCCTTATATATCATGGCTATGATATATAACATATAAATCGTATATCAAATTTGCAATGATTTAAACTCAAAATTTTCTTATTGTTACAATCAAAAAATATATTTGGGATGCTGAGCAAACATGTGAAATGAATACAGAGCATTTGTGTTAGCCTAGAAATGATAAAATTTTGGTGTATTTTATTTATTATCACATAACTCTCGTGTGTTTTGATTTGCTTCGGCTATATACAAAGAGGCGAAGAGAATTTGTGTTATCTAAGCTTTAATTATGATCCATATAGATTCTAAGAATACATTTAGATTCTATAACACCGTACATAAAAACTTCATTATTAGTAATTAAATGGTTTAATAAATATAGCTTATTCGAAAGCAGCACAATCATTAATCAGAATACGGACTTGTGCTTGTGTTATTTCCTCATGTAGGCAACACAAATGCTCAGCCGCTTTGTATAGCCGAAACAAATCAGCATGAGCTATCTGATTATAAATAAAATCCACAGAAATTTAACCATCTTAAGGCTTTTTAGATTCAATTATTGTATAAACTCTACAATCTTGTTCTCAAAATCAATGTTCAAGTGATTCATGTTTGTTAACGGAAACAAAGAGAAAGAGGAAAGACGGTGAGAGCGATCCATTTAATTTTTGTTTAACTATTTATCTGTGGCATTAGAAAGGCATGAGTATTAGAATTATGTGGAAAAAAAATGAGAACATGTTGAGAAGAGATAAATCTTGAAGCTGTCATTTAATTACGTACAAAAGAAAATCAAGAGCTTAGTAGATCTACTCCACAAAGAGAACACCATAACTTATCCATGACGTGAAGCTCGTGGTACCGTCGCTAATCTAAACTAATCCTCAGCATGTTAATCACGTCGTTAAGCCTGTCATTAGGCATACACAAAGAGCTAACTCATGCTTTGAAGCATCTCAAGTTCGTAGAAGAGAATGATCGAAACGCAATCAAATTTGCTTTGATTTTTTTTATAAAAGCTTTGAACAAATATTCACAACTTAATATTTAGATTTTAGACTTTGCATTGAATTTTATTCAAAATCATAAATTACTAAAACTATTAAACATTCCACAAAAAAAACATATAATACGTAAATGTAATAGTTACTGAATTTTTTAATTACAAACTATACTTATTATTTTATAATATGTAAAAAATATATAATACGTAAATGTAATTTATCTTTAATTATGAGATATATTAACAAATGTCACAATCTTAAATATATAATTGTTATGTGTCACGATCATATTTGTAAGTGATACCGTATTTGTGAATTTTGTGTTTTGATGTGGTCACTGATTTTACTTATTGCCTACGGGGTTCATTTGTGTTGTTTTAAGGTTTTGATACTGTATATGATTCTTGAATTTTCCATTTTACTAACAATTTTTAATTTCTATTTTTTTCCTTATCTGAATTTCTTGTGTTTTTCTTTGCGTCTTTGCTACAAACTCTTTTGTTACTCTTCCTATCATTTACTTATTTGTAGTGCCACCTTATTCGACTTTGTATAATGGTTTTTTTTATTTTACTTTTACTTCAGTCTAATTTACATCGCCACTTATTTGACTGTATCATTTTCCTTGAGCTTTTTTCCATTCTTTTTGTTTCTCGTTTTGTTATGATTCCACAAATCTAAAAACCTAGCTTGTGCCTAGTGATACTAAAGTTTATTTCAAATTGAAGCTTAGTGATATTAAATAGTTATTTCTTTGTTTATGTTTATAAATTCGTAAACAGGTGATACAGATTGTATGTAATCAACATTTTTTGACATTTCTTTTGTTTTAAAGCCCATCAATATATCACTGGGATTTATGCTCTGCTATTCCCTCTTGTCCGTCAAAGATTGAACCTCCAAAGAGTTAACAAAATATACCCATATTATATTAAATATGACCATGTTACATATATACATTAGAATTTATTATAAAAATTTAAAACTATTTATATTAAATGTTTATCTGTATTACAATCAGCTGTAAAAGAATTGATATCAATAGGTTGAATGATTTCGAGTTTCTTCCTCCATCTTCTTACCAGGAATGCATATGCCTTCACGTCCCAACGAACAGAGAATTTATCCCGCTCCAAAGGGACACCCCGGAAAGATAAGAGCTCTTCAGTCCCAGACTTGTGACCGTTCCATAATGTTTGACCTGAGTAACAGTTCCAGTCTTCAAGGTCAAATGATGGTTTGGAGCTTTCAGTTTTTACGGTCCAGTAACTGGTGCAGTGTTCGGCGCCGGCAGAGCTAACATGGAGTAGCTTCTAAAATGGACGAATGAGAAGAGCTGAGATCCTGAGCCAGAAGAGAGTAATGGCTTGTGTGCACTGCTGTAAGACATGAAACCAAAACACTTAAGCTACACAAAAAAGAACAACACGAGCCATGAAACCACAACACTTGAGCTCATTAGCCACACCCACATTCAAAAAGAAAGACCTTTACCTTCCACAAACACATACGTACAGAAACTATAAACACGGCGCCGGCAGAGCTAACATGGAGTAGCTTCTAAAATGGACGAATGAGAAGAGCTGAGATCCTGAGCCAGAAGAGAGTAATGGCTTGTGTGCACTGCTGTAAGACATGAAACCAAAACGCTTAAGCTACACAAAAAAGAACAACATGAGCCATGAAACCACAACACTTGAGCTCATTAGCCACACCCACATTCAAAAAGAAAGACCTTTACCTTCCACAAACACATACGTACAGAAACTATAAACACGGCGCCGGCAGAGCTAACATGGAGTAGCTTCTAAAATGGACGAATGAGAAGAGCTGAGATCCTGAGCCAGAAGAGAGTAATGGCTTGTGTGCACTGCTGCTGATATCTGGGGTAGAGCTTATAGGAGGTAACGGGGTTGCTGAGAAATAGTGTTATCCAACGGTATCAACCACTTCAAAAGGTTCCCATATGGATCCTTGTGTTCATGATCAGAAAGTTGGTCCATGTCTTGATGCTTCTCAAACTGCAGTATCTCAATGATTGGTTCATTGGGACAGTCAGCGATATAAACTTGTAAAGAGACCTTCACCCTTCCAAATAAAGGCATTGTGTGAGAATCAGTAGGTTAAAACAACAACTTATAAGAATTACCATCATGTGTCTCCATTGGGTAAGGCACAACATTTTGCCTTACTTCTTGCTACACCTCCAGCAACATTAAGATCAAACTCTCCTCTATCTAAAAAAGCACTAACACAAGGTCTCTTTTTCCCGCTTTTCCTCTAGCTTTGTATCTCCCAACACAGAGGTTTCTTTGACCAAAGCGGCTCACCAGACTCTGCGATCCTAACAAAGAAATGAGACTTCTGAAACCTGGAAAGGAAGTCTTCATATTCGCCAACCATTTCTCCGATTCCAAATACAATTGCGATATCTTTCCGGCGACTCTTCCCATCTCCGGCCGGTTCACCGCCTCATCCTCGACGCACTCCAGCGCCAACCGCATTAACTTCTCCTCCACCGTCACCGGAAACGAATCCCCCAACCTCCGATCCATCCACCTCCTCAACCGCCCCCTACGTCACCACCATATCCGCCGTCAACCACCGCTTTCGCGGTTTCAATCACCGAAGTCCGTTCAAAATCCCCGGTCGATTTCTCATACCTATACTTCAACGACTCCTCGCCGGAGAGAAGCTCAAGCATCATGACTCCGAAGGCGAACACGTCTGATTCCTGAGTCGCAACCCCCAAAGCCTGAAAATCCGGGCGACATGTATCCTATCACTCCTTCGAATCAAACGGCTTTGGAATCTCTCGATCCGTCTGTTTCCCCACAGAGCTGCCCGGTGCCGAAGTGGCAGATCTTGGCGTTGAAATCGGGCTCCGTCACGATCACCGCCGAGCTCTTGATGTGGTTGTGAAGATCTTCAAATGCATGTCTGTCAATATGGTCTCCTTCTTTCCTTCTCCGATTTCCTTAAAGCCGAATATTTATAATATGAGGATCGAGAGAACTGAAAGGATGGAGAGAAAACGGTGAAGACGAAGCGATAGAGGAGAGAGCATCGTGTTATCCGTCTCAGGTTTTTTTTTTTTAATTATACCGGTAGATTGAAACCGACGAAGCCCAGTAAAACCACATTGAAGCCCATACAAAAGCAACAGTTTAGGAGATCATACGTGTATTATTGAAATGTTTTGATTGGCCGAATAAATTTGTCGACGTGGACACTGTGAAATCACTCTATATCGTGCTTTTAGTATAGGATAGATATCTGGACCACGTTTACTGTTGGGTCACACAAGAAAAATGTATTATGGATACACATGGACTGTTGGGATCACGTAGGTCAGCCGGCTAGGCGGCGATTACATGTGCAACGGCCAACAACCATGGCGATTCGACAATAATCGACCATTAACTCGGAAATTTTGAAGAAACTTCGTTTTGTTATGATTTACGTCAAAAATCACGGTTTTTGTTAGATCTACGAAGATTGGAAAGAATAGAGTAAAAAATGATTCAAAACTTGAAATAAATGTGAGAGAAAAAATAGAGGCGGTAGTTATAAAATCGCAGGTCAAGATTATTGTATAATTAAAATTTTGTCATCTCATTTCATTAAAAACCTCAAATCCAAAGAAACTTGTCGAATCCGAAAAATCCTATTTGAAAAAATTGTATCGAATCAGAATCGAAATTAGTTAAATATTTGAACGGATTCAAAATTTTGGTATCTAGAGAATCATAACTAAATTCGATTTGAACTGAAGTGTTTCGGATTACCCAAATGTATCCGAGAAATATATACTTAAAATATTACTATTTTTTAGATTTAATATATAAACATATCTAAATATAGAAGATATTTTAAAGTTGTTCAAAATATTTGAAAATATATACAAATAGTTAAAAGTAACTGTTTAAAATATCTAAACAAAACTCAAAACACCAAAAATACTTCAAATATCTATTGATTTTCTATCCAAATATTCAAGCTATACCAATTTATATGTTAAGTTTATGTATTTTAGAATATATTATTTAAATTTATATATAATATCTTAATTTATTTTTAGACTTTGAAAAATTTAAAGTATATATTAATTTTTTAAAATAATTTTAATGGGTTATCCGAACCCGAACCAAACCCACAAATATTTGAACTTAACCCAAACCAAAATTTTAATAATTTCCAAATGGAACTGAAATCTTTAACCACAAAAATCTTTAAAACCCGAATAGTTTCAAATCGATGTTAAGATAACAAATGCAAAGATCGACCATGGATGTAGCTGAACGAGAATCAGAATAATCATCTGAATCGGCGCATTACATTGTAAGTATTGTACATATATAATATGTATACTTAAAATGATTAAATCCCCGAGTAATAACTGATTAATCTCTGTTTTTTTTGTTAACTCGATTTGTCCGAATCGACCACTTGATTCATACCTAACCAAATCTCGAACATGAGTATTAAGTAGTCATGAATTAATGTATATAAAATAAAATAAGTATGACTATTGTGAAATTTGTGCTGCTAAATAAAATAAATCTAATATGAACTAAATGTATATATCAAATAAATATGTTGGTTGTGACATTTGTGTCGCTAATTTGTACCATTTTTCTTTTAATTTGTTTTGAATTCTGCTTAATAGTAAATTCATGAACTTTGTTAGTTGGAAAAATAAATTCAACAAAATGTAATGTTTTGCTATTACTTTGACAAAATTTTGTCGTAAGATTAAAAGTATATAGATATTTTTTTTAATTCATTACATTCACAAAAATCTCGCAGCATATACATATAGTTTATATATATAGCTTCATGAACTATTAACGTGTCAAGCTTCCTCGTTTGAAGCGCTGCTAATTGTTTTCTTCATTAACGAAGAGGGAACATCTTTTATCAGAAGACTCAGAAGGAAACCGATCATCTGTGCATGTAAGAAAATATTAGTCATGGATAACTAATACATTTATAATCAACATAGTTTTGGTGGATGAGATGGTGGAAAATAGTATACCAAAGATAAGGCGATGCATAAAAGACTGAATCCAGGGAAATAGAACGGTGCATTGTCGGAGAGAAACAATGCTATATCAAACCCAAATCATTTACTTGTTAGAGGTCTTCATTAGAACTTAGTAATGAATGGTATTGTAAGTCCACTCTCACATCTTCACATACCTGTCAATGGACTATATACAAATGGAGCCACGACTTCTGCAAATGACTTTACCCCATATATGCATCCCTGGACCTTCCCCTGAAAGGATATGGAAATATGAAACGAATACTATCTAGAAGCTGTGGAAGTTTAACAAAATCTTTAATGACAAAAAAAAAAGATTTGTGTGAGATGTTATGTGTATTTCATTCAAATGAAAACAGAATATGTAGAACTCATATACCATGTATATTTACTTTACCAACTGTGACAGTACTATTAAAACGGAATTTATATCCTGTAGCAACAAAAGCACGTTATCATGTTTGTATAAAAAATTTGGATGCCAGAGTTTATTGCGTCTACATACAAAAATTAATAAAGAAATCTAGAATAATTAATCAATGTTACATGTCAGCAGAGTTTAATGCCTCTACATACAAATTTTGGGGGGGGGATTACGATGTTACATGTCAAACATATATATGTGGAGTGGCGCTTCCTGCAAACTCTATTGACGACGATTGGATTTAGAAGAAGTTGGTATTAATTGTGACTTAGGTTTGATAAGTGTCGTACTATACTACGACTGGTGTAAACCCTAAAATGACCTAAAAGGATCAAGTGTACCGATGATCATTTTGCCAAAAAAAAGTGTACTGACTCATGGATTACTCTAGGGAGATTTGTTAACTGCGTATGCACGCATTTGTTTAGATAACCAATGATGGAAGTAGGCCCGGGAAAATATCTGGATCTGAAGATTCGAACTAGACCGATCCCAATTTTAAGGTACCAATTCAAACTCAATCTTCAACTGTCCTTTCCGACTCTTCTCGGGTCTCCAGTTAAATGGGTGTACACGGTCCCGGGGTCCCGGGATGGTTGGTTGGAGGCAGCAATCTTCAACTGTCCTTTCCGAACGACGGCATCACTGGTTTAGGATCTTCCTCGTGCTGCCGGGGCGATACTTCTTGGGTGAGTGGACGGGTTCGAGATTGTGATTCTTTGTGCAGGTTGTGGCTTGTGGGTTTCAGAAGCTGTAGGAGCCATGTGTTTCAAGGTTTGGGTCGCCTTTCTCTCCGGTAGCTCGCGGCAACTAGTTCCCGCTCCGTTCACGTCTGTTCCTCTGGTCCGTCATTACTCTGGTGTTGTCTTGTGCTTAATCCCAGTATCTGCATCTTTCCTTTGATCGTTTACTGATTGGGTTCTTCTGTTTAGATTGTATTTTTGCACTTCTGTTTCTTTGTGAATCTCTGTAACTTCTGTCGAAATTGAAAAATCTGGTAATAATATTTAATATTTTACCAAAAAAAAAAAAAAAAAAAAATTCAAACTCAATCTAATATAAATATCTGACATGTACCGAACTTCCTACACCCCTAAAAACCGATCAAAATTCTAGTAGAGAATTGTGGATATCCGGGCATATCAAAAGTATTAGGATTCACTTATAAAATTGCTATATTAATATTTATATTTATCCAAATGCTCAAAACTCTAATTGTAAATTTCAATATATTCATTATTTTAGTTAACTTGAGTCTTTTGGGGTGTTTTGTACATTTCAGATTATTAATTTTTGGATATTCCTAATATGTTGGATATAAAAACCCGGATATAAACCAGATCTAAATTAAAACTAAAAAAAATTAGATTCTTAAGGAAACATCCAAACCGAACTTGAACTGATCCCAATCCAAAACTAGAAAATATCCTATCAGTATTAAAATCTCTAGAACCGAAATACCAGATATATCTATACTGAAAATATCTTATCCGGATCCAGATATCCGAATGCACACGCTTAAGTGGGAAGTGCATCTTTTAAAAAATGGCTATTCGGTGACTATCTAAAAACCGTACCATCCAAGACCTAATTACAAGTTATGTGCAAACGTTGATATTATAGTGTATGAAGAAGAAAATAACTTTTGCGATCTTACCTGTTCAGCGGACCTAACTTGTCTTGAGGCAATACCATAAATCTGAAACCATATTCAAGTTATATTTAAGTGAAACTATAATAAATAGAGTTTCACAAAAAAAAAACTAAAATAAATAGCACCGATGTTAAGCAAGAAAATCTTACAGATGGCATTACAAACATCACTCCGGGTACGAGGGCTGTGGCGGCATAAGGAACCTATATTGTTCATAAAAACAAAACAAAACAAAACCGTCAGCTCAATAACATGGAAGGAATTTTCAAACCGCCAGCTCAATAACATTCAGAAGGACTGAGTTTAATATAATATATATTGATTTTATATGTATATGTTTTTTAAATGAAGTTTAACTTATATGTAAATTTTGTTAATTTCGTCAAGGGTTATGTATGTGCTTATGCGTATATATGAGCAACTCCTCTAACAAGGTCCTAGTTTAAACAGACTCACCCATGGTGACCATGAAACACTGAGAATTGCTGCCTGCACGACAAACACATAACCAAATTCATCATCTATATTATTTATAGATTTATTTCATGATAGCGTGTATATTAAATGGAGCAAAATGAACATTAAAAAGTTCTAGAATGTTTACGTTGAAGAAATCCATAAGAAGCCCTGTTGATAACACCCTACGTTCTCCAATGGCAGAAACCAATATCCGCAATATAAACAGCTAACAAAACAAATTTCAACAGCACAGCACAATCGATGAATAACATTTATTGAAATTATAAACGATCTTTTACGATAGTGCGTTATTACCTGGGATACGGAACCAATGATCCAAACCAACAGGGAGAGCTGAGCAAAGTCATTTTTCTTAAACCCAAAACGGGCTTTCAGAAAATACTGTATTATTAAAGATTTTAATATAAAAATAAAACAAAAGGAGTTTAATATATATAAATTAATGGATTTCTAATGTAAGAGTGTAGAGATGAGAACCAAGAAAGCTGACTCCATTCCACTTTGTGAGAAAGTAACAAAAAATGTAACGGCCAATGCTTGAACGAGTATGGTGCTGTGTTACAAGAATTCATATTAATTATTTAGGATTACATATATAGTGTCACCATGCATTTCACTATATATATATAGTGTACCTATTCTTCATCAAGGCGACCATGTCTTTCAAAGAAGAATACTTATTGTAGAAGACATGTGTCCTTGTTGGTGCATTTTCTAGAATTGGCTCTGTTAACATCCTTTCATCACCACCACCATCATAGTCATCTTCATCATCATCGTGTAACCTCTCTTTTAGGAAAATTCTCATGTACACCAGGCCAACGAATAATGATAAAGCGGTAACCTAAAGAAATATAATGGTCTCTTATATTTATATATTGCTCCTACACTTTGACATATGCTATCTTTTTCCGTTTATTTTTGAAAATTTACAAGTAATCTACTCGTTTATTTATTATTTATCAGTTTTAAAAAAATATATACATATTTATCAGTTTTGCAATCACAAAACTATTTGAGAAATTTTCAAAGATATTTTTTTATGTTTTTGTCACAAAAATAACTTTCAATGAAAAAAATGACCAAAATAAGTTTTATTAAAAGGTGAAAATGTATTTTTACCTAAGATTAACTAATTTAGACTTAGGGTTTGGAGTTAAGGGGTGGAGTTTTGAAGACATGATTTCAAATTTTCAAAAGTAAAATGAGCTATTTTGGTCATTTTCTTTGAGGATTATTTTGTGACAAAAACTTAAAAAATGTTATTTGAGAGAATTGACCAAACTATTTTCTTGAACAATAAAATTTTTAATTTTCAGAATTTGGACGAAATAACAATGAAAATAACTTTCAGACATTCTTTAATTTTTCTTACATAGTTCAATATAAGATAATAATTTCTTTTAAACATAAGCCTCTTACATGATTCTATATAAGAACAACTTTTGTTCACGTAAGTTCCAAGAACCTGTAAATTTTATATTGATAAAAATTATGACATATTTGTTATATTAATTTAAAATTCCTTTAATGGACAATTTTTTTTAAGAGTAAATTAGCTCAATATACAAAAAGAAGTGAGATACCATAGAGTTGAGGGAAAATGGTGATGATGGAGGGAAAAAAATTGGGGGGAAATAGGGTATGGAATGCAAATAGGGTATATGTGGTGTGTAGGGAATACAAATTCTCTTTTTTTAATTTGTTATATTAATCTACTATTCCTTATGTTCCAATAAGATTGATGTTTTAGAATAAAAAAATTATTTCACAAAGATAGATTTTTAGTGTTCTCTATTAAAATCGTAAACTTCAAGAAAAATTATTTAGTATATTGAATTACTATTGATAAAAAATTATTAAACATTTATAATTACATAAAACTATATATACATGTATATAGTGATTTAATGTGTTTTTGTTAATATAAAATATTAAAAATTCTATCTTTATAGCGGAAGGAGTATAAGTTTCAAGTGTACTACTATTTTTTATGTTGTAATATAAATTTAATTTTAATTCCTTCTATATTCTTGTTAGATAACCAATAATAAAGTGATAATAATGAGTCTATCTGATTGAATCATTGTTCGAGGCTGTCTTACTCTATGTTGCACGGAAGCTTCATCGGACGTCCGCTTCCCGCTTCGGAACCGGAATCGGAATCGGAACCTCGTGGAAGCTTGCGGAATCTCGCTTCCAAAACGTTTCTAAAATATTCTCTTTAAAAACATGTTGGAAGCTTATGATTCCGTTTTGGAATCACGCTTCCGTTTAAAAAAAAATACAATGTATATCAATAAAATATAAAACCATAGTTTTCATCTATATAAAAAAAAATTAATAGTAATGAATATTGAGTTATAAATATACAAATATCAAAAATAATACTATAAATTATCTTTATGCATTGAGATTTTTTATTAAAGATATAGCACACATTGAAACATATTGTGTCAATTATTTATGAAGTATTAAAAATAATTAATATAATATTTTTTGTAAACATAATTTATGTGTATTTTTACAGTTTTAATATAAAATCATTTCAAAATTATTATAAATGAATAAATGTTTTATTTCAAATTTAAATCATATAAGTTTTAGTCCTATTTTTTTTAAAATTTTGCATATATATATATATATATTTATATATGGATATACGCTTCCAACACGTACCCGCTTCCTAATATTTAAAAAAATCTCGCTTCTGCGCTTCCTTACGCTTCCGCTTCCACGTACCCGCTTCCGTTTCCATGTAACATAGGTCTTACTACATTATTGGATACCTGAAAAGTCGAAGCTGTGGGTAGAAAACGAGCTGCAAATGTTGCACAAACTGCGGAAATTGATCTGACACCTGCTAAAACTCCGAACATTGATATTCTTTGTGTGCCATGAATATTTTTTGCCTGAAAAAACAAAATTTAATGAGACAAAAATATCCTATATAGGATCATAGTGAAATAACAAAATGGAATTCCTAACAAAATATTTACCACATAAGCCTGAGCGAGACAGTCAACGGTGCCTTGGCAGACCATATCAAAGATAATCTTGATCACATAATATGTGTAAAAAAATAATGTATCCCTTCTATACCCTAATATTGCTGCAAAATGTTTACTACATTTTAAGAACATGCGTCATTAAACAAAATCAAAAGATGAACAAGAGGTTAGCCAAATATCAACTGTCTTGGCAAATCAATTTTTTTAATCATTATTTCAATATATCTCACATCTCATGTCATTTTTTCGTTCTATTTGATTTCAAAACCTGACAAAAATAGTATGTACTTTACAGAAAAAATAATAGGAAAAATGTAAACAAATCAGACGATTTTGTTGTTTTATAATCTTTTTGTATAAAGAGCTGCGAATCAGACAATGGTTGGGTTGGGTGGTTGGCAAAACGAGATATACGTGCTTAAGGATCTCCTTTTTTAAGTTAGCATTATACTTGTCTAATCATGAATAGATTTCCACAAGGAGCGAATCTATTTTTTATGTATTGGTACATTATTAATAATAATAAATGCATATGAGATTATTGAAATTAGGATATTAAAGATACGAAACTGATTTTTTACCACCTAGTCTAACAAACTTTTAATCTTTTTGCTTAGTATAATTGTATGGGTGCACATGCCCCTACACCCTAGCTTCTCTCCTAGATCAAGCTGTCTACAGACTACAATACTGATATACAATTGGCTACATTTTTTGTTAGTATTAAAAAAGCCGCTGTACTGCAGTTTGGGGTTTACGGAGTAATAACCGAGTTAATAAAAACAATGCACAAACGAATTTAAAAGAGTATAGTAAATATTTTGGAGGCTGTGAAAAGTCTATGGCTAATTTTTGGGGTAAAGTGATGCCTATAAGATTCCTCGATTTCAAATTATATACTGTATCATATAAAAATCTTTCCGTGCAAAGTGAAGAATAAATGTACAATTTTGTATTTAACCGGTTAAATTACATATATTTATTATTTTGAGTTTAGTTAGGATTAACTGAAAAAACTTCATTAAATTTATAAAACGACATTTATTCTATTATAAAAAAATTATCTAGAGCGAAACTTAATTTGAAACAAAGTGAGTAACTAATCACGGTTAGCCTGTGCTTAAAGAAACTTAAGATTAATTGTGTAGATGCAAATTTATGAGTGTTTGAAACTATAAAACAAAGCTTAAGTTTAGATAAAAATAAAGAACCTGGAGGAATTATAGAGAGGCACATGGGAAGGGTGAGCAATGCCTTGATTCCATACCTGTCGGCTAGATTCCCGATTACCGGCATCATTACCATTGTCCCAAGTCCCACTGTCTTTTTACCATTTCCACCATTGGAATAACAAAAGTTTACATTAATTATTTTCTTTAAAAAATTCTTAAATCATTCAAATTTCTTTAAAAAATTTGAAGACGTTCATGAGTTTTTGAAAACATTTGTTCTGACAAAAAAATTAAAGAGTCACTAACCAGAAAAAGGAAGAGATTGAAGATTGAAGATTGGAAACAATGATAGTGAACGTCCAATATGCACATATATATAAGTAGAGGTGATTACCACTTGCTGTACTCCGGTGAGGTAAACGGCAAGAGAGCATGAATCGTTTAATCCAGAGCAAACCGCAGCGACGGTGACGTCAGTCATGACCGGCCTTACCAAGAATCCGGCGAATGATGACAGGAAAACCGTCGTCAATATGTGTCCTAGCCCTCCAAGCTTCTCGTCCATCTCTCTAATCTATCCTCTCTCTTCCTACTTCTCCTCGCTTCTGACTCTTACGGTCTTACCTATATCTTATGTTAAATATCCACGTGCAAATGTACATATATATATTAAGTTTTATTTTCGTTAAATAATTTAATAATCCTTGATAAACTTTTATAACTAGGCCGTCTGTATCACCATGGCCGATGCTAGTGCGGTTGTTAAGATGTTATAAAATATATTCCTATTGTACATATCTCATGTAATCTTTCAGATTCGATCGCTGTAAAAGAAAAATAAATATTCGTAGATCCTTAATAGTTGGAACTACATGGTGCATTGCATGTACTAATATACCTGACCAGCCTAATATTGAAGAAAAGGATAAATCTTTACCGAGAGAATGGTAAAAGACAAAAGACATTTTGCTTTATTACAATCGCTTAGCGTTTCCAGGTTGCATCGATTTTTCTTTCGTAAAAGCTACTGGTCTGAAAATTTAGAGTGAAACAGAACAACCAACAAAACATAAATTTCTAGAAAAATATATGTACAACAGTCTTGGCTAATGACTCAACTGTTTTGTTTGCGCCGCCCCCGTGAATGGTAGACAATATTGAAACCCTAAAATCTTATTTATATAGAAGCTAACTCTTTTAGTTCCGTCAAAAAACTAGGTCATGCTGTCAGTTCTTGGAGGATCAGTTCGTGGCAGTAGGAATCCTACTGCAGGAGCATGCGGGATAGCATGCGAAAACTTGCAGAGCAATTCATGGCCGAAGACAAAAGTTACTAGGGACTGACGAGAAAGCTGACCAAGTATGATTACATTTGTGGTCGGGAGTTGTGGCAGTCCCGAGACAATAGTGGCTGGGATGGGACTAATCGAAGAGATTTCAAATGTAAACGCAGCAGGGAAGAGTTGTAATTAGTATTGGCATAATAGAGCTAGATCAATAAAGCACAACAATATCAATCACATCTTTTTTTTCTTATTGGTAATCCACATGTCCAAAACTGCTCAAATCACCATACCACGTTACCAAGGAAGAATCGAATCCACGAATTGTTTCTTTTTTTCACCCAACCATGTTATAAGAAGAGAGCCCCACAAAGATGCAAACTATCTACTGTTTCTCTCTTTCTCTTGTGACTCTTTTGCCCTTCGTTAAATCTTGCAAAAGAAAAATGGTGTCTCAGGCGCCTTCTTCTGCTCAAACTCTATTTGTTCTTTGCAATGAATAAGATAAGAGCAGATCTTTTTTGATTCGAGACTAACCGGTGTGCGATCGATTACTACACTTGATATCTCGCAAGCCTTTCCTTTACAGGAGGATCCAAAGCAGACCAACATTCCGCCCATGAGTTTCCAAGCATCTGAACCCAAAAAGATGAATTCACAAGACATTAATCATTATGAGTGAGGCCAGTGCTTAAAGTGATTAAAAGCTGAACTTGATTTCAGCACAGCTTACTTGTTTATAGCCGTTCAGCACTTGGGAGACTTCGCTATTGACGTCCTCACTTCTAATTTCCTGTGATAAAAAAGCTTGTCAACCAATAGTTTGAAAGCTCGGCAGCGAGATTTAGTTTAGCAGGGAGTCGCATTTGGTTTCATTTCACTTACATGCCAGCTTGCAATGGCTTTGCATATGACAACAAGTGAGCTGACACCTCCTGATGGATTCACTTTTACCTGAAATTCATGGAGAACACTCGTAAGTAACAAACTTCATTTACATGTTTCAAACACTAAGCAAAGAGGCAAGAGAAATACCACTGCACATAATCCTCTAAATGCATCTTCTTTCTCAAGGTCATCACGTACCCTGAAAAGAAAGTATAATAAGAAACTGTTGTACGGCGCAGCAGTTGGGAGTGTAAAGACTCAAAATTCAAACCAAAAGGTTCACTAACATTGACAATGCCAAGCACCATGGTTTCATGAAGTGCTCCATGTGAGGTGCAACGAGGTCTGGACGAATCCATGCTAGTCTACCGAGGGTAATTGCACTGTTCTCAACTAGTGATTTATTAACAGCCTGTCTCACACAATAAAACAAATTAGGCATAGTTTTCAGATATAACAGTTGATAGACTCTTGAATAAATAGGCTGCGGGAGTCACCTCTGCATGCTGAAGAATCAGGGCTAGGGCAGAGACAACGTTGGTCACAATTGGTGAAACTTCCTGACGAACCTGAAACATTCAGTTCATATCATTCACAAGTCTGCCCTTAACCAAACACTTCAAGCTTCGATAGCAAAAATTAGTATTTTGGTATTACCTTGACAGCTAATTCTCCAATGGCCCAACAAGCATTATTTGCCACAGAAAGGTTTTCTCCAATAAGGTTTGTACTCTGTACAAAGAATATATATGATCAATACAAATAAAAAAGAGAATTGATATAGTCAAGAGTAAAACTTGAATACCAACCAGTTGCTGGCTTGCAACCTGCAGGAACTCAATCAGACGGGGTTGTAGGTAGGCCGGGAATACCTGTCAGTGGTAGCCAAACAGCATTACTACACTAATATATGTAGCAGAAAGTATCAAAACTATAGCATATGATACCCCACATAACTACGGGTTATTCTCGTGAAAGACTTCCCCCGCTGATTATATTATGTCAAAGGACACTGTTTAATGTAAAAGAATATGCAGCTTACTCTTGCAAGATCACCCATGAGAGCAAACGCACTTTGTCTGACATCAGGAGCTTCATCCATGCAACAGTTGAGAAGCAGATCCCTTAAATTAGTTTGTGAAACCTGAAAAAGAGCAATATATGCGGTTGTCTCAGGGAACTTATGAACAGAAAATCGCTCGAGCAAGACATCGAGGAAAGTCAGTACCAGAGACTCTATCCCACTGCCAAGCCCTTCAGCAAGTCCAGAAAGTAAATCAAGAGAACAAACAATGAATTCTCTGTCGTACTGAGCCCCAGCAGAGGCAGGATCAACCTACAAATACCACAAGCAAGCTTTCATCAAACAAAAAAAAAACATATGCGTGCAATAGTTATATACATGCTTCAGTAAAATATGAATAACTGTTTCTATACTCAAGCTTTGTGATGCTTATCTAGCTGAGGCAGTATAATAGGTAAGGTAAACTGGAAAAGATAGTTCTAATTCGCCAATTAGATAAAATTCCAAATTCTGAATGAAACCTTAGCCATGTGTTGTAGTTGGATGATATCCAT
Source organism: Brassica rapa (assembly GCF_000309985.2). Classification (NCBI taxonomy): domain Eukaryota; kingdom Viridiplantae; phylum Streptophyta; class Magnoliopsida; order Brassicales; family Brassicaceae; genus Brassica; species Brassica rapa. The sequence goes on along the minus strand of NC_024803.2, from coordinate 6,168,473 downwards.
GCATCTTTGGAAAACAGGCTGAGCAAATGGAGCGAACCCTACACCTAAAGCCTGTAAGATGGAAACACATTTTGTTAGACATACAGTTCAGGCTTCAAGCAGTCTAACACTCTGTCAGGATGAAATTGTCTGATGTTCACAATTGTTATCTCTTACTATTAGTAGCAATTTCAGGTTTAACTAATAATCTTAAATAATGCCTCTTAGCTAACCAACAACTCCATATTACTTTTTCAGTGTTCTTAAGACTACCAAAACCTGGGTATCTTCACTGACTAGGATCAATGATCTTAGATTCATTGGTGCAACATATTCAAGACTTTACAGATATTTCGAAGGCCTTGACAAATAGCCCATACCTGAGAAATAGATGTGAAGCATTCCAGCAACGGAAATAGATCTTTATCCGAATTTGAAAGTTGTTGCCACTTTGCGACCAGTGGAGGCATCAGAATTTCAAGATAAGCAGGCTGCAGAAGGAAGAATATTAAGCAGGCAATAAAATTTATACCAGCACCAGTGTATGGAACAAAAAATAATCGTCAAGGAGCTCAAATTTACATGAACATATTAACCTTTACACAAACCCAATCGTCATACCTTGTTCAACTCTTCTCTAACCGAATCTGCCAGTGTTCCAATAGCATCATACACAATTCTTAAGTTCCGCCTCTGGGATAAGAAAATTGTATGTTAGGTAGACGAATAGCAACAGTTGCTTGAAGTAGATAATAACCGGCAAAGGATTTACCTGATACTTTCCAAAAGCGCACATTAGATGCTGCAGTATTACTCCCAGGTGTGGCACTAACTCTTCAGCAGCATCCTACATATTCACAGAAAATAATTAACACGGTCAACAAACATCCACAAATGTTATCAAAACCCAAATCCAAGAGGTACCTCTTCAACAGTTGCAAAAGCTGAACAGGCAGCCTCCTGGACCCGCTTGTTCGAATCCAAGAGTCTGCGGAGAAGACCCATAAGAACTTTTTCAAACTGTTCATAACCCTTCGGATTGCCACCTTCCTATAAAAGAAAAGGAGAGAATCATCTAAAGATCGTTGGAACTTGGAAGCAGTTGAAGCACGAAATCTCCTATTCAAATCATACCTGGATAAGATACTTGCCAAATCGAGAAAGCGTCCAGCAAGATATACTTCGTATGAGAGGGAACTTATCATCTAAAAGAGGAAGAAGAAATGCTACGATCTGCAGAAATAAGGTACTAGCATATTGATCTACTCGAACTGAGCGGAGAAAAATGATAGATATGAGATGATGTAGATCAAAAACAACTTGCCTCAGACAAGTGAGGGTAAAGACCATTAAAGCAGCCTTCAGCAATAGCCCCAAGGGTCAAAACAGCAGCTTCCCTTTCTTTCCAGGCCTCGTCCCCAGAAGTTGATAATTTTGCCTACAACATGGAAGAACAGGGTTTAGTTTATTGAATAAATTTACAAAGATAGAGAGGAATAACGATTACCTGAATAAGGGGCATGAGTGCCGGAAGGATCTCATCTCCAAATACATTAGAGAGAACGTCAATAGCTGCTGCACTGCACTTTCTTAAATTCCACACGTTAAACGAGTCATCATCCTGTATTCAGAGATATTCATTAAAGAAGGATCTATAGAATTACAAACATACTTAATATCTATACAAATATCAAATGACACTAAAAGAAGTAGATCACGTACATCGTCATCAAAATCGTCTGATCCATGAAGTCTCGATGTATGAAAACGAGGTTTCAAATCCTGTTGGGGAACCAAATGAATGAAAACTCAATAGTAATTTTAATAAGAAAAATCAAAGTCACAAGAACAAATAACTGCACCTGATCTCTGTCTGGTTGAGATTCATCTTCCTGCAAAAATGAAAAGTTTTCATATGATATAAGATGGTTAATTTTATCGTGAAAGGTGAAGAAACAAATAGATTCAACAGAAAAATAACCTCAGCATCCAAAAGCGACTCGTCGTCATCTGCATAAGCCATGTTCGACAGCAACACCTAAAACAGATATATTTTACAAAGATTTCAAACTACACCCGCTGAGCAAGCGATTGTGCGCCCAAAAATATACTGAAGAAAGGAGAAGCATCACTATACTGGAATTAGGCGTGGCAGTAACTCTTTCAAATTCTCTGACGGCAGCTGAGCATCACAGTATGCAGACCTGCCAAACAACAATATAGCTCTGAGAACAAACGAGTACAAGGATGGAATAATAAGCAGGAAAAAGGGGGGAAAAACTGCAGAACATAAGACAAAAACAGGTCTACAACCGTCATCTATAGAGCAAACAAATAAAAGAACATATTACCAAAATTCACATGCTTCGAGGGCCACTTCTTCATCAGGGTCTTTGTTGACTTGTAGCATGTATTCCATTACGTTCCTTAGGTGTGGCTTAAAAAACGAAAAGGGAAGAAGCAAAATATAAGATGCAGGGTAGACACATAACTCGAACTAAACATAAGAAGTACTTACTAAAAAGCGACACTTAAGAGTAGTTATAAAATACTGCGTACGTTAAAACCATCAGCAATGAAAAATACCTCAATAGACGAGGGAAGGACTTCTGTGAGATGCACAAATGCTGCGCAGACCTATTAAACACAAGGAGAGAAATTATACATACGAAAAAGAACTTTGAAACGAAATAAGATCTGACTGAATCATGTGACACAAGCTTAAACAAGTCACGTACTAATTTTCTGACTTCTGCTACAGGATCATTGGCAAGGAGAAACAGCCCCTGAAGGTACTTATCAAGAGAATTGTACAAAGCCTGCAAATCATAGTTTGTTACAATCCACAGTCCCTTAACCGAATAAAAAAAAATAATGTATAAAAAAAATCTTCCTTATACTTACAGAAGGCATTATTATGACATATTGGTTCACACAACCCAGGGCAAGCTTCCTCAGTGAAGCATGGGGAGACTGGAAAAACTGATCAAACAAAATAATGGCAATAAATCTCACAGCAACCAATCCAGCAGTAAGAAAAAAGAAATCAAACTAGAACCCAGCACGTGCTACAACCAAATTTTGAAATCTGTGATGAGATGCTTACCTGATATAGCCTAGGCAGGAAAACGTTGATAGGGCGCTCTGCTAAACCAGGCACTTCTGAATCCAACACATGTGGGATATCCTCACAAATCTGATCAACAAGACATGTAGATATTACAAAAACTTTGAAAAACATTCCAACGATACCACAGCTAATAAGCAAAAAAGAAGAAGAACAACATACCTTTGACAATGCATCCATCGCACCATCCATGTGATTCAGATCATTACTGTCTAAACAAGTAACAAGAGCTGGCAAAAGCTCAGGCCACCCAGAACCTTCCTCTATGTTAACAATAACACTGATGATGGTTCCAACAGTTGTCCGTATGTTTCTATCCACAGCTCCAAGACAAGGCAGCAACTCAGACTTGATGTACTTCTGGTTTTCTCGAGACATGGATGGATACGCACCCTTCAGATTGTTTTTCAGAAGCAATCCAGCAGCTTGACGAATCTCAATGGACTTACCCTGTGAATCAATACACATCAGCTAGGAAACCTAATCGATCAGTAACAGCAATACAGGAACCTCAAGCTAGACTTATTATCTTCCTCAACATCATGTAAACGCAGCTTAGCTTGGAAAGCAAATCAGTTCTCAAGAAAAGCCACAGAGCACAGATTCTAAAGTTCCTAACCAACTCGATTCAACGGAAACTCAGGATCAACTAAAGGTGAGCAACAAAGAGAATCCGATAGGCAAATGAAACCAAAAGTCAACCTCGGCGCGGGCGAGGATGAAGACGAGGTAGTTGTTGAAATCGGGGATTTGAGAGAAGTGCTGAAGCTGCTTCCAAATCTGGGACTTGTCAACGGCGGAGGAAGGAGAAATCTGCTGTTCGAGAAGAGTGCAGATCTCGGTGAGGCCATCGTTTAGGGGCTGCCAGGCCGTCGTCGCCGCCATGATTGTGGTGGCAAAAAAAGGGGTGAAGTTTCACTCGTGTGAGCTGGGGCAGATGAATATATGATTGGAAACGACAGAGGACGAAGACGAAGACGCTGCTGCTTTGGGTTTTAATGGGTTTTAAATTCTTCAAAAGTTTCTGTATGGGCTTTTTTATTATTAAATTATGTATTCGTTCTATAATTTAAGATGATTATATTAAATTAACAGATTTTATGCTATTCAATTATCTTTTAATGAATCTCTTACTATAGAAATAATGATCTGTAAATATACATTAAAAATTTACTGTTACTGAAAATATTTAAAATAAAATAAATTTTATTTGATATTTTTTAATATCAGTGAAAACTGAAAATAATTTATTATATTTTTTAGTTTTTATGTAAATTTGGATTTCATCAATGGAAAAGTTAATATGTATTATAGAGAGCCCATGATCATGATCTTCTAGCTTGTTAGAACAACTCTAATGGAGGAATTGTTCAAAATACATACATATATATGTATGTATATAAAAATATTGATATTTCATTGTGGTATTTCAAAACTATGAGAAAAATGTAACCGAAAATATTTTCGGTTGGATTTTCGGTAAATATGTATTTTGAAAAATTTAGTTTATTGGTAAGGGAATTTTTGTGGACTTTGTAAATTTTGAGATTTTATTGTTATTGGTTTTTGGATTTCAAAATTTTTAATATAATCAATTGTTATTGGTTTTAAAAAAATCAAATTCAATCAAATTTCAATTTCTTGTTATTCAAAAAGTTTAGTTATTTTAGTTATCATTTAAATCTATTGAGATATGAATTCTATTTGTTTTACTCACAAGCATAAACCAAAATCAAACATAGCAAAGCATGGCAAGTTGGCAACACCTACTTTTATATTATCTAAAACATTCATGGTTGACATTGTTCGGTAAAGCTTAGCAAAATACAAAATATAGAATGCTCACAAAATTAGGGAGCCAAATCCAAACAGCGGTAAAAGGGATTCTGGAAGCAAGATACAGGCTTTGTTGGTACATGCAAAAATCAAATCTTCTAAAAGCTACAAAGGCTTGCAGATGCTTGCATCTCAGTACAGGCTGAATCCAAAGAACTGGCTGACAATAATTGCCAATCCCAGTCCAATGGCCACAAGAGAAGACGCCCACGTTAGTTTCTCCGTGATCCTAGGAACCTTCTCCTTCAACGCCTCGCTACAAGACCCTATAAACACCGTGTAGCTCCCCATCGCAATCACCGTCCCAAGCAAGAACATGATCAGAAACGCAGCACCTGCTACCCGAGAAGGAAGCGCCAGTGCGGGCAACACCATCATCAGCGCATCCGGTTGCAGCCCGTGGACAATCCCCGTCGCAAAAGTCGCAAACCCAATCTTCTTCTTCTTCTTTGAGCTCTTCTCATCTGTCTCCTCCCCATTCTCCAACGCAGCCACACACGGTTCAGGGATCTCGGAAGCCTCTTTGATCCCCATAGCGCCAATCACAAGAAGGGTCAAGCCCACGACTCGTGTACCCCAAGTTCTTATAACCTCAATGTGGAGCCTGTCCTTTAGAAGCAGAAAGAGTAGACCAAAGATGAGTTGGCCAGCGTCGTGGCCACATCCCCAGAGAGCTCCAACCGCAGCACTCTCCATCCTCGTCCGTCCAATGGAGAGTGGAGCCAAAGCAGCGAGGTGATCAGGGCCGGAGAGTGTGTGTAAGCAGCCAGCGAAGAAACCGGTCCACGCACTCGTCAGTACTTCGGTCCTGAGGAGTTTCCCACCAACAGCAGCGCCGCTGGATTTAGCTGCGGCTTGGAAGCTAGCCAAAGCAGGCGGCGCAACGATGGGGTTAAGCAAAAGTGCCACTACAGCAGAGATTAGTATGATTGTTCCAGCCGATAACGTCTGCAAGAAACACACAGATTCGCATAAAGCAGTGACCTTTAACAAGAACTGAATACATATCCACTGATTAAGGCTCACAGGACATCGATATAGACTAGTGATGAGAATATGTTATTATATACCTTTCTCTGCTCATAACTCCGCACGATCCGTTCGAGAAGCCCTGGATTAGGTTTCGACTCATCGGCTTTCGGAGAGGAAGACGAGAGGTTTCTAGCTTGATTTGACGCAGTCGGCGAAGGATTGTGGCGGAAGAGGCAGGAGATGGAGCTCACCCGGCGCGGGGAGGAAGGGATGAGACTGGGAGAGTCGAGACGGTGGACACGGAGGAGTAACGGAGGTGCTCTTAAGTGGGATTTGGAGGGGGCGAGTATGGAAGATGACGGTGGTTGAAGAAGTCTATCCATGGGCGTCTACTTGATGAGCTCCACGGCAAAGAGAGAGAGAGGGGGAGGGGGAGACTGTGCTCTCAATCGGTGAGGATAAAACTTTTTAAAAAGTTATTTTGTTGCTTCCCTGTATATAATAAAAAAATATTATATTAGTAGGAAAATATCGAAAAAGTATAAAAGCTACGTTTTCTGGGAAAGAGAGGATATGGGTTTTCTGTAAAAGATAATTTTTGCTAATTGTAGTTGCCAAAATATGGTGAAATTCCAGTTTTATGACTTTGGTTTTGGAAAAATCTTATCAAAAATATTTTCACAAAATAATATATAGAATAAAATTTCTAGAAATAAGATTGATCTGTTTATCTTAAATTGTAAACTCAAATATACCGTATATATAATTTAATGTATTTTATTTAAATTGTTAATATTTATATGTTTTAATATGTTTAATTAATCATATACTTATTAATATGAATATGTTTTATATAGTTTGATAATGTTATTTTTGTAGTAAATTCTATTTTACTTTCAATTTAAAGATATATTAGATTTTTGATTTGCGTTTTTAAAAATATTAGAGTGACATAAATAGATTTTTTTGTGATGCTACTGAAACATAAAGAGAGTGGTTGGTCGAGTTATAGATATTTTATATTTAGCTTTAATTTTTATATACAATTTTAAAAATATCAATCATGTTTTAAGTTAATTTCTAAAAGTATAGCCAAAAATATATAAATTGCTGTATAATCATGTTTAAAATAGTAAAATAATTTTCTTGTTTCGATAAGATAAATGAACTTTTTAGATATAATGTTAATTACAAAAACGTAGATTCAAATCAAATTTATAGTTTTTAAAAATCGTTTAATACTGAATTAGTAATCATATTCAATTTGGTTGAAATTGCATAGGAAATGCAATTCCGCAAGAATATTTCCACGGAAACAAAATAACTTATAACGTGTTCCATTTAAAAAAATTATTCAATATTATAAAGTATTTTTTATTAATTATTTCTTGTCAATCTGTATGTTTGGTTGGTGTATTGGAATCATGAATAAAAATTAATCTACATTTATCAAAAAAATACAGCGTACTTCTAAGAAAAATCTATTAATAAAAGTTACAAAAAAAATTATTAATAAATAATGTATCTTTATTGTATTTGTGAATTAGAGAAGTAGATCATTTTCATTTTTGGTTCTTCTCCTCTTTTCCATCTCTTCCATTTTTCTTCCTCTCGTACCTACCAAACTTTTATTACCTCAATTTATCATTTTTCATTATCACAATCCCAATTTGTCTAATTTCCTTTCATATTCTTCTTCAAGGTCGCGTTTTGTTGATTGATCAACACTCACAATTGGCTCACCCGTAAGTCTTTGATTTTCCTCAGATTGTCGATCCTCATTTTCTTAATTCTAAGAGAAGGCTAATATTCGATTAGAAAAAAAGTTTCAGACGTCAGTAAGAAATCAAAGAATGTTAAACGTATCTTCATTGCTATGTATCTATTCTCTTCTTGACTTTTTGACTTACTTATGAAACACCAGCATTCTTTTGAATGGTCATGTACTCCTTCCTCTAAGGACACTGTTGAGACCCAAATCATGTGACTCAACATCAACGTCAAACGTTTGTTATAACTGATAAGCTAAGATTAAGAGCTTTAGATATTTTAATGGTTTAATAATGTTCACCAAGAAAAGATGTATAGTTCTATCAAGAGAGACATGTTGTTTTGTTTTCTTGCTAAAAGATTATCTAAACTATATATATACATATTTTGTTTTTCTTGCTCGCAGATTGGTTCTTTCAAAAATCACCAAACTCTGTTTTGATCAGAGATGTCGACAAACAATGACGGTAAGCTTTAACATGTTCTTATCAATGTTCTCATACGTCTTTCACTAATTCTTCTTGTGTGTCATAGTAACAGGCAAAGTCATTGTGATTATGGGCGTAAGCGGAGCAGGCAAATCGTTAGTTCTTATTTTATTTTATTTTTGTTAGTCCTCTGTTACCATGTTGTGACTTGTGATTGAACAAATTTTTCTTGACCTTGCTAGTACCATAGGAAAGATGTTGGGAACAGCACTATCTTGTGATTTTCTAGACGCTGATGATTTCCACTCTTCATCAAACAGAGGTAAAAAATCAAAGAATTTATACAAAACAGAGTTTTCATGTGTTAACAACACCTTGCTCATGGTTCAACCCAGAGAAGATGCGCCAAGGCATTGCTCTTTCGGATGAAGACCGGATGCCGTGGCTCGAGAAAATACAAGAGAGTTTGCGAGAACGTTTGCTCAGTGGACAAACCGTTGTTCTCGCGTGTTCTTCGTTGAGAAAACAGTACAGAGAAATCTTGAGAGGCTCCGATCCTGATTACAAACCTGGAAGCTATTCGAGTTACAAGGTGAAGTTTGTGTTACTGGAAGGTAATGCAGAGGTGATCGCTGCTCGGTTGCAGAAGAGAGCTTCGGAGGGAGAACATTTCATGCCTCTCACTCTTCTCCGGTCTCAGTTTGATCTGCTTGAAGCTGATGACTGTGAAAAGATATTCAAAGTCAGTGTGGTTCTCACTCCTGAAGTTATTGTTAATTCAGTTCTTGAATTGGTATCCAATGATTTGAACTTTAAAGAAGATATATGAAGTACTCGGCACATTGTATTATTACTATTCATCTTTGTATTCAACTTGTACTATTCAATAATAACTTTAAAAACTAGAATGATTAATGATGGAGTATTTATTTGAATAATGAAGACCATATCAAATCTACTAGATACTGCATTGTTATGTCATTACAAAGGCACTAAACTTAGAGCAGAAGAAGTTCAATGTCAAGTAGTTGTCATAAACAAATACAAACAGCAAAATGTGAACCAGTCTGAAGTGTGAAAGAAAAACATTCATATGGCAATGTTACAAACTTAAATTAAGCTTAGTGCGTGCATTAAGAATGGGTCTTGACTATGAAAGCCCATAAATTCATAACTCGATAATAGGCCTACTAATATAAAACAAATGCATGCTGGTCTTCAACCAAAAAACGGCACATCGTTCATTTGTAGAAAACTCAAACAACTCGCATGTACATCGCAAATTGGCGGGAAAATAGAACATAGAAAACCCTCAACACACAGACCAAAGAGAGAGAGAAGTCGATTCTAGACTGAGAGAAGAGAGAGAGAGAGAGATGGCAGAAGAAGGTAAGGAGGATGCTGGAATGGATCAGGTAGAGGAGGATTTCTCTATATGGAAGAAGAACACACCGTTCCTCTACGACCTCATGATCTCCAACCCTCTCGAGTGGCCCTCCCTCACCGTCCACTGGGTCCCATCTCCCCCCTCTCCTTACGCTGCGGATCCTCACTTCGGCGTCCACAAGCTCATCCTCGGAACCCACACTTCCGGCGACGCTCAAGATTTCCTCATGGTCGCCGACGCCGTCATCCCAACTCCCGACGCCGAGCCAGGGTTAGGCGGCACAAATCAAGATCCCATAGTCCCTAAGGTAATTCGATTCGCTGAAAGTGTTGTATGCGCACCATGTGTTCGATGAAACGACGTGTTTATTAGAGTGTGTATATAGTTACAGTTGGTTTGGTTAGTTAGAACCGGTTTATACCGGGTAGATTATGATTCTATATAAATCACTTGTGCACCTTCGTTTTACACTCATCGTGTGCTCTGTTTCTGTTCAACTTCAATTTCTCTAATCGTGTTCTTTGTTGGTAGGTGGAGATTAGGCAGAAGATACGTGTCGATGGAGAAGTGAACAGAGCGCGGTGCATGCCTCAAAAGCCCACTCTCGTCGGTGCGAAGACGAGTGGGTGTGAGGTGTTTCTGTTTGATTACGCCAAGCACGCTTCGAAGCCTCAGACTAGTGATTGTGATCCTGATCTGAGGCTGGTGGGGCACGACATGGAAGGGTATGGATTGTCTTGGAGTCCGTTCAAGGAAGGTTATCTTCTGAGTGGTTCGCAGGATAAGAAGATCTGCCTTTGGGATGTTTCAGCTACGCCGCAAGATAAGGTTCTGAATGCAATGTTTGTGTACGAGGTAAGTTGGAACAGGGCTCCTGTTTTGCTTCAAGAAGACGGTGATTTTTTTTTCTGGTTCTAATTTTGCTATCATGTTATGGTTTTTAGGGACATGAATGCGCTGTGGAAGATGTAGCGTGGCACATGAAGAACGAGAACCTTTTTGGTTCTGCTGGTGATGATGGTCGATTGGTGATATGGGACACGCGGACAAACCAAATGCAACACCAAGTGAAAGTTCACGAGAAAGAGGTAAAAGCCCATACTTTAGTATCTAATGACTTGAGTGAGAATTTGGAAATGGCAAGCTTGCATGTTCTGTAGTTATGGTCGCCAGATGTCATGCTTAGTTGCTTTATTGTGTGTTCTCAGGTGAATTATTTGTCTTTCAATCCGTTCAACGAATGGGTTTTAGCAACAGCTTCGTCAGACTCAACTGTTGCCTTGTTTGACCTCCGGAAGCTGAATGTGCCATTGCACGTCTTGAGCAGCCACGAGTATGTTCTTTTACATTTTCTTATATATTATGTCAAAGCCAAATGTTTTAGATGTTCACTGAGTCCGTATTGCTGTAAACATCCACCATTTAAATGAAAGATTTTGATTACAGGGGTGAGGTTTTCCAAGTGGAGTGGGATCCTAACCATGAAACAGTGCTTGCATCTTCCGGTGAAGATAGAAGGCTGATGGTCTGGGACCTGAACAGGTACAATCATCATCTCCGTTACAGAAGAACTCTGAATATAGAACTTTTTATTCTGAAGATTGGTTAACGTTGAGGAAGCCGTCTTTTGTTTTGACAGGGTTGGAGAAGAGCAGCTTGAGATAGAGTTGGATGCAGAAGATGGTCCACCAGAGTTGCTCTTTTCTCACGGTGGCCACAAGGCTAAGATATCAGATTTTGCTTGGAACAAAAACGAGCCTTGGGTCATTGCAAGTGTAGCAGAAGACAACAGTCTTCAGGTCTGGCAAATGGCGGAAAGCATCTATCGAGATGAAGATGAAGATGAGATCGAAGAGGACATCAAACAGTCATGAAAAAATTAAGAAATTACTGGAGTCTCTCCATTACTCAAGACATAGTTTCTAAAAGACGAGCTTTGTCTGTATTATTACCAGCATGACAAGACAACTCTGTCTGGTAATGTAACCATGTTTGGATTCTCCGTTTCAAAATTGTACTTTGGCTAAAATTAGACTCTAGATCTCCAAAACCGAGCCTGCAACAGTTCAGTTGCTGTGCTAATACTGAACTTGCTTATTGTTAGATTCAAGAATCATTATAATCTCACAACATAATAGCTTAAAGAAAGAAGCTACTAAAACACAAAACCAAATGGCAAAAATCACTTGGCATAATTCGATTTGAATATTAACAAGTCTTGCTACTAGCTCAACAAGGAAATACAATTACATGAGAAGAAACAAAAAGAGACTATAAAAAATGATAATAGCACAAAGGGGGACCTGAAGAAAGCTGGTGATGCAGTTGAACTCTCCTACTTATTGGAAAATAATAACTATAGCCTTGTGAAGAAAATTAATAGTACTACATGATTGATGATGATACTTCAAACTGCTTTAGCTGCACATGTCCCACCTGTTGCAAAACAAGAGTAAACACCACGAGTTCAAGAGATCATAACATAAAAGAAAACTGTATTAAAAGTACCTCTACTAAATAAATCCTAAGGTGTTAGAGTTTCACCTTTACTCTTATTAGCACCCGATGCATCCACATCGAATGTTCCATTTCCATTACTACAGCCAGCTAGATTCTGATCACCCAAGCATTGAAGCTGGTCAAACTCACAACCATTTAGCCCTTGCCCATTCATCAATATACCTTCTCCACTGTTCCCATTCTGAAGGCAGTACAAGTCGTCAACATCGCACGGCATATTGCAAGGCTGCATCCTATACGAGAAAGGCTGCGGTTTTTGATAAGGGAAGGCACCAATCTCTCCTTCTATCCTTCCTCTTATATCCACAAGCAAACACTTAAGCCTCGTAACCTCGGCTTCCAGCGCAGCTTGACCTTGCAGCCTCTTCATCAGCTGATTATTCACAGCCCTGAGCCTTAACACTTCATCCTCCAAGGAAGCCGCTTTAGCCTTCTTCTTCTCTCTATACTTTCTAACCGCTTCTCGGTTCCCCGAAGGCCTCTTCTTGCTCCTTTTCCCTGAAGACTCCGACGTGTCATCGGTAGTTTCTTTGTCGTCGCTCTGAGCAGCAGGAAGGATCTTGGTGTGGACGTGGAGACATGTGTGTGTATGTGTGTTCTCTGGTCCGGGAGGGTTACAAGTGTGAGTGTGGGTACAAGCATGAGAGTCCTTGAGAAGCTCTTCCAGGAAAGAATCCATGGAACTGCTGCTAGGTGGAAACTCAAGCTCACCGTCGTCCATCATTACAGCAACCTCTTAAACTCTTCGCTTTTGTTTGGTCTTATTACCAAACAAAAATTAAGACACTTTCTGGATACAGTTGTGCTTGAAACCAAACAAGACTCGAGCTTTCACGATCAAGTCAAGACCTAATCACAGAGGGAAACACACAAATTCAAACGATTCAGATGAAAGTCAAGCATCCAATTAATCTGGAACTGATAAACGTGAGAGGAGAATCGGCGATAAGAGTGAAAGAGGCGATGATATTAGGAAAGGAAACCCTAGAGACGAAAAGGGCACTAGTGCATTTGATGATAAGAAGCGTATTAACAGATGGCGCAAGGACATGGACGTACGAACAAGTTGCAGAGATTTTTCTCTAAACGGTCAACATTTTTTTTTTTCCTTTTCTTAATATACACTAGATCTTGACCAGTACAACCGTGCGGAGTTTTTTTATTTATATACTAAAATATTTTAGATTATATAACAAAATTTACCAATAACTTAATATAATTTAGTGTTATATATTATGTAATTCTATAATAGCTATGTTTACGTGGCTTATATATTATTACTATAAATTTTGTATTTTTGTAACAAAAATTATTTTGGAAACTTTGTTATATAACAATATTACGTTACATACTTTTTTATTTTAAATTTATATGAAATCAAATTAAATTAGATCTATACAGTAGAAAATATATTTTTTTAAGATACTGTAAAAAATTTCTTTTAAAGAAAAACTATAATACATTGTACTTCAAAATATGTTTGTAGTAAATATCATATTTGATAAATACACTAAGTTGGATAAAATATCTTCTTTTAATTTGAAATAGAAATGAATATTTCTAACAAAATCTTTGTAAATTTTATTTTTGAAAATTAATCAGTTTAAATTGTTATTACCAGTGAATATATAATTATAACACTTTATATAATTTTACATTTTCAATATAAATCGAAACTAAAATAAATTTTAATTTCTAATTATAGTTTATGATAGCTAAAATTAAAACTAATTACTTTTGGATATAAAACTTAAATTTATTCCGAAAATATTTTAAAAATATTTTTAGAACTTTCTTAAAAAGTATTTATTGTTATTCAATTAAAAAGATAAATATTATAATTAATTCATGTAAAATTTGATAAAATTTTAAAGAATAATCCAAATGAAAAAATCACGCATGAAAAATTCATCACTACAGTATATATATATATTAAAAATATTATATATTTATCAATACATGTTTGTTAACACAACATCTATATAAATATTGATACATGTATAATGTATAACATAATTAATAATAATAACACTTATTATGAAAATACAATAGTGTTAGGATTTTAATATTTGATTTGATTTTATTATTTGCATGGTGAAATTCTAACATTATTTTATTTGCATAATAAATGTTAATTGTTATTATTATTAATTAGATCATGTGCAGGTATTAACTCTAGAATAATTAAATGTTATTATTATTAAGTAGATTATAAATGGTTATATGCACCTATAATTATATATTGATGGAATAAATATATTTTCAAAATTATCCATTATTAATAATATTTTGATGGAATAAAAAGATAATTAAATATCTTGTTAGGATATTGTTACGAAAATACAAAAAAATAATGTAAACAACTTTCTAGGAATGGTCTATTTAAAATATCACACATGAAAGAAGTCATGACTTCTCTTTTAATAGTATAGATATCGGTGCCATGATTACCCAAAATTACACATATGGAAAACAAACGATTTTTGACAATACTTGTGTTGACTTGCATAACTTACGTAATTTTAAAGTGAAAAAGGGTATAAAACCACGAATATAATTAGCTTTGATTTACATCTTTAAAATTTTTACCAGGTGGCTCACTGAGTATATAAATATTTACAAAATAACTAGATATTTTGTTGGTGCATAAGAACATAAATATGATACAAATGCATTAAATTAAATAAAAACTGTTTTAAAATTATATTATTATTTTAGTTGACATATTTAGATACCAAAATTTAGAGCAGTTAATTATTTATGTTTAAACATATTGAATTGCAACAATTTTTCTAAATTATAACTGTTTTTCTCATATATTTAGGCTAAAATGTGAATAGTTTTGTTTTTTTTTTCATTTAGTTTGATTATTTTTCTTAATTTTAAATATATATTATAAAAATTTATATAACTTGATATATGTTGTTTCATACTAAGGATAGAAGAAACTACAACAGTTTTTAAAAGTAATTATATGTAAACTAATGCTTACTAATCAAGTACTTATATATTGCTGACTTTAAAAAAAAAACACCCCAGATTATTTTGGAAATATTTTCTTATATATATATATATTTAGAAAAATAAAATAAAAGTTATTTATAAAAACTAAAATAGCAATGTTAATAGTGACAATTACATAATTTTAATTCTTAAAACTACCTAATGTAACTGATTATTGTGGTAATTAACATGACTACGAAGCTTAAGAGACTAAGATCTCAAATAATTTTATAGAGATTTTGTAATATATAAGACATTGTAGAACATATCCTCTTTTAGGACTATTAATATATCTAATATACTTTTTCTGTTGTGAAATATGAGATGTTTTAATGAATTTTTGATGTTTCAGTTTCTAACATATTGTTATATTTCGGGTAATTTTTGAATTTATCAAAAATTGTATAACTAATCATATTTATAATCTATTTTGTAACTGGTTGAGTATATTTTTATTTATAGTTTCAATGATTTTTCTTAAGAAAAACATTTCTTTTCCGCAATGGTAGTAGCAAAAGCCAAGTCAGAGTACTTATATCCAGCTTGATATCTCTGAGAAAACTCGAGACACTAAGCACACTCCCTAATTAAGACTGAAGCTCCTGCGAGGAAGAGGAAGAAAATATGCTACGGCTACTTCTCTCCAAGCTGCCGACTGAAACCGAGTCATTATCCTCAATGCCCAGCATGGCGAGGCTCAAGTGTAAATCTTTGTTCGAATTTGGGTAAACCTCATCGTCATCGAAACAGTCCTCATCTTCTTCCACTTTCTTCACCCATTTCTCTACCTCATCTTCTCCTCTTAGCAGCTTGAGTATCTGCAGAAATGTAAATAAAAATGAGACCAAATGGTTAGATCTTGGTGCAATTCATGGCTAGAGCAGAGGATCCAACACTTGAAATCAGTTATAACCTCTCTGATATTGGGACGGTGAGTAGCTGCTCTTGTAAGGCAACATCTAGCAGCAAGAACCGTTTTCTGAAACTGTGCCTCATCTAAACTCCCTGAAATGTTAGAGCATGCGCAACGGTGAGGCTGGGAGGTCGAGTCCTTAGGATTAGAATATTAATTTTTTTTGTTTTTTTTTACTTTTTGAATAGTTAAGGATTATAATTAAAAATGATGTGTGCAATGGTGTCACCTACATTGAATCCTAGCTCAACCATTCAGCATCAAATTTTTGGTTAATCATGAATCAATGGAAAGTCTAACTTCAAGGATCAAGCTGAGCATGAAACCAATTTGCGCTATTCAATTCGATCATCGGAGAAAATCAATTTGTAACTATATTTTCACTATAAACATTTTCTTCTAAAACAGGGGAATTGAACACTTGATAACAAAAGCTAGGTTGTGAACGTGGACTACAACATGCTCAAGACCTCAGGAGGCCAAACAAAACTGAAAGTAGGATATTAAAAAACGTCACCTGAAATTGGTGACACAGACAGAACGTATGCCAGCATCAGCCGCTGCACGGCACGCTACGGGGACAACATCAGACACCTGTGTTTAACAAACGTGAAAAATTCTCCAGGTGAATTTTACAAAGCAAAAGTCCAAGATAAGTTAACGATGAGCCGAGAGATTGTATGAAAAGAAAAAGTTAATTACCACGAAATCAGCTTTGATAGAATGAAGCCACTCCACTTCTGTTTTCAAGATTTCAGCTCGAGGAACCACAGCTGTTTCCACATACTGTGGAAGACGCAGCATCACAAAAAAGTGTAAAGCTCATAAACTGGAAATTGCAATCAAGATAAGACCAATAATCATTTACAAGTGATCACATGAGTTAAAACCTTTTCTAAGGAGGCAAGACGATCTACAGTCAGAGCATCAGCTTGCACAGCTCCACAGTCCAAAAGAACCTAACAATCGCCAATTAATCAATATATCCTTATGTTTCCAGTAAACAATTGAAAGAGTAAGCAAGTAAATGATCGATAGAAACCTTTCGAATCTTAAGCCTAGGAGACTGAATCTTGGACGTGAAGACGAAATCAGGCGCGCCGGTGACGACAAGAACGTCGTGCCCTGCTGCGATCAAGTGACGGACAACCTGAATTGCCACAAATTAGCCACGATCGAACTAACGCAGTAGTCACAGATAAGAATGATGCAGAGAGAGAGAGAGAGAGTGAGAAGGAAAACCTCGACGACGCGGGTGGCGTGACCGAAGCCGTGTCCAGTGACGTAGTAAGCGAAGACCAGGTGCTTGCTGGAAGCTGAGACGCCTTCGTTATCGTCAATCCTCATTTTCTTCGACGGGAAAATATCTCTCCGACGATCGCTGAGGGGAAGAAGAAGACTGATTCTAAAAAACTAATAAATCTCCAGCTTTAACGAACGATCCACTCAAATTCGGCCACGTACCACAAGGATCAAGTCCTTAAACCTCCTAATTACGGACCAATCCTTACGTTTGTTAGCCTAAATATTATTATTATATTAAAACTAACATATGCTTTAGCGTTAAGGATTCGGGATGAACCCCCGTTGCGGACGCTCTTAGGATCCAAGAGCTCTTTTGCATCGCCTTTTTCAATCATCGGTATTGCCTGCAACCCAAGTAATTTCTTTTTTAGGTTTCAACGTTGGTTTCTTGCATCACAAGTAACCAAAAAACAAACACTTACCCACATGACCAAACTCTCTTGTCCTCTTGGGCTATCAAACGAAATAGTAATTCTTCCTGATATGAGTTCAAGCAAAACTACACCAAAGGCATAAACATCGACTTTATCGCTGACTTTTCCGTACATGAAGTACTCAGGAGCTAGGTATCCAAACGTCCCCACCACGTCCCTTTGTATTGTGTATCCACTAGAGTTTGAACCCCACATCGAAAGCCCGAAATCCGAAAGCTTTTCTCACAAGAAATGACTCAAATGGTTATGAGTTTGTTAATATATTTTACGAGTTCTAAGTCACTAGTTCTCAATACCTGAGGTTCAAACTCATCCGAGAGGAGAACATTGGAAGATTTAACATCTCTGTGGATCACAGGATTAGAACATTGGTTATGAAGATAATCAAGAGCTTTCCCTAACCCAATTGCTATCTGGAATCTCTCTTCCCATTCCAATACATGCTTACCTGCAGAAATTATATAAACCATACTTAATATATGTTGTGTCAAAGATGGTTTAAAGAGTAGACTAGTATTGTGCTAACCCTGAAGGGCTTCTTCTAAACTTCCTCTGGATGAGAGATTGTAAACCGAGATTAGGTCGTTGTAGTGAACGCAGATACCGATCAGAGGAGAGATGTTTTGGTGACTCAAAGAAGAGATTATTCTCACTTCTTGAATAAAATCATTCACTGCTTCTTTACCAGATGATTTCAAGATCTTCACCGCAACTTCTTTCCCATCTTCAAGAACCCCTTTATAGACTTCGTTACATCCTCCTTTTCCGATTAGATTCTCTGTAATAAAAGAAAAAAACAAGAATCAGATGAACATAAAGTGACATAGAGAATAGAAAAAAACAGATTTATAAGATAGTACCTGAAGAGAAATCAGATGTTGCTGTCTTAAGAACATCATAGCTAAACCATTTGTTTATTTCCTTTAGTATGTCTTTAAGTTGTGAATCGCAAAAGCTTTGTTGAGAAGTCAGATTTGGAAACCGTTCAGGCAAGCTCATGACCCAGTTGACAACTGAGACTTTTCGAGTCTGATGTTGAACCACAGGAGTAGCCAAAGTGGTTGTTCTTAGCAGCGGCCAACCTGGTTTCTGGTCCATTACCTCTACATGTGGAAGAGAAAGCGATCTACCCGAAACTCTCCTCCTCTCTTGGCTTGTTATCTCGAGAACTCGGCTTTTAACTGTCGATTCTTCGGTTTTGAGTTCGATGTCTTTGTCTGAAAGTCCCATTATAAAGCTCAGAACTTGGTCTTGGACTTGTATTTTGAGCTGCAAGAAGAACAAAAATCATTTCTGGTCAACCAGTTTAAAGAATGGTATATAGACATAGTTTTTTTCTTAAATGATGTAAGAGAACCAACGAACCAAGAGGTGGTTGGTAATAGTTGGAACGTCTAAAGAATATATTTCCTCTGTAGATGGCCAAAACATCAGTTGTTGGCGGAAGCTCTTTTGCGCAGCCTTTAGCTACTTTAAGACTTAATAAAACATATAAAAAATTAGTAAGAGAATATCAATTTTTATAAGTAAACTTTTCTCCCTGTGTTTAGTTCTCACCTTAACTTTCTTTGATGTTTAACTCCAACAACAATGGACATAGCGTTGTATCTCTTTGCCTCTTTAACAAACCGCTTGTACTGAGTTTCCCTTCAAAACTTCTCCTTTGAGCTCAATCTGTTCTCAAACCCCAAATATTCTCTGTTACCCAATGGTAAGAATCGTGTCTTTACTCGAAATAAACCCATAAAAAGACGTGAAGCTACCTTCTTTGTTGAGTAGAATTCACTGTAAAGTTCTAAGTACCGATCCAATGATGACTTGTTTTTCAAGGCACGACCTGAATCATATCATCCAAGTTCCATAAATCAGAACCATACAAAAAAATACTTAGTAAAGACTAAAGAGTAACTATAAATGATTAAAATTTAACAAGTAAGAGAAGAAGAGCTCACGAGAAGTTGAACAAAAATGAACAACAACAACATTCCAACCAAGACAATATTCCTCTGCTTCAAATTCACATTATCCACATTTTTGTTTTTCTCCAATGCCATTTACCTTTGCTTCCTATGTGCAAAGAATTAATACGAAATGCGAATTACAGAGGAATTAATGACTTATTCGCTATAATATAAATAAATATAAATCAAGACTTGATGTTTGTTCTTTAAAAATACTACTATTTTTTTTAGGGAAGTAAGAGATATAAAAGTCAGAAAACTTATGTTGCAACTACTATCAGATACAAACAAACACAAAATCAAGAGAGAGAGACACTTGAATATTCAAAGACATTTTGAGATAATTAAAAAGCAAATTGGGTTTAAAGAAGATACACGATGAGCATTAACAGACAACATAGTATCACCTAATCATCTGTATTTATTATATAATTTTGTCTTTAGGTCAAAATAAAATTGATAGTTTTGCTGCCATGTGCCATCATCAGCTTTTGTATCTGCTTCTGGCACGGCTGATAAAACCAGATAGATTGGCTCAAATAGAACTATAAAATATGAAGAAATATAAAAAGTTTACATTAAAGGACCTAATTTATTCGTATAGGTAAATGCTGATCTTCTTCTCTCATCTACTTCTAAGGAAAAGAAAGAAAATTGACCTTACTTTGTTGATATTTTTGTAAATGAAAATATAACTGCTATGATCAGAGAAGAATGAAAGAGGTGAAAAAAGCTAGAAGAAAGTGTCGGTTGACCTAGAAAAATATAACTGCTACTAGGATAAGACCCGCGCCTTGCGCGGGATTAAGTTATTATTTTTATTATATTTTGAAGAATGAAACAATAGTTTGGCTTCATTTGGATTACGGGTGTTCAATCCGGATATCGGATTGGTTTCGGTTCGGTTCGGTTTTTTCGGTATTTGGTAAGTAAAATATAACTACTATTCTAAATCCATAAGTACTTTGATTTTAGTCTTTCACATACTTTTGAAAGATTTCAACTGGACGACTAAATTGATCAGCCAATCTTGTTGCTTTAAATCATTAGTGTTTATATATATATATATATATATATATATATATATATATATATTTAGTTTGAATATTTATTAAATAAAAATTCATATGCGTTATATTTTATGATCATTTGTAACTTATTATAACAAAAAAATAATTTATTGATCACAAAATTTTCAGAGTGGGAATATTCAAATTTCTAATAATATATAGACGTTTTGAAAAATTCAAATATAACATATAAGAAAAAATATAAATGTTTTTATTATATATTTAATGTGATTTTTTAATATCGTTCAATAATATAAAATTAAAAAAAAAAGAACTAAGATACCAAAATTGTTATCAAATATTTATTATTCATAATAATTAATTTTCATATATACGTTAATCATATTAGGTAATTTCGTAGATTCTAATTAAGGAAAGTGCAAAAAAAATTTTGGTAGATTATTTATCAATTCGATAGTTAGTTTAATAAAAAATATAATGTAAGTCAAGATGGACCAACCTATTTTTCTAAGAATAGTATATTTTATATAGTCATTTATTAAATGAGAATTTATAATCATACAGTTCTATGATCATTCATATCATTTTATAACTGAATATTTAAATCATCGATAACAAAATTTTCAATGTGAAATCTTTAATAAGTTTATAATTTATAAATGTTTTTGAAAATTCATTGAAAGTTTTAATATTAAAATATTTATGTAATCTTATGGTATATAGTATAATCTATATATATATATAAATATATATGTTTTATTATTAAATGATATTTTTTACTCATATGGTTTTAAAATAATGTGTATCTTCTTATAATATTAAATAAAAGTTCATATTAATACAATTTTATGATCATTTGTAACTTATTATGACAAAAAAAATCTATTGATCACAAAATTTTCAGAGTGGGGATCTTCAAATTTCTAATAATTTATAGACGTTTTGAAAAATTCAAAATATAACATATAAGAAAAATTATAAATGTTTTTATTATATATTTAATGTGATTTTTAAATATATTTTAATAATATAAAATTAAAAAAAAAGAACTAATATACAAAAATTGTTATCAAATATTTATTATTCATTATAATTAATTTTCACATATACGTTAATCATATTAGGTAATTTCGTAGCTTTTATTTAAGGAAAGTGCAAAACATTTTTTGGTACGTTATTTATCAATTCGATAGTTAGTTTAATAAAAAGTGTAATATAAGTTAAGATAGACCAACCTATTTTTCTAGGAATAGTATATTTTGT
Source organism: Brassica rapa (assembly GCF_000309985.2). Classification (NCBI taxonomy): domain Eukaryota; kingdom Viridiplantae; phylum Streptophyta; class Magnoliopsida; order Brassicales; family Brassicaceae; genus Brassica; species Brassica rapa. The sequence continues at coordinate 6,146,544 of NC_024803.2, read as the reverse complement.
ATAGTTATTTATTAAATAAGAATTTATAATCATACGGTTCTATGATCGTTCATATCGTTTTATAACAAAATATTTAAATCATCGATAACAAAATTTTCAATCTGAAATCTTTAATAAGTTTATAATTTATAAATGTTCTTGAAAATTCATTGAAAGTTTTAATATTAAAATATTTATGTAATCTTATGGTATATAGTGTTTAATATATATATATATTTATTTTATTATTAAATGATATTTTTTACTCATATGGTTTTAAAATCATGTGTATCTTCTTATAATAAAAATGTTAAACCATTGATCATTAATTTTTAACATAAAAATTTTAATAGTTTTAGTCATTTATTATCGTTTTTAAAAATTCAAAATATAACATATACGAAAAAATCTAAATTTTCTTTTTATAGCTAATTTGATTGTTTAATTTATTTTAATAATATAAAATTAAACAAAAAATGATGGAGGAGATATACATTGTTATCAAATCTTTATTATTAAACTCATTAATTGTCATATATATATTAGTCATTTATGGTAATTCCGTAGGTTTTATTTAAGGAAAGAAAATATCATATCATATCATTATATCATATAGTTTGACCAACTTATATATCTAACAACATATAAAAATTGAATGTGGACCTACTTATTTTTCAATTGAATGTAATTGACTACCTAATTGAGTGACACGTATGCATTGGGGCATCTTTTAATTAATACAAAATTGAGGTTACATCTTTTCAAATGTTCCTCAATTAATATATAAGGGATTACCTACACAACTTAAAAATAGGAGAAAACCGGAAGCTCTTTGACGATCGTTTAACCAGGAAACGAATATGGTAAAATTCATACGCGGCTCTGGGCCAGAACAACATAAAGTACGACAATCTCTTCCGCCTTGGCGTAGTGAGATATTTAATTTTGGGTTTCCACACGGTCCAGACCAAGATAATCCAAAAAATTGTTCAAAAATAGGAGATCCTTCTCGTACTACACACTTGCTGAAAATGTATGACTCCAGTCCACTAGTGTACATGTAATCTCAGACTTCACTCATGAAATCGAAAGATAAGAAGAAAACTATTGGAGATAATTAATCCAAGAAATCATTCATTTTTCTTAGAGAAGGACACCCACCTTCTCCTGCTTAGAAATTTTTTTTTACTTTAGAGCCTGGTTTTCTTCTTACCTCTAAATAAAATGGAAAACTTTTCATAAATGGAGAACTTTCCATATTTCAGCATATTGAAGTTTCCATATTTCAGGACATAATTTTCCATAAAAATTATTTACCTTCTTATATCCTAAATTATAAAATTTAACCTAGTGGAAATTTAAAATGGAACAAAACAAAATTTGGTTTGTAATGTAATAAAGGAAAATACCAATATAATCATCAAGAAGGGGAAAAAGGTAAATAAGAAAACAAAAATTAAAAACAAAAATACAATAGGACTTAGGATGCACGCTGCAACCAATAAAAAGGTTAAAAACCAAAATACATTAGGACTTACGAAGCACGCTACATCAATAAAAAGTTAAAAACCAAAATACATCTAATCTATTAAAATAGGAGTACAAAATTAGATTATCCCTTAGTTTTCCACTATATTTACAATGGCATGCCACTGAAGTTATTAATTAACCTATCTTTTAGGATTTTTGTCTTTTTTCTTCAATTAATGTATTTCCAAAATCAAATTCTAACTAAAAAATCATGGCAACAATAATTAATAAACCTAACTTTTAATATTTTTTGTCTTTTCCTTTTTATTATACATATGTGTATTTGAAAATAATTAATTCCATATATACATTTCGTAATTACATACATTATACGGTAATTATTTTACTAATTCCACATATACATAATAAATAGTATACAACAATTTCATTATACATAATCATAAAATTTTGATCCATAAAAACAGTTTATACAATAATTTTATTATATATAATCATAAAATTTTGATCCATAAAAAATAAAAATACATTTGTGTGATTTTACAGGTCGTATTCTAAATAAATGGATGATATAATTAAGGGTTTACATGATAAAATAAAACTACTCAATATAAACTATAAAATTATTGTGTTTATAAATGTCATATTAAAAAAAAATTAAACGGGTAAATTTTAAAATATATATTATCACTTATACAAATAAATATTCATTTATCAAAAAATTAACACCTGCGCGGATGCGCGGGTCAAGCTCTAGTAAAAAGTTAAAAACCAAAATACATTAGGACTTACGATGCACGCTACATCAATAAAAGACTTTATAAATATCAGTTTCGTCTAGGTCTTTTTTTGCCGATCTCCACTTTCACCCTGTAACCTATAGATTCGCTCTTCTCATATTCTCAATGGATAAAGAATCCGCCACCCCGTCTGGAGCAGCTTCGAATGCGATTAAGGCCACGGCGCATCTAAAGGAAGTAGTGAACAGAGAGCCGAGAGATGATTTGGAGAAACATAAGAAAGACATAACCGAGAAAAAAACACCTGATGTGATAGAGATGTTGAAAGGATTGGTTGATCTTCTTGAGAAGATGGAAGAAAAGGTGGATCATCGTCTTCAGAAGATGGAAGAAAAGGTGGACTGTCGTCTTCGGGAGATTGAAGAAAAAGTGGATATGTTGATCTCATCGGTTAGTTTAATGAAAACTGGCAGTGTAAAGGCGGCCGAGGCAGACAACATGTCTGTGGATGAATCATCTTCTTCTGATGATGATGATGAAGAAGAGCCTGTCCAGAGAAATTATAGAGCAAATACTAAAAAGGCGACCACCACTACTAGTTTTGGTCCTTTTGTTCGTGGTCGTGGATATGGTCCTACTAGTCTTAATGTTGGTGGCCCTTTTTCCGGTGGTCGTTGTGGCGGTCGTGGTGAGTGTAGCTTCTGTTGAGGCTTTTGGTGGTGGAGGAAGAAGAGACCTGGTTCTGTTACTCAGCTTCAACGATTAAGGAGTGGAAAGTTCTTTGGTGTTGTTAGCTTGTGATACAATGCAATATTTCTTTTATCTTGTTATTATTATGTTGGTTCCTGCACCTTGTTTGATTTTTCTTACTTTTGAGTAATTGAAGTATTGTCTTAAATCAACAGGCATGAGCTTGTCTATGTAGCTTTTTTTTTTCCTTGAAGTTTGTCTTTAGAATCTCATCTTTGGTATCAGTATCTCCATTTACTTCATTCAAACAGCTTTCTAAGTCACCATATACATTGCGAAAACAAATTAAGCTCTATTCACACTGCATCCAAAATAAATTACAGGTTTCCATTCTTTATGTTTAGTTACGCTTTTGTCTGAATGTTAAAGAGTAACTTCAACCAAAACCTGCCTTAAAACTTCCTTCACTGGAACACATATCAACTATGAAGAGGCAGCTTTTGATCCCACAACCACCCACAGATCGATCAACATAGCGAAAACTCCTGATTCTAAGATCAATTACTTTTTACATAATCCAACACTTTATTATAACTTTGTGTTCTAAAGAATACATTAATTGATCTCCACAAATCACAAGCTTCAGTAATATCTATGAGCAACGACCGGACTTGTTTCCAATCAACGACTCCGATTATATAGTAACAAAGTGATAATACTATATGATAGTGCAGCAGCCAACACTATCCACTCTGTTTAGCACTCGAGGAAGTAGATGTTGTCATGAACGATTCACCACACCCGCATTGACCTTGCGAGTTTGGATTGATGAACACAAACTCTGATCTGCAATTATACAACAGAAATATTTTTTAAAAAAATATTGTTACAGTTTTGAAATAAAAATGTGACAAGAGTTTGCAAACCTTAGTTTATCATCTATGAAATCCATCTTTGTTCCAATCACATGCATTAAGGCCTTGGGTTCCACAAGGATCCTCACTCCTTTCTCCTCCACCAGCTCATCAAATTTCCCTTTCTCATCTGATCACATGATCAGAGTCTATAAACAATATGTGATGATCAACAGAGTGTAACATAGCAATAGGCAAGCATCTAGAGTATTCAACAAAACAAGAAACATCCCATTGGAGGCAACGTGGGCCTTCTCCACTAAAAAAATCAAGACAATGGTTTGTGTGTGAGGTTACCTGCGTAATTGAGGGTGTATGATAAACCGTTGCAGCCTCTTGCTTTAACGCCCAGTCGGAGGAAAGGTTTTTGCCTCTGGAGCAAGAGATGATGAACCCTAGAGGCAGCTTCGTCCGTTATGGTTAACACTTGCTTCCTTATAGCCGGTCCAACCCTCGCCGCCGCAGCCGCCAAGACTCGAGCAGCCTTCATCGAATCGAATCGAATCCTCGGAGAAGCTATATATTTTATTACGGGCGTGATTTATCAGACTAAAGTCTCCTTTCGTTAGAAGAAAAATCAAAATAGACAAGTCTGGTAGCTCCGGTTCGATTTGGATAATTTCGGTTATTGGAAAATTGAAACCAAATTAAATAATCGGTTTGATTTTATTCGGGTAGTTTGGTTTCGGTTTATTTGTTTTAAACTTCGATGGAATTTTGTTTGGGGCAGAATGTCGGGTATATAATAATCTCGAATAAATATGTAAAGGCTAGTGTCATGTAGCTACCGGAAAAAATGGTCTATTTTTTTTGGTTAACCGAATACATTCATTTCAAGTCTGAAATCAATACAAGGTATCAGTCTTTTGTATCACATCAATCAATAATCAAGGTTCGAGAGTTTTGCGGATAGTAGGAAACAAAGTCCGGATGAACAAATCTCGTATGTGTATGCTTGTTTTCTTGAGTTCTATTACTTGCTAAGTTTAGATCAGCTCAATCAAGAAGAAACTAGGTCGAATACCCAAACAAAGCCAGGTTCTCGGTGTAGAGAATAAAGGTTTGATCCGTTTTGATTTTGAGGTTGTAAGGTTGATCTGTATTGCTTAAAGTTTTGTGTTGCTATTGATCGTCTTTTGAAATATAGATCAAGATGGAATCTGTTAATGGAACAAGTGAGATGAAAAAGTTTGTTGACTAGGGTGATTTTGATTCGTGAAAGTTTAAGATGTTGATGCAGGTTGAGTTGCAAGGATTGTTGCACATGTGACTCGGTCAAGCATTAAGATTTGATTAGATACGGTGTGATATTTTATTATTATTTGTTTGACCTTAGTTGCAACATGGTTTCTTAAACAATTTGCATGCTGTTGAAAAGCATTTTTCTGCTCTCATAGAGCTTTTAGAAATTAACGGCGTTTGGTGAACGTCTAAAGCCACTTGTAAATTGCTTTCAAATCGAAGGAAACAAGCTACAGTCCTTTTCACGTTGTACCATACACTTCATAACTATAAAAAAAAACACTTGCCCGTACTTTTATAGGATGAGGAAGAGGAAACCAATTTGTACACTCGTTAAGTGATAACTTTTTTTCTTTTTTCTTATGAACGTCCAATCTTTGATATCGTAAGCTAACGAATTGAGTACGAATTGTTAGTTGTATTTAGAAGGCAAAAAATGTAGTAAACGCAATCTTGATTATTGCGTTTATTCTTGTGGGAATGCTAGTTCTGTCTAATAAACTAGATTATTGCGTTCATATTCAAAGAGACTTAGTCGAGTTTTAAAAATGGGTTGCCTCAAGATCTTTGGTACACTCTTTGATGCCTTCTCCAAACATCTTTTAATAGGAAATGTACTCTCTTTTTTTTTTTTTCCAACTGAATTATATTAGCAAAAAGGCCGAAGCCCAAAGAGAGTTACAAAGACCAAAAGGCCCAAACACAAAGCCCAACTTAAAAAAACCAACCCGCTTAGGCCCAAGTCCGATATCCTCAAACCCAAACTCGCCGACTCGCGGTTCGCCCTACTTCGAGAAGCAAACCCGCAAACGTCGCCGCCACCGGGAGCACTTACGTCAGAGATCGGACGCTTCTCACCGGCCACTACAGGAGCATGCCTCACCGTGACAAACCGGATCCCATGACCTACACACACTCTTCACCACCGCCGTCTTGTACTCTAGAGAAATCTTTACCGGCGAGATCAATCGCCGGAGCGAGATCATCACCACCACCGTTCGAGCACACACCAGAGTAACAACCACGGCTCACAGAAACATCACCAACTTGATACGGACGCTTCTCTCTTCCTCCAACGAGAGAACACACACGGGTCTAAACCATCACCAACGCCATAAACAAACCACAAAGGCCCTAAAAAAACTAATCTAAAAATTAAGCAGCAAGAGCCGACGAGGCAAGGTACAAGACGCCTTCACCCCTCGGTGCATGATCCGGCGACGCAGAGCTGAGAGAGCCTCTACCTCCCGGAGACTTTGCCGGCGACGCAGAGCTGAAGAAGCCTCCACCCCCCGGAAACTTGAACGGCGACGGCGGAACTAACGGAGCCTCCGCCTCCCGGAATGAACCCTAACTTCAACCCAAAAAACTAACAAGCTGTCGCGACGAGCCGCGTCCTACTACCTCACCACGAATCCAGAGAAAGAGAGATTACCGCCGTTTGAAACCCTCCGTAGACAAATCTCTTCCGACGATAAAACCCTATTCCAGATCCGAAAATATATCGGATAGGACAGCAGATCGACGCGCACAGAGGAAAACCTAGCAAGGATCGACAAGAAGGGAGCCACCGGCGCCGGCACGCGCGCATACGCGCCGCCGTACGTCGGTGCTTCCCTCCCACGCGTTTTCTCTCTTTTCTCTCTTTTCTCTCTAAGTGCTTCGCCACTGATAGGAAATGTACTCTCTACTTGACAAAAAAAAAAGGAAATGGATTCTTCCCTTCTTTTTTCCTCTCTATAATTTGAGTTTTCGAGGGTTTCTTTTGTTAACGCATCTCTCTACTCCTACAGTCCTAGGACCTTTGTGGTCGTGGTTCTTTTCCGTTGTAATTTTTTTTTTTTTTTTAATAACCAAACCCTTTGACAGGAAATGTTTTAAACACAATGATTTTACAAAATATAAAACTTACTATATTTGTTTGTCGAAAAGAATTACTATATTTTTTTGAAAAAAACAAGAATTAATATATTTAATTTTAGTAGATCCAAAGAAAAATAAATCATAGACTCCCTCCGTTTCATATTAAGTGTCATTTTAGTTTTTAAATTTTGTTTCATTATAAATGTTTTTTATATTTCCAATGCATTTTTTAAACATTTTTCTATAGTTTACCCTTGTTTTATTTCATTAATTAGTAAAACTAAAAATTTATATCAAATAAAAAATTTAATAATTTTATTAATTGAGAACACTTTTGAAAAAAATGGAGTATATTATTTGAGAACCGGTTCACGGTTTGCTCGTTTTTGAGAAACTGGGATAACCAAAATTGTGATAATTTCTCCGGCAAATCAATTGAATGGCTCAGAAGATAACAACCGTCTTTGTCAATCTATTTACCCCTACCACCTTATAATTAATTAATTTCTTTTGGATGATATTATTTACAAACTACAACTTGCATCGTTTCTTGTCACCCGATTAATATAAGAACTGATATGGACATTTATCACCCGATTAATCTCCCAAAGATGAATATTGCTATCAAATAGTCAATTCATCATGTTTTTTTAATAGGTGTAAAACAAGTTACTATATGGACTAGTCAAATGTGAATAGCTAAATAATTTCACATTTGAAGAAAATTGATCTCTGAACTTACACATATAGAGCAATTTCTCCTAAAACAAGAATCACTAGACCATTGCCACTTGATTAAATTGCATATTTTTATTCATCATATATGTTCTTATTTATTTCCATAATCGGAAAAGGTTTAGTCAATAGAGTTTTGCCACATTATGCCAAACTATATATCAATTTCTATATACTTTGTTGAATCTAACTTGAAAATGAACATATGAAATAGGATTTGAAACACAAATAACAGATCATATATTTCTTATCAATAATATATTAAATGGTCTATTATGGTAAAATTTATAATAAACTTGCGGTGATTGACTGCATTTACTAAATGTTGATTCTAATAGTGATTTAAATTTTAACGCACCAGTAAAATATAGTAAAAAGGAAAAAAAGTTTTTGAAAAGTATAAATACATATCTTAAGGTTGTAAATATTTGTTTATCTCTATTGATTTTTTCATAAATTTTTAACATTTCTTAAGATTAATTCGTAGAGTTTCTCAACACCAGATCAAAAGGAATATAAGTAATTAAACAAATGGGAGGAAACATGTAAGAAAAAAAAAGATTAATCAACATACATGAAGGTAATATAGAAATTAATACATAATATATACAAAATTTATCATAGCACATGACTTATTATGGTCATTTACTAAATTTTGATATTGGTATGGTTATATGATCTGATTTCTCTTACAAATATGTTTCTGTTTTTCCACAATTTTTAAAACATTTTAAATTACTTAATTAGTGATCTTTCCCTCCACTAACAAATAAAGATAGTTGGCATATATAGAACCTTCTTTGGGCTAAAGAAAGCTTAAAAGAACTTAAAATTGCATTGAAAATATAAAAAAATGTTTTAAATACATTGAATAGGATACTATTTTTCAAAAACACTTTAAAATTTGCATCTATGATTTAGTGGTTACTGTTCATGATATAGTATTTAGTGGGTGCATGGGATTGTGTTTTAAAACTTTTATAAATAATTTTAAAATATTTATGAGGGATATTTTTGTATTTTATAATATATTTAAAATATTTATTGAAATAGTTGACATTTAAAAATAAATTTAAAAAATAGTGTCAGATTTGAGATAAAGTTATAATTTTCTCTTGAAAATACTCGTATTCAACATTTATTAATTTGTATATATATATATTGGAATAATAGTAAAGAGGTTTTGAATTAGACCGCAATACAATGAGATATTTCGTAATGTCACTTAATTTGTTTTAGATATTTTATATGTTTCCATTTTTTATTTGAAAAGAAAAGTCCAAAAATTATTTTATTTCTTTTTTGTTTTATTTTCAGCATTTTCTTCTTTTAATCTGCTATAAATAATTTAGTTTAGTTCAAATTATTGACTTTCAATTTTATTTGTCTAGAGTACAAAAACAGCTGGATATATTTGTCTTCTTGATTCATAAATATATTGATCTTAAAAAGGTACAATCATTTTTATTATGTCACGTTTTTTTTTTTGTTGTCTATTATGCCACGTTTTATTCTGTCTAGCAAGCAGGGCGATGCCTTTTTTCCCTCAATGTTAGTACAACATGGCTCTATAAAAAATTAGACGACACAAATTGCCTAAAGAAAGATATCGCTGTTCATAAATCTATATTTTTCGTAATGGCTTTTCGAGATTATCTAAGGCCACTTGTAGAATGCCTCCAAATTAAGGGGAATGCAGCGTTGGTTGTATTTTATTTACAAAGACAGATCCAATCTTATTCCTGTTTTTTTAAAAATAATTTTTTATTCTTATTAACATCCAATTTCAATTTTATTTCGGAGGTTAGAGAGAGTAAGAAATGTATACACTTGTAAAGTATATTTTAGTCAGATTTTTAATATTATAGTCCAGTGGAGTTAGAGTGGGAATATTAGTTGTGTTTCCTAAAAAAAACTTGCAAAATAACTTTTAAATGCTCAAGGGGGTGTTAGTAGGAGTAAGATTTATATAAAGTTTGTTGATTTTAAAAATTAGGAGAATTTTGTTTATTGTGAAATTATATGAAAATACATTGATATAATGATTCTAAAAATTTAAGGTATTTAAGTAGTATTTTCAAAATCTTGTGTTATGAGTTAAATGGTTAAAAATACAACTCCCAATAACACCAATTTTATAAACGATTGTTGATTATCACATTTAAGCTTGTAATTGTACATCCGGAGGACATACCATTCATAAGGAGCTTGGATATAAGCTCAACTCATCATCGTGATACATCCTGTTGAAACTATATAAGGAATGGCCAATACACAATTAAATCTGGATATTGGGTGGCTCAAAATTTATTAACGACAGCGGAAGAAAATGAAGTTTTTGAACCAAGCATCACTAAGCTCGAAGCCTTTGCTTGAAAGCTAAAGACACCTATGAAGATATGTCATCTTATATGGCAATTGTTAACTGGTCATGTGACAGTAACGAGGAACTTAACAAGACGCAATATGAGGTGTGACAACTACTGCCCAAGATGTGAAGAACTAGAAGAAACTGTAACCCATGCCATATTCGAATGTCCGTCAGCTCTCCAAGTTTGATCATTATTATCAACTCCAAGAACCCCATGTATATTTCCAGTACCAAGCATCTACACAAATATGGATTACCTATTATGGAGGAAAAACAACATTATCGAGTCAGAACAAGATATAAATCCTTATTCCTGGATAATATGGTATATTTGAAATGTTAGAAATGACAAAGTTTTTAGGGGGTAGATAGAGATCCTTTGGAGCTAGTTCGACATGCATGAAGTGAATGCCAAGCCTGGTTTGATGCCAACGAAGTGGTACAACCAGTGATACAAGATAACAATATTGACGAATCCCAAGTCATAAGCTTGGGTAATATTTGCTTGTTAGATGGATCTTGGACATCCTCTGCTCACTTTAGTGAATGTGGATGGCTCTAGATGGACAGTTATGGGAACATTCAACTTATGGGGACAAGAAATTTCACTCGACGCAAATCAGGTTTTGCATTCGGAAGTAGAAGCACTGCGATGGGCGATGGAGAATATATGCTTCAACATTCAACATGCCAGAGCTTCGGGACAGACTCTAAGGAACTGATTATAATGATAAAGGAACCTCAGGCTTGGCCAAGCTTTGCGACAGAATTGGAGAGGATAGAGACGCTACAAATATGCTTCCCGGATTTCAACATCATTCATATTCCACGAGCGCGCAATCAGATTTCAGACTTTTTAGCTAAGACTGCTAGATCCTTCCATAGGGAGTAACATTTTATTGGTTGTTTTATTCCGATTTGGTTATCCAGACCACCTCAAACTTGAGTAATAGAATAGTCTTTCGACGTAAAAAAAAAAAATCTTGTAATTGTACATCGAACGGCCTTCTTTATTTTGTATAGATACGAAAATAAATTTATCCTAGTCACTCGCATGAGTGTCTTTAACCATCTCTCGTGTATATGACAAGGCGCTATAACCCTTCGTAGAACCAATATAAATACCATATATTGTCTTCATACTGTCCATTACATGTCTATACTAGATTCATTTAATATCATTACCACCATTAAGTTCTTCAATATTTAATCTTGTATTTCATCAATAAAGTGGCTGTATTTCTTCATTTCATTTGTTAAAATTTGACTCAATTTTTACTTAGATTTTTCAATGGATTTTTCAAATATTTTTCGGTTGGGTGTTCCAATTCTGCCCCACTAAATTGGCTTCATCTCGATCTGTTTGTGAAGTTTTCATTTTGTGTTATCCACCAAAGAAGTCAATTTTTTATGCAAGGTCGATTTCTTTTTCTCTACTACTTCTCTTAACATGCTCCAAAGTAAATTTTTATTTATTGACTCTACTAGACATGACATTTTGGGTACCCGTTTGAGTTCGGATCGGAATATTTCAAGATTTCGGGTCTATAGGTATTGAAGTCTGGAACCCGCTCGGGTTTGGTTATTTTGGATAGGATTTGGATATTTAGACTTTGAAAAAAGAAATCAAATTTTTCATTACCGAAGTTTCTTGTACTTATAAATTTACCATTAACGTAACTGATTTTTTAATTTTTAATAGGTTAGACTATTTATATATTTGGAGATAAACTTTAAAAATTGTTATTTTGAAATTTTAGATGCACTATTGTTAATGCATGAAACAAGAAGTTTGACTTGCATTTTAAATGAGTAGTAAATCATTTTGTCCATAATTATATGTATATTATCTGATCTTGAGTCATATGCAACATCAATATAAATATTTTGAATAAAACGAAAAAGCAAACTAGGAATAGAGGGTTTAGTATATATATACTCGATTATGTTTGGATATCTATTCGGGTTCAATTTTTACCCGTCTGAGCTTGAATATCCAATCTCTCCTAATTCTATATCATATTCAGATATTTTACTATTTTAGTTTGGATTTTGGCTTGGGTTTTTCATTTCGAGTTTCGGTACGGGTTCATGTATCAGATAAAATGTCCAGGCCTAGATCGTACTTTGAAAAACACTTAATTCAGTCCACGTCATACATTTTTCTCTGTAATAGTTCATGTCGCACTTTATTAACTATTTTAGCTCTGTTTTGATCATACATCTCCTGTATAGATGGGATCATACACAATATGCATTAGGAGTCTAACATGAAGCTTTGGAGGAACAACATTCTAAGCAGCAACGGCTAGCAACATAGCCTAGTTGGCCACCTACTTTAATTGTTTTAAACGACTAAGAAATCTATAATATGAGCACACCGTCTTTTAAATATTCCATGTCGTGATGTATCCACGGTTTGCACACCTTCTTAACCGTACTACATGTCGCCGTCGTACCTTTTCTATTCTCATTCCCCACTTGTATAATTAAAAAAAAAAACAATTGTTTACAAAATGTAAAAACCAACGATTTAATTAAACTAAAAAACACTCACACAAACAAAAGATATCCCCTTTCCCTTCTATAAAACCTCCCTTAATTTTAACCTCCACAACCAACACATTCTTCTTCTTGAACTTCTTTCTTCTACAATGGGCATTCTGAGATCTCCCTCTCTTCTTCTGCACTGAAATGGCTTGGATTTGTGACGGCGGTTTGGGTTCAGTCCATCTCCGGCAACAACTACACTTTCTCCAACTACTCTGGCGCTCTCAAGTCACTCATGAACCTCAACCAGCTCCAGCTCAACAACCTCTCCGTCGCTAAAGACGTCGGAAAAGCCTTTGGAATCCTCGCTGGCCTCGCCTCGGACCGTCTTTCCACTCCAGTGATCCTCCTTATCGGTTCTTTAGAAGGTCTTCTTGGCTATGGTGTACAATGGCTCGTCGTTAGCCGCACCATCACCCCTCTCCCTTATTGGCAGGTACAAATAATATTATTAAAAAAAAAAATAATATTCTTGAATTTATACTAGCGCAATTCTTGATTCTGAGGGTTTGTAATGTTCAGATGTGTATATTCCTCTGTATGGGAGGAAACAGCACGACGTGGATGAACACGGCGGTTCTTGTTACTTGCATACGAAACTTCCGGCGAAACCGTGGTCCGGTCTCGGGGATCTTGAAAGGATACGTCGGTCTAAGCACGGCTATTTCACACCGATCTCTGCACTGCTCTCTTCTCAAACGATCCTGCGTCGTTTCTCGTTTTACTCTCGCGGTGGTGCCTTTCGGAGTCTGTCTCACGGCGGTTTCTTCCTCCGTGAGATCCCTCCGGCTTCCTCCGCCGACGAGGAGAGCGAAGAGACGCGTTACTTCGCGGTATTCAACATCCTAGCCGTCGTTGTTGCTGTGTACCTTCAGTCTTACGACATCATCGGAATCAAAACCGGAGTGTTCTCGGTCGTTTTCGCCTCCGTACTTCTCTTCCTCCTGTTCTCTCCGATCGCCATACCTTTCCACTCGTTCATACGAAGCTTGAACCGCGGTGAAGAACAAGACGTGGAAGGGCGGGTTCAAGAACCGCTGCTGAGATCGGCGGAGAAGGAAGAAGTAGTTGTAAGAAGAGGAGAGTCCTGTGGAGGAGAGGAAGAGGCCGGTGTTGGGAGAAGACACACGATAATGGAAGCGATGCTGACTGTCGATTTTTGGGTGCTGTTCGTGTCGTTCTTGTGTGGTGTAGGGACTGGTTTGGCAGTGATGAACAACATGGGCCAGATTGGGCTTGCACTTGGTTACACAGACGTCTCGATCTTCGTCTCCATGACTAGTATTTGGGGCTTCTTCTTCGGTCGTATTCTTTCCGGACTCTCTCCGAACACTTTCTCAAGTAAGTCTCCTTCTACTTTATTAGTGACCTTTCAATTTTTTGTTATTTCCCGATAAAGTTATTTTCGTGAAAAAGTATATAATTCAAAACGTGCTTATTAAACACTCCTTCTTTGCTGAAATATACTACATTTGTTTCAAATCAAAATTTGTTTTAGGTTTTCTATGTTAATTAAGAAAATAGTTAATATTTAGTTTATCCTTATTTAAATATTTAAATATTAAAATTTTATTATCTTTATTTTTTAATTTAGTATACAGTTAAGAGAGATTAACTAATAGGGCAATTGTCAATAATAGCATTTTTTGAAGTTTATGTCTCAAAAATAGCACTAGAAGGAGAAAGTCACAAAATGACATTCATTAAAGGGTAAAATATCTCTAATACTTTTGGTTTAAAATTAAATAAACAAACAAAAATAAATAAAATAAATAAAATAAAATAAAAAAATGAAAAAAAAGAAATTTTTTTATAGTTTCAGATTATATGTTTTAAGATTCGAAATTTTTATAATTTTTTTTTTTATTTTTTTTTCGAATTTTTTTTTTATTTTTTTCAAATTTTCTTTTTATAATTAAAAATACTTTTTGAAACTGTTTTTAAAATTTTTTATTTTTTATTTTAATATTAATTTTTATAAATTTTAAAAATTTAAACCATAATCTAAAACCCCACCCTTTGAATTAATTAACTCAAGGGTATAAGTGTATATTTACCTCTTTAATCAAACATATTTTTGTGACTTTGAGCCTTGAGTGCTACTTTATGAACAAAAACTTGGTTTAGTGCTATTTTTTTTTTTAACTAATATCATAAATGCATTGAAATCTTAAAACAACACTTGTACCAAAAAGTTATTTGACATAAATAAGTTTTGATTATTTTTTGTGAATGACAAATGTTAATTAATATCTAACTATTTTCAAAGTTGACAAAAAGTCTAATTATTTGGTTAGGTTCGACACCATCTTCCAATTAGCACTTGCCGACACTTTATGTTCCATACAATTGTATCCGCCCGCAACTTACTATTCACTTTATTTTCATGTGGTTGGTATTTTTGGTACGGAGCTATCCTTAAGCTTTCATTATCGTTGTAACATTAATTAGAAAGCTATAACCCATCTACACCATGGACACACAATCAATGGTTTGTCTGCATTTTCTCTCCACTTATTGACTTTTCAATTAAAGAAAATAGATCTTTTAGATTTCTCTGTTTGATCATTTCAATAGTTTTTTGTTCTTGTGCATAGATAAGTCCAAATCCAGCGATCTTGCTCTTTTTATTAGGACCACACTGTTTAATTCCTCACCACGTGAATTTCCCCCTCTAGATTCTTTACAAACTTTAAGATGTTTACAAACTATTTACGAGCATAGATTTTTCATGCTCAAAAAAGAAAGAGAAGATCATTATCAGCGTGCTGATTTATAACTTTACTGAGCAAATAGTGTGAATTTTACTCTTGATTTCTATAGGAAAGCTGGAACACCAAGACCACTATGGAACGCAGCATCTCAAATCCTCATGGCTGTAGGGTATCTACTAATGGCTTTAGCTGTCCCCAATTCACTTTACATCGGTTCAATGGTGGTCGGAGTTTGTTATGGTGTCCGTCTAGCTATTACTGTACCCACAGCATCAGAACTCTTTGGTCTCAAATACTATGGTCTCATCTACAACATCTTAGTACTTAACTTACCACTTGGCTCGTTCCTCTTCTCTGGTCTCCTCGCTGGGTTCCTCTACGATGCAGAGGCTACAACCAACTCCTGGTGGGGGCAACACTTGCGTCGGAGCTCATTGTTACCGTCTCGTCTTCTTGGTGATGGCTTTAGCTTCTATTATTGGAGTCGGTTTAGATATTCTGTTGGCTTATAGGACAAAGGAGATTTATGCTAAGATTCATGCTAGCAAAAAGGCCAAAAGTTCTGGTAGTGACCTTAGTTAATAATTGTTCTAGTTAGATTGCACTAGATTGTTCATCACGATTTTTTAGTTTGAGATGCTGATGTTTTTTTGCATGAAAAAAATATTGGTTTCATTCATGATACAATGTTGTACTTGTAGTCAGAGTCACCGCACACCAGCGTAAACTTTTCAAGATTTTGTTCATATATTTTGTCACATAATTTGAATGATATTTTACTATTACCAATTCTAGTTATTTATTATTTCTTCTTACAAGAAAAGGTACTGAGCGGTTAATATGGTCTGGACGTAAGAAATGAAAATAACAACAAGCTCTGAAAACTGAAAAGACATGGCTTAAATAGACAGAGTACGTAACAACATTAGAAGAAGAGTTTTTGTTTAAGCAAAGACATGGCTTAACCTTCGACAGTTGGCGCCGTCTGTGGGGAAATAGTTTGTGTTTGTCCATATTACTAGAAGGGCATACAATATTTCATAAAAGATAATGAATCCAAGTGTAGTTTTTCATAGTAGGTGTTAGTTACAAAAGGACCCAAGAACATTGGGAAAATAAGAAAGTGTAGAGTATTTAAATAAAGATAAAAATAAAACACACTGAAATCACTTGCAGTCTGTGAATTTGCATGTCCCCGAGTTAGCCTTGATGAAACGGATAGCTGTCATGAGAACATCGTGCTGGGAGTTCCCAAGGAGAGCCATATTTGTGTATGTGGTCACAGCAACGGAGTTATAAGGAAAGCCAAGAGAGTTGTATGAATTGAGTAATGCAGTTGTTGCTTCCCTTAGGAGAGTCTTGTAGGCTTCTCCTCTCCCTTTAAGCGGCCTCCCCTACTGTCATATCAGTACCATATCTCCTCCCGGCTACTAGTCCAAACGCGACCGCGACCTTCGTGTCTGGACCTATCACCTTCCAGTAGCATCTGTACTCAGGTCTTATCCATAACCTATGTAAGTCACAAAGCAAAATGTTATGTCATTTAGATAGGTTGGCCATTTTTTATGGGTGCAAGTAAAAAGCAATGAATTAAAGAGAAAGCTCACTTGTGACAACAAGCTGAGGGCTCTACAAATGGAACTGGAGGGATTGGAGGCAAAGGTGGAAGCTTAAATTGAGGTGGCGATGTATCTGGAGGAGGACTCATGGCCGGGGCCTTAGGAGAAGGTAAGACCGGGACTTGAGCAATTGGAGGCAAAGGTGGAAGCTTAACCTGAGGAGGAGGCATGACCGGGACCTGAGGAGGAGGCATAACCGGAGCTGGTGGTGTTTAGGACAAGAAGACATTGGCTGAACCGGCTGAGCAAGAAGGGCATCCACAACGAAGGTTTCAATCCCAAAGAACTAAACAATAGTTTAAGTTTCTGCGCAGGACCTGAAGCGATGCTGCAACTACTACTTGAGCCTTGTTGAGCTCCATTGTCTGAAACCTGAGCATAACAGTTGCTTAGATCAGGTGTCCCGTCGAACCTCATAACATATCCTCCAAGCCAGTTAGTGTCTCTTCTCTTGACATATAGACTTGTCCATTTTCATCCAACATGTGACACTAACCTTGATTCCTGCAAGGAATCAACAACACAATCCTAAAGAAAAAGCAGAGATACAGCGAAACACAAAGTGTATACAAATGTCATTCTTACTTACCGGAGACGGGAAAATCGAACAAAGATTCTCTCCATCCTTGCATTGGTCACAAAACACCGTGCCAGTGACCGTGGCATATCCGGTAACTCCATTCACAGTTAAGCATAGAATAAGAAAGCCACAAAGAGGATAGTATGATTTGAATCCATTTGATATCTCAGAACTATAAGCAATAAAGAAGAAGAAGAGAATAATATGAGAAGTTATTGAAGTCTATAAGATAAAAAAAAGTGTAAATAAAAAGGAAAGCATCACTTCTTCTCCACCTTCAACTGCTAAAATATTAAATGAGGTTGTTGACAATGACAAGAAAAAACTTAGTCTATGGTCTGAACATTAGAGTATTCGTACGACTCAAGAACTTTAATGTTTCTGCCTCCAAGATTTGTAATGGATTATTAATTATCTCCCTAACCTTTTGTGCTGAGCAATAAATATTTCTTTCTTTAAGTTTGTTTTTTAAATGGGTTTTGGGTTATAGTTATTGGTTTCGAAGGTATTGGTTCTACGCAGTTAATACTATCAAGACTTTGTATGAATATAGTTGTGTTGAGCTGTAACTAATGTGAACACAGTTCCACACACAACACGTGAAGTGTGAAATAAAATAAAAAGAAGAAAAGTTTTACTCGACGTGTGCTGTTCCTGAACCATTCTTCTTGCAGTCACTTGGAGATGTTCGGCTACTTTCTTGATTTAAGAAAGAGGTTTTGTAATGTAGGAAAGTCATGCATTTGAATCTGTTACGTACGAATTAAAAAGATTGTTTTGTTATATGTCGAAAGGACATTAATGCTTCTTCCATGATGGAATTAAACAAGTATTGGTGTCTCAAGTTTATTAGGTCGAGGAAATACAAATACAGTTTTATCCATGACAGTACCGGTGATGGATGTCAACAACATTTCGGCATAAACATCCGTCGATCAAACGGTCTAGACGCCAGACGGCCGAATAATATATCTCACTGATACCTACTTTTTGTATAAAACTAATACTGTATAATATAAGAACATGTTATATTCGAGTATCAAAATTCCATTTCCAGTTAATTGACTAGGAGTTAGGAGTAGATCATCTAACAAATTTTAGAAGCACATTAGTATACAAGTAACAATAAAATCACTTACAAATGTGTCGATACTCAATAGTGTACATAATGAAAGCAATTAGTGTTGTGTTAAATCTGAACTCGGCGTGTTCAAGATGAAAGCACGAATTCAGTGGTGTGTTATTTGAAAACATTTATGGAGATCAAAGGTTGATTACAAGACCAAATTATTGAAACTTTAAGAGAACCATAAACTCGGCAAGAAAATGTAAAGCTGTATTTATAAGTAAATTGGACGACTTCTTCTCCTCATCCCTAAGCCGACTTGCTATTCTCTTAATTAGGGCGAGTTTGTTTACACTATTGGGCTGCAGGGTAGGCTCTTACCCATGACAACGTAGACATTTGCCATGAGTCTATGGGTTCACAAAAAATTTTAGTGTTATTTTATGGATTATAAAAGCTTATTTCACTATGTTAATTTATCAAATAGTTGATAAATCTATAATAAAACTATAAAATTCATCATAAATTAAACCTAATACAAGACAAAAAACAAAGTATGTATGGTTCACCATTTCCAATTTTCACGTTTACAAAACCTGATTTTCATAAAAAGACACATTTTTCTATAAAAAAAAAATTAATATCAAAAAGTTCTTGTGGTTTAATTTTTTTTAAAATGCAATGAGAAAATGTTAGACGAAAATGTAGTAAAAATATCCATATTTTATGTTTCGTCCAAAACTATTAAATTGTTTAAGATGGCACTGTCATATGATATACTCTCTCTGTTTTTATATGTAAGTAGTTTAGTTAAAAGTGATAATATTAAGAAAATTGTTACTTTTGAAAAAAAGCAATTAGTACATAAATTTAGCCAATAATAAAAAACACATAAATTATTAGATTGGTCACAACATATGTAATAAATGCAAAAGGGGTTTTGGATTATGTAGACATCTTATATTGTGAAACAAACTTATTTTTGTTAAAACTACTTACATACAAAAACAGAGGGAGTAGTATGATACATAAAAGTATGACCATCAAAACTGGGCATATATACATGAAGAAACGTTGATCAAAAATAAACCATCTAATTATGAGATTCAACTAAATGTGATTAAGCTAATATTTTTTTTGAAAAAAAAAAATTGAACTCATGCTTTCCATTATGAATTATTATTTTTGACTAGTATTTTTTTTAACTCTTAATCATTCATTCCATTATAGAGTTTTTGACCAAACTGGTCTTACATAAACAAGACCTGCAGAAATGCACCAGTACAAAAAAGTACAAAGAAGGAAAAACTGTAAGTAATAAAATAGATCGATACCAGTATGCACCATTTAAATTGGAGAAACTAATAAACCTCAAACTTCCATAGTTCAGAGATCTTAGTCAAGGTTAAAAACAGCTGAATTGAAAACCACCAGGGTGTTAGATTACATTTTTCACTCTTTTCAATCAACCAATGGTTAGGGAACTCTGCAAGTCTCGTTAAAAAGCTTCCAATCTATTGAAGCACGAGAACCGATAATCTCTCTATCAACGCAACACTGCTATAACCCAAGAATGGGTTGCTTTTCGCATGCAAGAGCTAACGACTCAAGGACAAACCAATCATGACAACTCAAACTCTAAAGTATATGAGTTGACAAAATAAAATAACGAGAACACTAGAGACCGAAAACACAATCATAATTGAAAGCAATTGGGCCTGTAAAATGTGGTAGTGGACCGTCATAACAATGGTTACCGATTCATATCTGGGCCACAGATTAACTTTCTTCATCGTGTGCAAAACAAGACCACATATAGCAGTAGTGCAGTACAATAAAAATCCATTCAATAAACCTTTCCTTTTTCAATGGCTCATGACATCTAAAGATCTGACAAATCACATCCATTCTCTATAAAAATCTCCGAAATTACACTACTATTTTAATGTGACAAATATCTAGTAATGTATTTATTAGATACTCGCCACAGTTTTTTTTTCCTACAAATTCTTTACGTTTTTATATAAACCTTTGACTATTCAAAGAACATGTTTGATAATAAACTTTTATGCAGCTACATTAGGGACAGAGCAACAATACAACATGTCATTATCTACTAACGTAAAAGTTTCACTCCAATCACAACTTTTCCACACATTTGTTATTTTATTTTATATAGAGCTTTACTATTCTCCGAATAACGTGTTTGATAATAATGTTAAAACAGATTTAATTAGAGCAATAATAACTAAGATTAATCATTATCATTATTATTCAATGGTAGCCATAGAAACACAGAGAAAACCAGAACAAAAAAAAACACCACAGAAAAGAACACAAAGCTACCATTGGATCAACAACCTCTCCTCTCTCTTTTCTCCCTCATCAGATCTAAAGCTGACCACAGTCAGCGATCACAACCTTCTTAGAAGTCCTTCCGCTGTCAGATCCAACCTTCTCAATGTCTCTAACGACATCCATCCCTTCGACAACTTGACCGAACACAACAGCTTCCCATCGAGCCACGATGTCTTCTCAGTGCAAATGAAAAACTGAGATCCGTTCGTGTTCGAACCAGCGTTAGCCATGGAGAGAATACCCGGACCGGTGTGCTTCTTGACAAAGTTCTCGTCTTTTGAACTTCATGCCGTAGATCGACTCTCCTCCGGTTCCGTTCCCGGCGGTGAAATCTCCTCCCTGGCACATGAACTTGGGGATCACGCGGTGAAAAGCTGAGCCCTTGTAGTGGAGCGGCTTCCCGGATTTGCCGATTCCTTTCTCGCCGGTGCAGAGGGCACGGAATTCTCGGCCGTCTCGGGGACTGTGTCGGCGTAAAGCTCCATCACGATGCGGCCGGCGGCTTTGTCGCCGACGGTCATGTCGAAGTAAACTTTAGGGTTAACCATTTTGTGTTTGAGAGAGAAAGCTTTGGGAGAGATTAGGGTTTTGGTGTGATTTAGCTAAAGAGGTGACGAAGAGGGGACTGATATAGGGAGGGACGAATTAAAGCGATGGGATAATTTTAAAAATAAATATTTTACTGATCGTCGATTTGTCCACGTGGGAGAATCCTGGAGGGGTGAGGCTAACTGTGGTTAGGTTGAATCTGACTAGGGTTAAAAGTTGCGTGGATCCGAGGCAGAGAATATGTTGTTTCCACTTTTTACTGGATAAGAACACGATCGCGGTTGTTAAAAAAAAAAAAAAAAGACCACGATTCGCGGAGCTAGGTTATACGACGTCGTTTCACTAAGTGAGCTTCGGCTTGGTAAGGTGGCCGGATAGTGAAGTAAATTTCCCAATTGGTTCTTGTTTTGTTTTTGTGTCGTTGACGAAGACAATTATAGTCCAAGACTCCAATGTAGCATTTTATAAGTACAAAAATAAATAGTGCAACAATAGTTGTTCAGGAAAAAAATAATAGTGCAAACACATAAGAATGTAACAAATTCAATACAGATTTCGGTTTTTCTGTTTTGAATCAAATATTCATTTTCAAAAACTTTTGCCTTTTTTTTTTTGCATTTTGGGTCGTTTTTTTTCAATTATATGAAAAAGATTTCATTTAAACTATATTAAAATGGTTTAGTTTTGAAAAATTACTTAGAAATACATTAAGTTGGATATCACTTTTCAAAAATACTCTAATATTTGAACTTAGGGTTTAGTATTTTGTTGTAAGGTTTGTATTGATGTTAGGTTTATAAACTTGTATAAATAATTCTTAAACTTTTATAAATGATGAAATAGGGTTAATTTTGATTTTTTTCATAATGAAGTATTTGTAACTATCTTATATATTAAAACAGAAGTCATGACTTCTTTTCATGTGTGATTTTTTTTAGTTGGACAATTCCTAGAAATATCATATTTTACATAAGTTCATTATTATATCTTTTAATATCTATATTATTTTATTTGAAATACAAATGAATATATTTAAAATATTCTAACAAAATCTTTTTAAAATCTTCTTAGAATCTTTTAATTTACTTTCAAAATTAGTTAGTTTTAATTTAAATTATCATAAAACATAATTAGAAATTAAAATTAAATATAGTTTTGGTTTATAAACGAAAATTTAAATAAAATGAAATTAATTAATTTCACAAATACATTTACTATAATTTTATAGATTTTGTTAGAAATAAATATTTATTTTTATTTTAATTTTTTCAAATTTGTTTTCTAATAAAATAAAAATCATGATTTTTTGATGAGTGATATTTTTTTTGGACC